>NC_053041.3:540194203-540508390 GCF_002575655.3 Aegilops tauschii subsp. strangulata
GGAGGCGCATGGAGGAGGACTGAGAGCATCTCCAGCCATTGGCCCCCCAGGAGGCGCTAAAAATCGCCCCCTGGGGGCGCACCGGCGCAAACCGCGTGCTGGGGGCGTGATGCCCCCCAGTCGTGGCGCCCACTTTTTTTAAACTAAAATCCGGTACAAACACAACGCAAATTGAACCAAACTTCAGCAAGTTCATACGTATTTAAAATATTTAAAAAAATAAAAAAAACGCTACTAGGCCTGCCGTCTCCCTCGCCGCTCCCCGCCGCCCGCCGCCCTTGAAGCTCTACATGCCGAGGAGGCTGTAGAGCTGCGTGTAGTCGCCACCGCCGCCGTCGTTGTCGTCGCCTCCTCCGCGGCCGCCGTCCCTGCTGCACCCCTCTCTAGGTTGGCGCGGCGAGTTGGACGGTCCGGGGGCGTCCTCGTCCTCGTCGCTGTCGAGGATCACCACGCCGTGCTCATCCTCGCACCCATGCTTGCGGGCGGCTATCTCCTCCAGGGCCCGGCGCTGCCGAACCATCTCGTCACGGAGGTAGTCCTCCCGCGCCCACCGTAGGGCCTCCTCGTCGGAGAAGCCGCACCGGGCTATCTCCTCGTACTCCGCAGGGAGGCCGGGCTCCGGCTTCGGCCTGACGAGGACGAGGCGGCCAGAGGCGGGTGTGGAGTCGTCGATGCAGATGCCGGAGCTATGGGTGCGCTGGCTGACAGGCATGTCCTAGGGCTCCAGCTTGACGGGGTGGAGGCAGGGAGAGCCGGATGAGCAGCCGGACGAGGAGGAGGACGCTCCGGGTCCATGCGCCTCGGCGTCCATGAGCTCCCACGTCGGCGAGAGAAGGACGGGGGAGCGGGGTACTCCAGCCTGGGCATGTTGCCGCCCTCGATGTAGTCAAGGACGGCCTCCAACGTGCGGCTGGGCACGCCTCACCATCGGCGGCGGCCTTCGGAGTTGAGACTCCCGGAGGATACCACGCCATTGGTGGCCTCGAGCTTCTTGGCATGGCGGCGGCGGAAGTAGGGCTCCCACAGCGGGCTGTCGGGGACGTACAGTGGACCTTCCCTCGCCGCCCGCCGCGGAGAGGCGCGGTCTCCGCACGCCGCGCCGCCCCGGTGGGCAGTGGTGGCAACGGGACCCCGCCGGCGATGATTCTCCATGCCCCGGGCACCCGCATGTCCGGCGGGACCGGGTACTCGGCCTCGTAGAGGAGCCGAGCTTCGTCCTCGTGAAGGTGTCGACGGCCGAAGCCGTTCGCCGCAGCGCCATCGCCTGGGAAGCGCTCGGCCATGGTTGAACTGGAGAAGGCGAAAGGATAGGGGAGGAAAGGCGGTGGAACGGGGCGTCGGCGGTGGAGAGTTTGTGTTTCACCGGCGCGCTGGGGGGACGGCTTATATAGGCGGAAGCGCCGCGCGTACGCGTGGCCGCCGTGTGTACGCGTGGCGGGCGAGGGATGCGCGGCGTCCCGTCTTCACTGCGCCGCCTGTGAGGCATCAATGGAGGAGGCTGACCGTCGCGGCAGCTTTGGAATTGATTCCGCCACGGGAACCGAGGCGATGAGGACGACGAAGCGGCGAGAATAGCCGAGTCGCTTCCAAGGAGGGCCCGCCGATTTTTGCGCCGAAAACGATTCGGCCGGCGCGCCCAAGTGCCTCCCAGTGCGCCGGGTTCGGCCTGGGTCCGCCGGCGCCAATTTCGGCCTGAGCCGGCGAAAACTGGGCCCTTGGGGGCGCGACTGGGCTGATTTTTCGGCGCTGGCGGCCGAAAAATTGCCTGGGGGGGGCTTGTTGGGGGCGCGGCTAGAGATGCTTTGATGGTACACTTTGGCGTGAAGAAGACGGAGGATATACTTGCTACACATTTCTTTTGGCCAAAGATGAGACGGGATGTTGAGCGTTTTGTTGCTCGCTGCACTACATGTCAAAAAGCTAAGTCATGACTCAGTCCTCATGGTTTATATATACCTTTGCCGGTACCTAGTGTTCCTTGGGAGGATATATCTATGGACTTTGTTTTAGGTTTACCTCGAACAAATAAGGGGAGGGATAGCATATTTGTTGTCATGGATAGGTTCTCAAAAATGGCACACTTTATACCATGTCATAAAAGCAATGATGCTGTTAATGTTGCTGATTTGTTCTTTCATGAAATTATTTGCTTGCATGGTGTGCCAAATACTATTGTTTCAGATCATGATACTAAATTTCTTAGCCACTTTTGGAGATGTTTATG
The DNA here is from genome assembly GCF_002575655.3 of Aegilops tauschii subsp. strangulata. Lineage (NCBI taxonomy): Eukaryota > Viridiplantae > Streptophyta > Magnoliopsida > Poales > Poaceae > Aegilops > Aegilops tauschii. The sequence continues at coordinate 540,196,428 of NC_053041.3, forward strand.
GGCTAAGTTGGGGACTAAACTGCTTTTTAGTACTACTTGTCACCCCCAAACAGTTGGTCAAACTGAACTAGTCAATAGAACATTGTCTACTATGCTTAGGGATTTCAAGAATAATAAGAAAATGCGGGAAGAATGCTTGCCTCATATTGAATTTTCTTATAATCGTTCATTGCATTCTACCACTAAGATGTGCCCTTTTGAAATTGTGTATGGTTTCCAACCTCATGCACCTATTGATTTTTGCCTCTTCCATCTTCGGAGAAGGTTAATTTTGATGCTAAACAACGTGCTAAATTGATTTTAAAAATGCATGAGTTAACTAAGGAAAACATTGAGCGTATGAATGCTAAATATAAACTTGCTGGAGATAAGGGTAGAAAACATGTTGTGTTTACACTTGGAGATCTTGTTTGGTTACATTTGCGTAAGGATAGATTTCCTGATTTTCGCAAATCAAAGCTAATGCCACGTGCTGATGGTCCTTTTAAGGTGTTAGAGAAAATAAATGATAATGCATATAAACTTGAGCTGCGTGCAGATTTTGGGGTTAGTCCCACTTTTAACATTGCAGATTTGAAGCGTTATTTGGGTGAGGAAGATGACCTTTCGTCGAGGACGACTTCATTTCAAGAAGGGGAGGATGATGAGGATATCAATACCATTGTTACACCCACAACCCCTGCTACTATACATACTGGACCGATTACTAGAGCTCGCAAACGCCAATTAAATTACCAGGTACTTTTGTTTCTTGGTAATGATTTTAATGTTCATGAGAATATGATGCTGCCTAATTTGGATACATTTATTTTGCTTACAAATGAAGGGCCTAGCTTGGATAAGGATGAACATTGGAGCAAGAACAAGCATGGAGTTGATGGCATGCACAAGGGAGACAAGAACAGTGTTTCAAGTGATGATTTCAGGACTTTGAAGCCACCATAATGAATGCATGAAGCCTTGGATGAAATATACAAGATGCCACTTCATAATTCTCGTCCAGAGGCTATTCTAGGTGCTGCGTCACCGTATTTTTGGGCCAGGCCCATGTATTTTCGAAATACTTGAATATAGGCTGTTTTTAGAGTCCGTATGTGTGGGGAAACAAGAGTTAGGGTTGGTTTCGGACCCCTCCTCCAAGGACCAAGAAATTCCCCCTCTTCCTCCATATATACAGCCCTTAGTTCATCGTTTAGACTTTGTGTTTTGTTTAGATTAAAAGTTCGCCATAGCTGCAACTTCGCGTACTTCGTTTGTGTTCAACGACCAGACCAAGAAATCAAAGAACCCCACCTTCATTAATAAAGCTTTCCTCTTTTATTCGCAATATCCAGATTGCAATCTCAGTTTCTTGCTTGTTCTTCGTTTGTTCGCATGAAATAGACCCTCGTGGTCAGGTTGATCGTGCTTCGGCGTGGTCAATAACCGCTCGGAAGTTGGCTTAGCGATTGCTAAGGTGCGACGTCTTCGCAAGTTCGTAGTCGGATCGTCAAAGTCGACTCCCTTAGAAAACGATAGCTATCTCATCGAAACATCAGGACACCCTCGCCTCTATCAAGTGGTATCAGATTTCCAGGTTGCTCGGTGAGATTTTATAGTTTTTCATAGTTTAGATCAAGTCTGTTCCTCATACCTACAGTCCACGAAAAAGCCAAAAAAATAGGGTTAGTTCATCATATCTGAACCAGTCTGAGCCTTTGCATAGTCTTTTTAGTATTTTGCTTTGTTGAATTTGCGGTTGCATCGTTGTGTCAAGTTGCTGGTCTTAGCGTATAGTTTCCCTTAGAGTTTCGAGTTCTGGTCGTAAGTTGTCACGCCGTCGTCGCACCATCATCATCGCCCCTGCCATCTACCATCGCCGCTTACTCAGGTACTAGTGGGCCATCCCAATAACGGCCTGTTTAATAAAGGCCCATTTACGGCCTGAAGCCAGATCTGGCCCGTTAATTGTTCGCCGAATATTTGGGCCCAATTACAGCCTAGTGACTTTCGGCTTGTTAGAGGCCCGATGTAGACATGGGCCCATTTCAGCCCGGTGTGTCTTTCGGCATGGGAATGACCCATGCTGCCCATGGGCCATATATGGTCCGACGCGACATCCGGCCCACTAACGGCCCGTGATAAAGGTGGCAACACTTCAGCCCAACGTGACTTTGGGCCTGTTAAAGGCCTGTCGTATAATTCGGCCCGTTCATGCGTGTACTAAGCTTTCAGCCTGTTAAAGGCCCATGATATCAGTGGGCCAACTAAGGCCCGAGATATATTTCGGCCTGGTAACGGCCCGTCATATAACTGGGCCGAAAAAGGCCCGGTCTACATTTCCGCCTCCTGAAGGCCCGTAGATGACTAGTGAAAATTGAGGCCCAATATGCATTTCGGCCTGCTAAAGGCCCATGGTTTCTTCTGGGTTGTAACAGGCCAGCAGAATATTCAGCCTGTTAATAGCCCAACGCTACATGGGCCAAACTAAGCGCTGCGTCCACAAAAGGCCCCACTAAAATTTGGGCCGAATATAGGCCGGAGTAAGTTGTGGGCCTGGCGCAAAGTGTGAAGGCCCCAATGGCCATCCAGGACCAAGAAAGATGCAGGCCGGCCCAATTATGGCCTGCTAAAAACCAGGCCCGTTAGAGGCGAATGTTTCGGCCCAGTCGCCTACATCAGATTTTTTTTCACACAACGAATGATGGTAGTAACTAGTAGGAATTAAGAACAAACCTACTCTATACAATAAAGAAATTATGGCATAGCAACTTAAAATAAACCTACACTATACAATAAAGGATTTATGGTATATTATATCCACTGGGCATCGAAGTTCGCCACCAGTGATCATAAAGCGCAACGAAGAAGCAGATTACAAAACCTGGGCACCATTGCAACGTAACAAAATAATACTAAACCGAGACCACTTCCAAGACAGTTCAAGAATGGTTAGGCTTGCGCAGGACTGCTGCGCAAGCTGCTGAGCAAGGCTGTGAGACCGGCCTAGCATGTTGGTCATAGCTTCCAGGTGTAGCTGTTTAGCAATGAGGTTCTCATTGGTGTTCTCTGCAATCTTTCTTAGAGATAGGACTTCAAGTTGAAGTTGAGTTGCAGAATGCCTTTCTGCTAGAACTTGGGACTGAAGAAGTCGAACTGATTCAGACAACGAATTCTGTGAGCTTGTCTGACTGCTAGTCTCAAGTAACTTGAACACTGCATCAAGACAAGACTTTGGGGTTGTCTCGCTATCTTCAAGATGTTTTGCCTTCTTTGCTGCAATATATGTTGGGTTTGTCTCACAGCCTTCAGCATACATGTTTATGCCATCAGGCATATCACCCTGAAACAAGCAGAGAGCTGACATGTTTTGCACGTGTATAAACAAAGATGATAACTGTGCTGTCAATTCCATCCAATTTGAAATTAGAAAATAAAGAGTATGTTCAAATATCAATAGCATAATTTGGCATTGTTCATAATGCGGGGAGCTTCCCCACACTACTGGATTACCATGTCAACATAACAAGCATAGATGAAGGGCAAAGACAATCATTGTATCTATTTTGGTTAATGTGCATGGCATGTTGTTCATATCATCAGCCACATCAGTAAGATAAAACCGGAGATGACAAGGTGCAAATGTTGGGCTGCTTCACCACACATTGGATTATAGATCCACAAAAACAAGCATACATATAGGGAGTATTGAGTAATGTTTATGGTATGAATATGGAATTTGGTTTTACAAGTAAAACTTGGAACTTGCGGTTCTTGCGAACATGTAGTTTGATAGAAACAACAAACTAAACAGTAGTAAACGATATGGAGTATGAGCAAATTAAACAGCAGTTGAGGATAAAGGCTTTAAAAGGGCTGAATTACATTAACAGTTAACACCGGCTTTATAATGCCCTTCTCCATGTCAAGGGAAAGATAACTCAAGAATTTCAGCACATGATCTTCTTCATAAGCATTGCCTGTACTCTACATTTTGTAGAGAGTAATTATAGATATGATAATACCGGTAGGGATAGAGGATAATGAAGATAAGATGCAGATTGATGGTACATAATCAACTACCAATCCCTTGAAGTACAAGCGTTACAGGACAAAATGTACTAACAAGAGCAATGGCCTACACTTCTGCACTGGCATTGTCTGTGTGTTCAACTTTTTGGTAAGATTGAATATAGATCTGATATTTTTTTAGTAAATGGTGGGCAAGGGAGATAAGATGCAGAATGCTACACAATGAACCAATCCCTCTTCCCATAATACAAGAGTGTTTTGAACACTGGTGTATTGTACAAAACATTCTTATATTATGGGACGGAGGGAGTAGCTATTAATGTAAGTAGAGTGATAGACGATGTTCAGTCCTTACAAGAGGACTGCAGAGCTAAACCTCTTCAAAAACATTGGGTTGATTCTAAATTTGTGTAAGAGTCCATACAGATCTTATAATGTCCACCAAATGGACGATAACGAGGCTAACATGTGCAGTGATGCTACATAATCAAACAACTATGAAAGTAAGTATGGTCATACAGGGAAGAGGTACTCACAAGAGCAAGGCAGTGTGCAGTATAGTTGCGAGATTCTATGGTCCCTTGAGAATGAGTGTTCTTCTGCTAACAGTTTTCGTACAAGTGAGACGTTAAGGCAATGCATAAATGTAGTTCAAATTGTGATGTGATATCATAGACAGTACCTTACGCTGCAGACAAGACCAATGTGTAACAAGATTATTCCAGTCACTGTCTGATAAATGTCGCACCGAAGAGTTTACAGAAATTTTGTTTAGAGGCTTGCCATTGAAGTGCGCTTGCCTCAGGTAGGAACGACAGTTCATCAATGAGTGCTTGAAAAGCGCAACCAACCCTTGCTCGTCTTGACAATCCAGTTTGGTCCTCGCCTCTTTAAAAGAATGAAATCTTGTGTCTTCTATGAGCAGAAACATATGCAGTAATTACCATGAATAACATTAGTACATTACTTATGCGTAAGTTGCGGAGGAAGACTGGAAATTGTTCTGTGTCTGCGGTATAATCTTTCCATGAAGGAAAGATGCGCACAAAGTTCTAAACTGGGAATAAATGGAACAGGGGTCCTATTTGCTGCAATTGGGGCTCTCTCTGGTTCGAAAAGGGATTGGCAACTGGATTTGGTGTACTCTTTGTTGGAATGGGGGTTTTGCATCGTAGAGCTGGTGCTATGTCAACTGGCATCATCATACTGTTTGCTGCAGTTGGGGTCTGCTGAGTTGCGGCATCAGAAATGACCAGTGTAGTAGGGCTAGAGTCTGCTAGAGTTGGGGTGTTTTGTGGGTCAGGTGATATTGCAACTACACCTAATGGGCTATTTGATTTATCAGGTGTCACTACCTTTTCCAAATACTTTGCTCGTGCTCCTCCGTGATCAGCAATGGCCCTCTTCCTTTTGAACGTCTGATACACAAGAACAACATTTCAATGGATAAATATGGTATGATGACAGATGGAATATATACTGAAAATGGATAGGCAGGGCGTATTCACATACATGATGTGTAAACTAAGCTAATGGCAGTGCAACTAACTAGAAGCAATGCAAAGCATCAATTGCAAGATATGTGCGACCAATATAACCTTGAAAAGTTAGAGCAAGCACCTTGATGGGTGAATAAGATAGGGCATCTGCCTCTGACTTCTCCACTAGGGAGCTACATTGACTTAGGTCTCCGTCTAGCTCAGAATTACTGTTAGGATCATATTCTGAGCATGAATCTGTAGGTGGAGAGCGTTTGCATTGCATTGCATCCAGACTTGATTTCAGTCCCTTCATGCCAAGTTTGACAGCCATGGCATTGTTCTTCTTTATTCTTTTCATGTGCGCACTCATAATCATTATGATGCTATTTAGAATCTGAGATTCATGAAAACATAAAAAGTAGTCAGATTATCTATGGAATGCTTGCGGATTCAACTCGAAGACTGTCTCCCTATAAACCCCTGCATATGAAAAGTTCACCCCAACCGTGCTGACCAGACCACACAAAAATACAAACCTCTTATGTCTCTATAACAGGCAGACACACATTTCAAAACTGAAGTAGGAACATTAGAATCATATCAAATTTGTATTTGAACAACTAAACTAAGGAATTATGAGTGGCATAATGTTTAGCTTCAAGGGTGGAGTGCTGGTAGTGCGACGCTTAGCAAGTAGGCAGATTGTATTCCATGTAAAAGATTGTAGTCTATGTAAAAGTTGGAAATGACACTTTCTTTCTGTACAATGCAGTGTTCGTTGCCCACACATGATGGAAGAGATCATACAGAGAAATACTATTCACTCATGTCTACGGTTCTAGTATTTTGAAACAGGGCGGTCCACCCTAAAAGAATATTGAAAACAAATATGACAAGGCAAGCATAGATGTAGTGAATCAATCATTTACTTGTGAGCTTACTAGGACAAGTATGCAGAATTGTAACTGCAGTAAGAGACCGTCCAAAATCTGAACCAAGAAGTTTGTCTAGCACTTATTGTTTGCACTTAATTGACGTGAATAATTGGATATCATATCGAATGACTAAGAAAGACAAGTAAAATTATCAACAAACCTGGCCTGCAGTTGTAATCTGGGTCAATGTCACTACGACCAACAATCCAAAATGACTAGTGTCTGTTCCTTGGGCCGGAATTTTGAAACCCTGTGAACTTTACATGTACTAAGCATTACTGAAATACATCTGAACCACTAACTGTAGGTAGCACTCAGCACACAACAAACCCTAATGACAGTCCTCCCTAATGAGTAATGAATCAATTAGAAAATTGGTGATGAGGAGTGGCTGCTGAGTGTAGAGGACGTATCTCAGGATAAATCGGGTTGGCTTAGTGGGTGCTGCACGCTTGAGCCCTGAACGGACTGGGAAGGTAGGCACGGCGGCGCGCCCGCGTAGCGATGATGCTGTTGGGCGAGCGGCTCCTAACCTCCTGTTAGTCCGGCATCTCCTCCTAGAGTCATGCCGTCCAGGGACGACAAGTCGCCGGCGAGGCAGGCGGCTGGGGGCGAGTAGAGATCGGAGGCGCGCAACAGAATAGAGGGGAATCGGGGCCTGGGCCGACCCAAAATCCCAAGGTGGGCCGCAGCCCACCGTGGGCACCCTGTTGAGATACACACCAGAGTGTTCTTATGCTTACATTTTTTTGAGCAAAAGAGGGTTTCCCCTCCGATTTGTATTAAAGAAACCACCACAGAACCAACATGATCAATTAAACCCTAAGCATGATCAATTAAACCCTATTATGACTGTGTCATGGCAGATTTAAAGGTGCAAACCAGAGAAATGCTATTTAGCATCCATTTTTGCTTCGAACTAAGAACTAAATTCTAAGAGCTGAAAAGAAAGTACAGTAACCAAGTTACGATCTATTTTCTGGTTGAGATCAAAAAGCTGAGGAGATATGAAGTACCACCTCTCTTGTGGCGCCGTGTAGGCATCGGGGGTGCGATGGCTGTTGGTGGCGTTGAAGTAGATCTGCGAGCGTAGACGGGTGCATCAGGGGATAAGTCCCGTTGCGGTGGAAGAGAAGGTCGTGTGAGCGGCCCCAATAAAGAGGACGACGACGCTGATGAAGCGAGAGGATGCGATGCAAGGATCTTGGTCCGTCGCCATGGATGAAAAATGTCCATCTCTAGCAGTGGACGAAGCGGTCTTGGTAGGCGCTCCGACATGGTGGAGGACGGTGGTGATGGATGGGGTGGAGGACGGCGGCGATGGATGGGGTGGCGGATGGAGGAGGCTGGTGTGGAGATGGTGTTCTAGCGCGGATGGTGTATGAATGGGAAAATGGAGCTGACAGGTAGGGCGGTAGTGTCACGTCTAAGTGAAGTTACAAACCTGTCCCTATTGAAAATATTTGCCTACATCGATTTCGGCCGAGGCGATTTTGTTTTGCCGCCCACCGTGTATGAATGGGGAAATGGAGGGATAAACAGAGGTCTTTCGGACGAGCTTGAATCAAATGTGTTTTGCCGCCCATGTTTGGCGCCCACCGTGTGGGAATGGGCTCAGAGGCGGTCGTGTCACGTCAACCTACCCCTATTGAGAGAAGTGGAAATCGGGCCAATGGATGGTCCATGTAAGGGGTAGACAGTAATTTCTATCTCCCAAACACTTGGCTTCAGGCAGCCGACGTGGGAGTGGAAATTTTGCCGCTTCTTTCAAATTTTGTGACAATAATCATCTACGTTTACCCTGGCAACTAAATTCGAATCCATTTTGTATTCCTATACGAATCTTTATAAATCATTCTATGTGTTTTGATATATCTTCAAAAGCACAACAAAGATGTATTCCACTGTCATATATGAATATGATTTACAAATGCCGACACTCGAATTTAGAAGGTAGAATCCGGTTTAAGGTGAATTCGAATATTTGGAACACTTTATGTCCAACTCAAATTTCACATGCAGCATAATGTGTACTCCCATTTAGATATGTACACAAGCGATGTGTCCAAATTCAAATACGAGTCAATCAACCAAGAATGTACAAAACTAACAGACATATAAACACTTATAGATATGGATCAATAATATCAACTAACATAGATAAGCCAGGCTGCTGTAATTTTTTTTGCTAGAAGAGCATCCTTTTTCTAGCAAAGCTAGTACAACATCTTGGCCCTTTCTAATGGGTGCCATTTATGGTCCATCTATACTACTATTATTGCTGAATGCACATTCAGCCCGATTGGCATATTTGTAGGTCTGGCACATCAATCAAAATGAAATGTCTCCGAGCCTTATCAATTAATAAAGACTTCTGCTCAAATATAATTACAAACCAAAAAACAAAAAACAATTATTACATGGTCTTTAAAACAAATGGTTTGATCTATTACATGAACAAACAACACAAAGGTTATTCAATGATGGAAAGAACATTTCACCTATGATTTACCAAGTGGGAATTTAATTTCCTTTTTTCCTTCAGGACCTTAACAATGTGGTCAGTCTCAGCTTGCTTCATTTTGAAATCCACCAAATATTTAATGGTTGTCTTGAGTACTTCTTGTGATTGTGCTGTTTGCTTCCTCAACATGTCAACTTCATCTCTAAGTGCAGAAGCAGAATCTCTTTCTAGCACTAGTTTAGCCTCTAGAGCATCAGCAGTTGGCAATTCATGATGCACAATTGGGCCGGTGCCACTGCTGTGGGATGATACAACGTCCATGGGGACCTCGCTCTTTGATCTTGGGCTAACATGTTTTGCCATTAAAGTTCTGATTGGATTCCAAATAGTTGAAGTTAGCAAAACATCTCAAATGGGAGTTATAACAGAAAACCAGTTAAACAAACAAGGAATTAAAGAGTTTCAGTTGGATGCTGAAAAGTAGTTATTAACATCATTGTAACCGGTTGTTGCAGCAGCAAAGCAGTTAAACAAACAAGTTTTCCAAAAGGTACCTGTTGTGGCATTGGAGTTTCTCTTGGATCCTGAAAAGTTGAGTAGCCAGTAACATGATTAGAGCAACCGGTTGAAGCAGCAAAGTAGTTAAACAAACAAGTTTTGCAAAAGGAACCTGTTGTGGCATTGGAGTTTCTCTTGGATCCTTAAAAGTTTAGTAGTCAGTAACTTGATTAGAGCAACAAGTTACCACAACAAACCTGTTACACAAATATATTTTTGAAAATGTAACTGATGTGCAATTGGACTTCCAATTGGATCCTGAAAAGTTGAAGTTGGTAAGATGATTACAACAACAAGTTACAGCAGCAAACCAGGTAAACAAGGAAGTTTCTGAAAACATACCTGTTGTGCCAACGAAGTTTCAGCTGGATCCTGCAAACTTGAATGTTAGCAATCAATAAACAAAGTTTTGCAAGAGCGTAAGAAACTAACATCAAACTAGTAAAACTAACCGGTTTTGGCAACGTATTTAATTACACTTGAACTAGTAAAACTAACAAGTTCTTGGCAACGTATTAAAGTAACAAGTCGGTACCGTTAACCAGCAACACAGACATCTGTAAATTTCTTTGACGTAAGCAAAATGATTCCAACACATATATAAGTTAAAAAGACGGTGCCCCTCATATAAACCTGACAGTTGTCTAGCTATGAACATGCACACATTACTATTGCAACAAGTGATAACAGCAAACCATTTAAACAAACAGGATATCAGAACGTAAATTACACGTGAATTCTGTTGCACCCTAGAAGTACATATGACCAGCTATCTACGTGCTTAAGTAGCTATTTAAGTTCAGGAAAACAGGTAATTCTTAACAGTAAGTATCAAACACATAGATAGGCGCAGTCTATAATAGGATTAATAGGCTATGGCATTATGTAATCAGTAGCAAACTAAATTAAGCCAAGCAACGTAATTGTACAATTTTGCAATAAATGGCTAACTAAAATTCCGAGAAGCAGGTAACTAAACTCACGCTTGCTCTTTGTACAGGCACACTGCAACTTCTTTTTTTCTTACAAGGTTCTACGAACGAGTCCATGGCATCAATTGCTTGGATACGCAGTCCCAACACTTCTTTTTTCGCACACTGCATTGGTAAGTCGAATGGTTAATCTGGTAAGATGGTGTATCCTTGATATGTTATATGAGGACGTGTAGTCAGACTAGTTGTAGCCACACACATCACACTGGCTTTTATTGTATATTTCACGCGATTACATTTGACATATCGAGATCTAAGCAATCTACAATAGGATGAAAAGACTGGCATCCTTCACATTATTGGCGAACTCAGTTCATAGAAACAAGCAATTCAACCATTCTGTGGGTAAATCAAAAGCGCCACTGGAATATTTTTCACTAGCCCAATCATACACGCAAAAGGGGGCGACGCCACCATAGGGGCTGGTATGGGCGGCCGTCTCGGGTGGCTGGAAAGTGTGCACCTAGTTTGAGTCGTCCAGGTTGGCCCAGGTTAGTTTTGTTCATCCCAACACACGAGCACGCAATGTAAAAAATGAAGAAAAACGTTTCAATTTGGATGGGCCAATAACGTAAGTGCAAGGCACGCCCTATAGCAGGCTCGCGGCCCAAACGAGAGCCTCCCATATCAATCGACAACAGGAAAAATCCCAATTCTTTCGCCCCAGCCTCCAGTCTGGTTCGCTCCCATATCGATCGACAGCAGGAAAAATCCCAATTCCTTCACTCCAGCCTCCAGTCTGGTTCGCTCCTAACCTAGCCGCCGCTAGACAGACCGACAGAGCACTTCCTCGCGCCCTCGTTGGAGGGCGGTTGCCGGGCTTCAAGCGAATGGAAGGACAAGAAGATGAAGATCCAGCACTGCGTGTAGCCTGTGTGGGAGGCAGCGGCGACAACACGGGCATGGCATCGAGCTTGCGCAAATGGATAGTCCCAGCTTGGAAGAGCAGCATGCGCAACGAACAGGTACATCACATCCCTGATTATATCTAATTCAACTATTCAATTTCTGGCCAATAGTTAAACCTGACAGTGTTGTAAAACTATTTGTATGTAGGGAATCTATGGGAAAATGAAACCAATTTCTGCTTATTTTATAACTCCCCCAATCAATACTGAACTGACTGAATCTAATGTATCTAATCAAGTTTCTGGCGCAAACATACAAGCTCATGTTGTTCTTGAGCCTGAAGTGTCTAGTGAACAGACTGCTAATGAAGGATTTGATGCAAACACTTTACATGCTCCTGGTGATGAACATATAGTGTCTAATGAGGGATCAAATGCAATCATTTTGCAAGCTCCCATTGAAGGATTTAGTGTCTAATGATGATATGCTATGTTGAGAGAGACATAGAGATTTGCAGGCATTGATGAGAAGCAAATTATAGTACATTTTCATGGCTTGAGGAAACGTCGAGGCCATCTACCAGAAAGTCCCCGTATCATGACAACGTAGGATAAATACTTTTCTAATCTGCTGTTTGAAACTATTGGCATACTTGTGCAGGATAGATATATTGATATGCAGTTTGCGCACTGGTTATAGGTGCAATTACACTTTGATATTTTCAGCCAAAGAACGAATAATTCAAGCAGGTATAGACCATGTTAGTAGTCCTTGTACACCATGTTGCATTTTGTGTTTTTTGGTGCCTACATCATTTAGTGTTTTATAATCTGAACTACTTTGGATCATTAGCTGGTTTTCAAAGTGCATGTAGCTTAACATTTCTCAAGTTATGTTGATTTCCGGAGTGCAAGTGTCTTCGTATTTTTTAAGTTAAATGTTCTCCCCTGGTAACTTGAATTCGTTGATCTGCCACTGCACACAAATCATACACGCAGGCCAGTACAAATTAAATGAAATACAGGGACTTACGCTAGCTCGTAGTACAGGCTCACCGCAGCTCTGCTTGCGCTTGGGATGTTCCATGTACAAGTCCATGTTACCACTTGCTTGGATGTGAAGGCCTTGTGCTCCTTGCATCCCCCTCTGCATTTTTGACATGGCGAATGGTTGATCAAATAAGAGGAATCGACCTTGCTATTGTACCGGAGGACAGTTACTTACAAGGTTATACGGGTGTGCAGGATGTGTACCAGATCCCGTAGCGCCATCATGCTTCGCTAAAAAATGGTTTTGCTTGTTCCAGATGATATCTCCAGAAGAAATAAGAGTGAAATCAGAATTGCATAGGCGTGTAAGCTAAGAGAGGAGTGAAAGGATGCAGTGGCGGCGGAGCGCTACGATGTGGTGGACGAGACCGTTGGTGAAGCCCCAACGGCCTTGGGGGGGCGGAGGTGCGACGATGTGCTCGGTGAAGTAGCCCTGGTGAGGTGGGAGACGGCATCGGTTAAGCGCACCTGATGCGGTGGAAGTCGGTGTCTGTGAGGCATGTCGGTTGCGGCGGCCAACATTGTCGGTGGACCACCCGGTGCGGTGGACGAGGGCGTAGATGATGTAGCTCCGGTGCAGTGGTGAAGCGCGACTGTCGTCTTCGTCATCGTCGTCCGGAACAGAGGTGGGGAAAGGGACGAGACAAGGGGCGATTCGAACTTTGATTGGGTTGGCGGCGAATTAGGGATTTGAGCAATCTGGGTGCGGAAGGGGACGGTGGAGAAGGGAGATTTTGCAGGGTTGGAATTGGGGCCGCCAGATATTTCAATCCGAAACGTGGAAGCGCGAACTTATTTTGTCGTCGTTCTTTTTTTTGGGGGGGGAGGGGGAAGGGAGGGAGGGGGTGGGTGGCTGGGTGCTAAGCGTCCGTACGACACACGCGACCACCACGACATGACCCTGTTCTGCCTGGTGCGCCTACATTAGAGAATGCAAACGAATCTTCTTTCCTTTGCAAACGAATCTGTATGTATTACCATGCCCGTGTTTTCCTTGCAAATAATCTAGTCATTCGAAACAAGATAGTATAATTAATTAGTGAGGAGTTATTTGAAAAAAAATCGAAACGGTATCCACGGTATCCACTCTAACGTGGATTAGAGTGTGTGTCACATAATTAGTTATTTGAATTAGAGTGTGTGTCACATAATTAGTTATTTGAATTAGAGTGTGTGTCACATAGCAGTCTCCATTTCTAACATGGATTTCACATTTCACGGTATCCACGCTACTTTTTTAATACAAATTCATATGTATATGATGAATACCATCGTAGTGTGAAAACTTTGGATGGATTCAAACATATGACCTACAAAATAGCACAACAATCGAGTCAATGTCAACTTTTCCAAACCTAATATGGCACGAATTCGAAATAATTACCCATATGCATGGTCCTCTGTTTAAATCTTACAATGTACACCGAATTGAAACATCGATATTCAGTCTCGTACTGTATACATTCAAATGTTGTTATTAGCCCCACCCCCCTGGCACACACGCTACATACTTCTTGTAGCGGTCAATCTTCCTCTCCTAACCACCTTAGGAAGCTATCGGTTTCCGACACAGGTTCATTCTTTCTCTCCAAGTTTCGATCTCTAACTCTCTCAACTACACAACCCCCCTTTTTACACTCTGTTACCAAATGTATTTACCTCACACACCTGCCATTGCACCCCATGCCGAGCTCTCTCTCTCCCTCCCACCCTCTCTTGCTAGATACATGCATTCCCTATCTAGCCCCCCAACCTCTCGTGCGGACGCACGCACGTTGTATATCTAGGTCACTCCCTCGAGACTGTCTCACTCTTTCTTCCGCACGGCGGGCCACACTCTCTCAATATCGTCTATTTATCTGAGTCTCGATTAACCTCGTTTTCTTTCACACACAAATGATATATCTCCCTGTTCGGGCCTCGATCGACACACTCTATACTCTCTCACGTAGATTGTCTATCTAGGTAAGTCCATCCAAGCCGCCCCCGCTCTTTCGACCTCATGGTGGGCCACGCTCGCTCAATCTCTCTCTCTCTCTCTCTCTCTCTCTCTCTCTCGCTCTCTCGCTCTCTCTCGCTCTCCCTATCTCTCTCTCTCTCTCTCTCTCTCTCTCTCTCTTTGTATGTCTCGATTGACCTCGCTCTTTCTCGGACACAAACGATATATTTCCATGTTTGAGCCCAATTCGACATATTCATATTGTATACTCTGTCACGCACATTGTCTATCTAGGTCACTCTCTCCAACCTGTCTCACTCTTTCGATCGCACGACGACCCACACTCGCTCAATCTCTCTCCCTTTATATATGTAATCAATTGACCTTGCTTTCTCCCATGCACAAAATATATCTACATGTATGTGACTGGATCATTTCTCAAGCTCTATCTTACAGCCCTCACCCTTCCCAAAAGCTCAATCGGACAATATCTCTCCAGAGCATATATATCTTTTCTATGAATGTCGGACCATACTCACTTTGTCTCTCTATCTAGATGTCTCTCGATTGACCTCGCTTTCTCACGCCGTATCTTCCACACATTGAAGCTACCTCTCCATCCCTCGCAAAGCCGAAGATATTTACATTGCGAGGGGGAATCCAACATTGGATTAATTTGTGTAGGCATTTATTCCGGTGGGTTTAGATTATATTTTCGTAGCATTCGGCCCACAACTACTCCAAACACCGTTGCAACCCCCACACCTCCCCCAATTGATGTCCCTGGCTCGGTCATCGCTCTCTCGCACGTCCTTTCTCGCCTTCAACATCGCACCATGGTATTATTGCAAAAAACTCTGTTGTTCTCTTTAATTATTACAAATTAGCTACAAAACTACAATCCGATAGTCCACCTGGAATGGAACAAATTTCGACCCACAAATTAAGGTGCTACAAACTACACACCAAGGGGCCCACCTGTCATGAAACAAATTTGGACCCATATGCAAATTAAAAAATAAATGTCGAGGATCGAACATGCGGCCAGGGCCTTCAAGCCGCACGTCAATAGGCAACATACGTAGATCAGCAATGTTTATTGTACCCCCTTTGTTCATATAATGTTTTTATATTACCACAGACTATTTAATGGATAACATGTACTATTATTTTTAGTACATTAGTGGGACCAGCTCGTTAGCACGTACTATTCGCCTTCACTTACTGGTGGGTTCCATGTCTGCTCTCTCTCCTCCCCTTATGCGCTTAGACGCACGGGCAAACACGAAGAACTCGCGGGCGATGTAGTTGTTGACCATATCTGGACGTGTTCACAAGTTACGGCACCAGTTTCACATACTAGTAGTACTAGTCAAGGTGTGCGTGCAATGCACATTAATTTGGAAGTATATTAAGTGCATGCGGATATTAAGTAGGATATTATTTGCGTGTTATTATGTGATTAACACTATTTTTGGCATGAAATTAACTTCACACTAAACGTGTTGAGCGTTCGACACCGAAGCAGTCTAGGTCAATGGATGAGACGGAATACATGTGGCTTGATGACGTTTTATATTTAATTTGGTACGGCTCTAGCAGAACATTCAATCAATCAAACCATATATTTCATTCAGTCTGACTCCGACTTTACATTCGTACGACGATTGATCTAAAATAAACGGAAATGATAAACGTTTGAAAGTGCAACTATCCCTGGGTGGTTTTGGTAATTCCCAACAACATATAGCTCATTGAGCTAATGCTATTTCAAGATAAACATTTCAGGAAATCTCAATGATTGGCATGGCATGGGTTAAGAATGTGGACCCCTCAAAATGCTAAGGACAAAAAGATTGGCTCAAGCTCAAAGCACAAGAGTCTAGATTTTATTTTTAGTGATCCAAGATCACATTGAGTCCATAGGAAAAGCCAATACTATTAAGAGGGGGTGAGGTGTTGCTTAATGAGTTTCTTGCTCAAAATGCTGAGTGATATGCTCCAAAGCCCTCAACTACTTTCTCATATCCACTTATGTCCCAAACCAAAAGTCAAACTTGGCCCCACCGATTTGATCTATCCGACGCCACATGAGTTCACTTGACATAGCCACTGCCACAAACCCTAGTCTTTTCGGTCTCATCGATAGGGATCTCGGTCTCACCGAGATGGGATTGTAATCTCTCTGTTTCCCTTCGTAACGTTTTGGTAAAACCGAGATGAGCGATTGGTCACACCGAGATTGCAATGCAAACTCTCTGTTTCCCTTTCGTAACGTTTCGGTCCAACCGAGATGAGCGAATCGGTCCCACCGAGTTTTCCTGAACAACTCTCTGGTTAGTCTATTACCAAAATCGGTCTCACCGAGTTTGTGTAATCGGTCTCACCAAGATTACGTTATGCCCTAACCCTAACGAAATTGTTCCCACCGAGTTGACATGTCAGTCCCACCGAAAATCCTAACATTCACATTTTGAATTAAATCGGTCTCACCGAGTTCTCTGAATCGGTCCCACCGAGTTTGGTAAATTGTGTGTAACGGTTAGATTTTGTGTGGAGGCTATATATAACCCTCCACCCACTCTTCATTCGTGGAGAGAGCCATCAGAACATGCCTACACTTCCAACATACATTTTCTAAGAGAGAACCACCTACACTTGTGTTGAGGTCAAGATATTCCATTCCAACCTCAGAAATCTTGATCTGTAGCCTTCCCCAAGTTGCTTTCCACTCAAATCATCTTTCCACCAAATCCAATCCTATGAGAGAGAGTTGAGTGTTGGGGAGACTATCATTTGACGCACAAGAGCAAGGAGTTCATCATAAACACATCATTTATTACCTTTTGGAGAGTGGTGTCTCCTAGATTGGCTAGGTGTCACTTGGGAGCCTCCGTCAAGATTGTGGAGTTGAACCAAGGAGTTTGTAAGGGCAAGGAGATCGGCTACTTTGTGAAGATCTACCCGAGTGAGGCAAGTCCTTCGTGGGCGAGGACCATGGTGGGATAGACAAGGTTGCTTCTTCGTGGACCCTTCGTGGGTGGAGCCCTCCGTGGACTCGCGCAACCGTTACCCTTCGTGGGTTGAAGTCTCCATCAACGTGGATGTACGATAGCACCACCTATTGGAACCACGGTTAAAAAATCTCCGTGTCATCATTGCGTTTGCTCCCTCAATCTCCTCCCTTTATCGTCATATGCAATTGTTTATATTCCGCTGCTATACTCTTAGAATTGCATGTGTAGGTTGATTGCTTGACTTGGGAAAAGGCTAGATTTTATTTGGTCAAGTAGTCTAATCACCCCCCCTCTAGACACACTTTCGATCCTACAAGTGGTATCAGAGCATTGGTCTCCATTTGCTTTGATTTCCATAGATTTTGGTGGTCATAGCCCTCGTTTCACAACCTAGGAGAGTATGGCGTCTAGCGAGGGAAATTACCACCGTAGAGGTCCTTACTTTGATGGTACAAATTTTGCTAGTTGGAAGCATAAGATGAAAATGTATATTCTTGGACATAACCCCGCCGATTGGGCTATTGTGTGTATTGGCTTGCAACGTGAATTCTTTGGTGTGAGAGAACCGAACCGTGAAGCTACCGCAGAAGAGTTGAAGATGATGCAATACAATTCTCAAGCTTGTGATATTCTCTTCAATGGATTGTATCCGAAAGAATTCAATAAAATCAGCCGTCTTGAGAATGCAAAGGAAATTTGGGATACTTTGATTGATATGCATGAAGGTACCGACTCCGTCAAGGAATCCAAATTGGATGTGCTTCAAAGTCAACTTGACAAGTTCAAAATGAAGGATGATGAAGGTGCCGCTGAAATGTACTCTATGCTTGCTCTCATCACAAATGAGATTGCCGGCTTAGGAAGTGAAGAGATGACCGATAGATTCATCATCAAGAAGATCCTAAGAGCCTTGGATGGAAAATATGATACCGTGTGCACATTGATCCAAATGATGCCCAACTACAAAGATCTCAAGCCAACAGAAGTCATTGGAAGAATTGTTGCTCATGAGATGTCACTCAAGGATAAGGAAGAGCTCCACAACAAGTCAAGTGGTGCTTACGAAGCCTCATGTGAAGCTCCCACATCATCAAGTGAGAAGAAAACCTTCAATGAAGAGTTGAGTCTAATGGTGAAGAACTTCAACAAATTCTACAAGAGTAGAAGCAAGGAAAGAAGCTCCAAGTCAAGGTCCTACAATGACAAAAGATCTTCTAGTCGTGAGCGTAATTGCTACAATTGTTGAAGACCCGGACACTATTCTAATGAGTGTACGGCTCCCTACAAAAGAAGAGAAGATTCTCCCAAAAGAAGGAGTAGGAGAGAAGAATCACCACCAAGAGAGAGAAGGAGTAGAGATGATCGTTATGAACGAAGACCCTCTCGGAGAAGCAAGGATTCGGAAAAGAAGGACAAGTCATCAAGGAGCTACACAAAAAGAAGACATCAAGCTCATATTGGTGCATGATTATCCGGTTCCGACTTCGACCATCACTCCGAAAGAAGTTATCACTCCGACTTCGAATATACTCAAGATGAAGGTGTTGCCGGTCTAGCACTTGTGTCAACCAGCTACTACAACATATTTGACTCACCAAATGAAGGAATTGGGGGATGCTTCATGGCCAAAGGTCCAAAGGTAACACACCCCAAGTATGTTGATTTCAATAGTGATGAAGATGATTTGCTAGGAGATGATGATTTACTTGTTGACAACTCTTGTAATGAAAACTATGATGAACTTGCTATTAATCATGATGATCAAGACAAAACGAATGATGATGATAAGAAGGAGATTGAGCGTCTAACTAAAGAACTAAACAGTCTTAAGTTAGCTCTTGAAACTACCTTTGAAGATCATTGAGAACTTTTAAAGACTCATGAGAACCTACGCTTTGAAAAGCTCAACCTTGAGAAAGAGCATGAGTTGTTAAAGGCAATCAATGATGATCTTCGCAAGAAAAGTTCTTCTTACATTGCCATGCGTTTACTCTTGTCTACTTACATGCCACAAGCTAAATCTAGCAACAAGAACAAGAATGATTCTTCCTCTAGTAGTAACAACAATCATGCAAAATCCAATATTGTTGCTTCTAGTAGTTCTCTTGATTCCACTAATGATTCTCTTAGCCAAGTTACACTTGAGCAAAAAAATAGCTTATTGAAGGGAATTATAGAGAAAGGTGTTTACAAGAGCCTTGACGGAAGTAAGCAATTTGAGGAAATTGTATGCAAGCAAGGAAGGCACCGGAAGAATCAAGGTGTTGGTTTTGAACGAAAGTTTAATGCCAATGGAGTTGAGTGGGAAGAAGATCAATACCCCAAGACGAAGTTTGTTCCTCAACAAGAGAAGTATGATCCTACTTCTTTTCTAGGAACACAAGCTCAAGATGATCTTCCACCACAAGACTACAAGCAAAAAGGCAAGGACAAGCTTCAAGAGGAGATTGATGCATTTGAAGAAGCACCTAAGGCCTTGGTCAAGTGGGTTCCCAAGACTACATCAAGTTCCACTTCATCAAGTACGACTACAACTCCAAGGATTCCCATCAAGATGGTGTGGATCCCGAAGTAGAAGAACTAGAGGGTGACTCCGCCAACATACTTCACTCTTATCATTTTGGCAAGGACAAGTGCAAACAACTTCCATATCTTGCACTAGTTCAAGGAGTCACGAACCCTCTTGTTTGTAAGACAAGGGACAAGGTATCCTAATGCTTTCATGGACATCATCTTGTGTGTACATCACTCTATGGATATCCTTGTTTGTTCCTTGTGGGGCTAACCCGTGCAGGTATTGAAAGTGCAACTCACACCAATGGATTGCCCCGAATGATCTACGTCAACATTGAGTGTCCACATCTTCAACACCTACATGAAGTCATCATCGACAAAACCCAAGGTTAGTTCATCCCTCTTAGGGGGGATATCACATCTAGGGGGAGCTTTACTCTAAGAATTGAGCTAAAGCAACTCTAATGGTGTGGGCACAACAATGCTTTATGTAAAAGTGGTAACCCCACTTGTGCTTAAATGATGAGTATGACCTATGGTCAAATGTTCTCATTTGACTCCTAAGTCAATATACTCATATATAGATGACCTAGTCATCGCCAATTGCTTGATAGATGCTAGAGTGTTTGTGCATGCTTTGTCACATATTTCATTTGTCATTTTATTGTGTGAGCTTGTTGAATGCATATTTTACTCATTCGAGGACATCCATTAGTTGCTTTGATTGATTGGCTTTTTCTCTTTTGCCGAATGGATGGACAAGAATGCCTAAGAACTCCCTCTAGCTATCTATGCTTTCCTCGTGTAAAACTCTATTCATGCTACATCACAAAGTTTGATCAAGTCAGATTCGAACCACTCTGTGTGAGGAGCACTCGGAGTCCCCGATTCGTCATAGACTTAAACTTCAAAAACCTCTTTGTGCATTTCGGTCTGACCGATTCATCCTTTTCAGTCATACCGAGATCACTAAGTTGATCTAGGTTTTCAATCTCGGTGCAACCGATTAGAACTCTTTGGTCACACCGAGTTGCAGTAACTGCTCGCAGTTTTGCATCTCGGTGCCACCGAGTTGTTCCACTCGGTCACACCTACAGGGTCAGGTTATATATACTGACGGGTCAAATTTTTGGAAATTTTTCCAAAACCTTTCACCCGCGCGTGACCTGCTCTACCTCCTCGGGTCTCCGGATCGTCCTCTCGCCGCCAGCGACCTCCTGCCGCTGGTCTCCGCCGCCGTCAACGGCAATCTGCCCCGCCGTTGCCGCCGTAGCAAGTTCACCGCCGAACTAGGGTACGAACTTGATCTTTGTGTTATTCCATAACTCTAATTCTTAGCACATTGCTTTGCCATGATTCTTGCCCCGTATGAAATCACTCTATCCACTGAAAACATCCCGTAGATTTGATTTGATTTGGAAATTTATGGTTAGGTCTCCGCCGAACTCATCTCGGACCGACCGAGTTGTAGAAATCGGTCTCACCGATTTGGCTTAGGCCATTGCACATGCGTTTTCGGTCTGACCGAAAATTGCAAATTGGTGTGACCAAGTTCAATTCTCTATGAAATCCTAGTAGTCTCGGTGCCACCGAACTGTGAGTCGGTCTGGCCGAGCTCACTAGTTTAGGTTCCAAAAGCTGCTTCGGTATCATCGAGTTTACAAATCAGTAGATCTGAAATGCTTTCTGTGAATAAGTAAAACTAAGTTTTTAAGTCATCTATTTTGCAAAAACTCTGCACTTTGTGATGCTCATCCACTCTACCTCATCTACATCTGTTCACAGGGTCTGCTATCAGTTAGTTTGTAGAGATGTCTGATCAAGGTGACAGCTACAACAAGTCTGAAGAGCAGGTTCAGTTGAGTGAGGGCACTAGTCCCTCTAGTAGCTATGATGAGGGCAGCAGGAGCACACCTAGTAACTTGCCAAAGGAAGCCACCAGGAAAAGGAAGAAGACAACCTCAGATTCTGAGGATGAGGATTATGTGGCTGTTGAGGATGAGGCCACTTCAAGGAAAAAGGTGCCGAAAAAGGAGTATGGCACAGCTGCTGCAACAAAGCCTGGAATGAAAACAAAGGCTCCAGCAAGAAGAGTTCCTATGTCTAAGGCCAGAGCCTCTACTCAAGAGACAATGGAGTTCACTCTTGAACCCAAAGAAGGAGGTGAAGGCAAGAAGAGGAAATAAAGGGTCAAGAAGACCATTGCCAGAGTTATTGGGAAGCCCTCCATGATGAGAGATGATGATGAAGAGGAAGAGGATGCTACACCAGCACCCAAAGCTCAGAAGCTTATGGGAGATACAATCAGATCAGGGGCTGCTCCATCTAAGCCCAAGTCTGCTCCCAAAGACTCCAACTCAAAAGTCTGCACCCAAGAGGAGCACCAGGAACATCCCTGCTGAGGAGAAGAACAAGGCCCCAGTGCCTGAAGCTGCTGATGATGAGGAAGATGATTCACTTGTTTTAAGAAACTTGAAGCCCAAGATCCCTCACCATAATGATGCATATCCTGTTGTAGAAGATATGAGGATCAGGAAGGATTTGGGACTGAGATTGTGGAGACAGTCTGATCCATATGCTGTCAGGAGGAGAACTGCTGTGTATTATAGGTTCCACACAAAGGAACAACAAGATTTCTATGAGACTATCCGGCTTGACAAGAAGCCCATTGTCTGTGACATGAGATGGGTTTACTGGGAATACATCAAAGAAAATGAAGATCATTTTCCAGGAGTTTATGATAGCTTCAAGGCTTGTGAGGTTGACAAGTTTGTTGGCCAAAAGCTCACCAAGTGGAATGATGAGCTGGTCATGCAATTCTATTTGATTGCTCATTTCTATCCAGATGGAAGGATTGTATGGATGTCAGAGGGTACAAGGTACCAATCTACAATTGTTGAGTGGGCTAGTTTGATCAATGCTCCAGCAGCTCATGAAGATGATTTGGATGTCTATGCCAAGAAGAAGAAGGATCACAACTCTATGGCACAGATGTACAAGGAGATTCCTGATGCAGACCTTGAGACTCACAAGTTTGGTTCTATAAAGCACTTGCTGTCAGGCCTGCCTACAATCAGTTGGATCCTAAGGCACACATTGCTACCAAAGTCAAGTGATCACAGGATGATCAGAGGACACTCCATCAACTTGCTGCATATATTTGATGTTCCTCAAAAGTTCAAAGTGATGAGTCTGATTGTGGAAACAATCAAGAGGACAGCTGCAGATCAGAAGAGATCTTGTGTGTATGCTGCACAAATTCAGGAGCTCATCAACTCCAAGATGGGCACATGCAAATATCTATTGGACAAAGAGCATTTACCCCTCAAGCCAGACTTTGAGGACAACATTGTTGTCATGACTGAGGAAGATCCATCTTCAGTGCAAGCACATGAGAAGAGAGAGAAGGCAAGGGCAGAGAAAGCTGCAAAGATGCCAGCTGCTGAAGAGGCATCTCAAGTGTTCTTGAAGAGGAAGCAAGACCAGCTTGCATATCTGATCCAGTCTACTCTGAGGATTGAGAAGGGCTTGGCCACCCTGACTCAAAACCTGGAGAGCTTGGAGAGGATCATTGAGCAGAAATTCTATGATCTTGATGTCAAGGTAACTGAGATTTAGACAGTAGTTGAGAACCTTCAAGAGGAAGCAGAGGAGAAGAAGGGCAAGGCAACTACTAATGCATTTGAGCGAGTGCCTAGAGGACAGAGGTGTGTTGTAGTGCCAGTGAGAGATTCTAGAGCTACAGCTTCAGCACCAGCAGCTACAGCTCCAGTGCCACCTCCAGCAGCCACTCCACCAGCTCCAACTACTTCAACAGATGCCTTCGTCCTTGGAGTTCTATCTACACCACCTCCCGAATATCAAGACTGAGAGACGTTTAGCACTATGAATTTTTGAACTTTTTGGTAACATGTTGCCAAAGGGCGAGAAAAATGTATAGATCATAGGCTTCGAGAGAGAGTGTTGCTTTTTATCTCTCTTGCTATTTTGGTTGAACTTCTTGATTGTGTGCTTGTGTGAGATACTTTATGTCCTTGTGAGATAGTTGTTTGATCATGTGTTTGATCATATGCTACCACTACTGGAATCAGCTAATTTGCCATCTGCCAGCTCTTTGCCGTGTGCTAGCTGACGGCAAAGAAGCTCTTTGCCATCAGCTACCCAAAAGCAGACGGCAAAGAAAAGGCGGACGGCAAAGAAGCTCTTTGCCATCTGCGAGCTCTTTGCCGTCAGCCAGCAGACGGCAAAGAGTGAGGTGGCCCCCACCCCCCGCCCGTTTGGAAAAATCTTAACGGTCCACCTCTTTGCCGTCTGCCAGCAGACGGCAAAGAGGCAAAAGGGCGGACGGCAAAGAGAGGCAGACGGCAAAGAGCTCACTATCTAACAGCCCGTACCCCCCGCCCGTTACTCACTTCTTCTCTCCCTCGCCGTTTCTCTCCTCCCACCCCGCCGCCGCCGCCGCCCCGTCGCCCCCGCCGCCCCGGCTCGCTGCCGCCCCGGGACCCCGTCGCCCCCCCCGTCCCGGCCCCTCGCCGCCCCGCGCCCCACCGCCCGGGCCCGGCCCCCCGCCGCCCCGGCGCCCAGTCGCCCCCACCGCCCCGTCGCCCCCCCGCCCCGCGCCCCACCGCCAGGGCCCGGCCCCCCGCCGCCCCAGGCCGCCTCCTCCACCGCCGCGCCCCCTCATCCACCGGCCTCCTCCACCCCCCAGGTGAGCCCCTTTTTTCTGTTTTTTTCCTTTTTAGTTTTAGTTTTAGTTTAGATTTAGTTTTAGTTGTAGTTTTAGGTTTAGTTTTAGTTTTAGGTTTAGTTTTAGGTTTAGTTTAGTTTGAGGAAAGAAGAAGAAGAAGAAGAAAAAAGAGGAGAGGAGGAGAAGAAAGAAGAGGAAAAAGGAAAGGAAGAAGAAGAAGAGGAGGAGGAGAAGAAAAAAGAAGAAGAGGAAGAAGAAGAAGAAGAAAAAAGAGGAGATGAGGAGAAGAAGAAGAGGAAAAAGGAAAGGAAGAAGAAGAAGAGGAGGAGGAGAAGAAAAAAGAAGAAGAAGAAGAAAAAAGAGGAGAGGAGGAGAAGAAGAAGAGGAAAAAGGAAAGGAAGAAGAAGAAGAGGAGGAGAAGAAAAAAGAAGAAGAGGAAGAAAAGGAAGAATAGGAAGAAGAAGAAAAGGAAAAAAGAGGAAAAAACCCCGACCCGACACGGCACCCCGACCCCGACCCGGCACCCCGACACGACACCCCGACCCCTAGACCCCGACCCTGACACCCCGACCCCAACCCCGACCCCGACACCCCGACCCCGAGCCTGACCCGACACCCCGACCCCGACACCGACACGGCACCCCGACCCCGACCCGGCACCCCGACCCCGACCCCGACCGCGACACCCCGACCCCGAGCCTGACCCGACACCGCGACCCCGACACCGACACGGCACCCCGACCCCGACCCGGCACCCCGACCCGACACCCCGACCCCGAGACCCCGACCCCGACACCGACACGACACCCCGACACCGACACCCTGACACCACACCGACCCTTACCCCGACACCGACACGGCACCCCGACCCCTACCCGACACCCCGACCCCGAGACGGCACCCCGACCCGACACCCCGACCCGACACCCCGACCGCAACCCCGAGCCCGACACCCCGACCCCGAGCCTGACCCGACACCCCGACCCCGACACCGACACGGCACCCCGACCCCGACCCGGCACCCCGACCCCGACCCCGACCCCGACACCCCGACCCCGAGCCTGACCCGACACCCCGACCCCGACACCGACACGGCACCCCGACCCCGACCCGGCACCCCGACCCGACACCCCGACCCCGAGACCCCGACCCCGACACCGACACGACACCCCGACACCGACACCCTGACACCACACCCACCCTTACCCCGACACCGACACGGCACCCCGACCCGGCACCCCGACCCGACACCCCGACCCCGAGACGGCACCCCGACCCGACACCCCGACCCGACACCCCGACCTGGCACCCCGACCTGACACCCGGACCCCGAGACCCCGACCCCGAGCCTGACCCGACAACCCGACCCCGACAACGACACGGCACCCCGAGACCGACACGAGACCCCGACCCCCGACACCTCCCGAAAAGGTGTTCTTTGGCCTTCCAGAAGCCGACGGGGTCATATATTTGTGAATTATTAGTTAGGTCATATATTTTGTTATGAGAAACATCATATATAATTGTGTTGATCGGGTAGTTTTAAATGTGCAGTTGTTTCATCGCTGCGAGGTTTGGAGTTCGACGACCTCGCCGTGCGTTTGACGAGCTCTGCCCCTTCGTTCGTGGGTGAGCACAAATGACATGTCCTCCTCCCCCATTAATTATTTGATCTATTCCGATGAAACTTGATAGTTAGCTACATATGTGTCTTGAATCATCAGTATGCGTAACCAATATGTGTCTCCCGTTCGAAAGCGTCATAGTTATAAATATGCATGCATTTGCATATTTATAACCTTGATTCTTTTGAATTGTCCAACGCTATCCATGGACAGCCCGAGTATGTTTAGATTGGGTTCGTTTTCCCATATGCTTTGCTCCGGATCCGACGCATAAATTTCGTCAGTGCCTCCCCTGTTGTTCTCCGGGTACACATCCTCTCTATTTATTGCAGAGACGTGTATCAGGAGAACAGCGGGGAGGTGCTGCCGAAATTTTGCGTAGGATCCGGAGCATAGCATGGGAAAATGAACCCAATCTAAACATACTCGGGTGGGATTAGGACCTATCATTACCTATTAGAGTGTAGGTTGCATGGACGGAATAAAATTGACAAAGTAGATCAACTGATGAATATATACATGGTGAATTATATATATATATATATATTTGTTGTGTGTCTAGTAGCTCTGAAAGTCAAGATCAGTGATCGTGCGTGGATGTACACCGGTCACACTGGTCAGAACAAATGGAGCACTGAATGGTTCACAAGAACCAAGGGGTTTGTGCGACCCGCATTTGCAAATGGCCAGAGGAAAACCTGGTGCCCCTGTTTACGGTGCGGCAATTGGGAAAAGAGGACAGAGGCTGAAATGGGCAAACACCTGCAGAAGAGTGGTTTTACGCCCTATTATACGGTGTGGACATTTCATGGTGAGTCTGCCCAACGTGACCGAGCTGAGGTGGATCGTCGTCACACCGACGAGCATGGTACCGGGATGGAAAACATGGTGCAAGACTTTGATGATGCTCGGGATTCGGACGAGGAGATGGAGGAATCTGCAAAGGCCTTCAATGAAATGTTGGAGTCTTCAAAACGTCCGCTCCATGAACACACTGAGCTTTGTCAGTTGGATGCCATCTCACAAGTAATGGCTCTGAAGGCTCAGTTCAACTTGGGCAGAGAATGCTACGATGCAATGATGACAATATTTGGACGCTTTCTACCCAAAGGCCATGTAATGCCTGCAAACCTGTACCAGTCGGACAAAATCCTCCGTGCACTGAAGATGCCCTATGATAAGATACATGCCTGTGAGAAAGGATGTATCTTGTTTAGGCTTGACTATGCGGACTTGAACTATTGTCCCATTTGCAAGTCTTCCAGGTATGTTGTGGTAGACAACGGTATGGGTGAGAAGACACAGACCAAAATCCCCGTTAGTGTTCTTCGGTATATGCCAATCGTACCAAGACTTCAACGTCTTTTCATGGTCGAAGAGACGGCCAGACAAATGACATGGCACAAAACGGGCAAAAGAACCGAACTAGATGCAGATGGGAATCTGATGATTGTACACACATCGGATGGTGTTGCATGGAAAAAGTTTGATGAATTACATGGGGACAAAGCGGCAGATCCGAGGCATCCTCGAGTCGGCATCAGCACGGATGGGTTCAGTGTGTTTGGTATGACGGCAGCCCAATACAGTTGTTGGCCCGTATTTGTCTTTCCACTCAATCTCCCCCCGGACAGATTATGCAAAGAAAGAACATTTTCCTGACGTTGATAATTCCAGGGCCCAACTATCCGGGGAAAAATATGAATGTGTACATGCAACCGCTTAAGGACGAATTGCAAGAAGCCTGGGATAATGGGTTCAAGGCATACGATGCCTATAGCAAACGGAACTTCATAATGCGTGTCTGGTACATGTACTCGACGCATGACTTGCCGGCGTATGCGCTATTCGTTGGCTGGTGTGTGCATGGAAGGTTCCCGTGCCCCACATGCAAGGGAGCTCTTGAGTTTCGTTGGCTTCAGGCCGGTCGCAAGTTTTCTTGCTTCGACATGCATAGACAGTTCCTGAATCCTCGCCATAAGTTCAGGAAAGACAAGAAGAACTTCATCAGAGGTAGAGTTGTCAAAAACTCTGCACCACCTGCATTGACAGGCCAACAGACCCTGGATCAGTTAAACGCTCTCGAGCCAGATCCAGAGCGTCCAGGGTACTTCAAGGGGTATAATTCTAAGCACGCCTGGACTCACAAAACATGCTTATGGGATCTGCCTTACTTCAAAGACCTCCTTTGCCCACACAACATCGACGTGATGCACACTGAGAAGAATATCGCCGAGGCACTTTTTGGTACATTGTTCGGCATAGATGGGAAGTCAAAGGATAATACTAAGGCTAGAGTCGATCTGGAGGCGCTATGTGATAGGCCGTTACAAAACATGAAAGAACCGAAAGGAATGCAGAACTGGACGAAGCCAAAGGCATGGTTCAATCTTGGAAGGCCAGCTATGAGGGAAATTATCTTGTGGGTGAAAATGCAGTTGATGTTCCCCGATGGGTATGCAGCGAATCTACAGAGGGGAGCCAGTCTTGATAAATTCAAGATATTTGGTCTCAAGAGTCATGATTGGCACATATGGATTAAGCGGGTAATGCCGGTGATGTTTCGTGGCTTCATCCCTGAGGATGAATCGCTAGTACTGGCAGAACAAGCTATTTCTTCCGTGTTCTTTGTGCGAAAGAACTATCGCCTGGCGTGCTAGAAGAAATGAAAGAGTTGGCGCCAGAGTTGATCTGCAAGTTAGAGAAGATCTTTCCACCGAGCTTCTTTAATCCAATGCAACATTTGATTTTGCATCTCCCGACCGAGGCAAGATTGGGGGGGCCCGTGCAAAATCGTTGGTGCTACCCAACTGAGAGGATGCAGAAGACGCTTCGACAAAAATGTAAAAATAAACGTAGAATTGAAGCATCGATGGCAGAGGCATTCATCACTGAGGAGGCGGCAAACTTCGTGACAGCACACTACGAAGCCAAAAATCGTCATTTGCATAATCCGAAGCCTCGGTACAATGCTGACGGCCCTAAAAAGGGTGGATCCAACCTCAGGCTATTCAAAGGGAATCTCGCACCAGCCAGTGTTTCAAATCCAGTATCTTTGGATAACGAACAATGGCGGACCATTTCGTTGTATATCTTCAACAACCTGATAGAAGTGCGGCCGTACGTCGAGTAAGTTCTCGGTACATAGTTTCGCAACTTCTATTTCCTTTGAGCTGCTCTTATTCCTGGATATTTCATACAGTCGATACGTCGCCTTATTCTCGTATGGAGCGGTGATCCAAAAGGATTCTGTCGAAGAGTATGAGCTTCTCGCAAAGCAAGGAGGCAGCTATCCCGGTTTCATCTCTTGGTTCAAACAAACGGTAATTTCTATTAGACTTGTAGGCTAATTTGTAGGGGGCTATCCCGGTTTCATTCGCTAATTTGTGCGTAATGCAACAATCCTTTCATATTAAACTTGTAGGCTAATTCAGAGTCTATGGACGCCGAATTGAGACAAGTCGCTAATGGTTTTGACTATAAGGTCCGTTCATTTGACAAATACGACATCAACGGGTATCGCTTTCGTACCTATGGCAAAGAGCTATCTATGGCCGACCGAAAGTCTACAAATTGTTGTGTATCTGCTATCGGCGAAGGAGGTACCGAGTATTATGGGAGAGTTGAAGCAATTTATGAACTTCTATTCTATGGTGAAAACCCACCGAATGTCGTAGTCTTCAAATGTTATTGGTTTCAGCCGAAGGAGACTAGAAGGACTCATGAACATATAGGGCTAGTTGAAATCAACCAAAGCACCCATTTAGATGTTCCTGATGTCTATATTACGGCTCAACAGGCGAGCCAAGTATTCTATCTACCGTGGGCCTGCCAAACTAATCCAAATCTGAAAGGTTGGGATGTCGTTTATGAAGTGCCGCCACGTGCTAGACTATCTCCCCCAAAGGAAGAGGATTATGAACCTCACATTAACCCAGACACATATGAAGGAGAATTCTTCCAAGAGACACGTCTTTCCAAAAAGCGTTTCAAGAACCGCTATACTTCACCCCAAAACATTGAATTAGACAGCGATAGTGAATCCGACATCACCCTAGAGGAGGAACAAGAAGAGCCGGAACAAGAAGAGGTTACTGCTGCGGATGACCTGTCATTGCTTGACCGATTACGTCAAGGTGGCCTTCCACATGTTGATGCCACTAAACCCTATGAGCCCGTCATTGATTATAGTGATGATGATTATTATGCATTTATTGATGATACTGATCGAGATTATTAGTAGTGTCAGGTATTAAATTTTTTAATGTTGTACTTGATGATGATACACTTAAGTGATACACATATTATTATTCATGTCGGTCTTTTTTTTATGTTGTACTAATTTCGTTTACTGTTTGTCATGGCAGGTGTTGAAAGATGGTGGGCGCTGGTCGGGAGCGCGCCAAGGCCCCTTCTTCGTCGGCGCGTGGTCTGAGGTCTTCGATTCCAGACGCACCTCTCCGCCGAGCGTTGCTGGACAGTATGTCCACACCGCCGGGCCCTTCTTCGTCAACCGCGGTGCCTAGCAGGGGACGAGGTAGGAAGAGAGGAGGTGGGGCACGTGGTCGCGGGAGAGGAGGTAGGGTGACTGCTACGGCGCCTTCCTCGCCGCCACCCCCAGCTGTTTCACCCGAGCACGTGACTGCTAGGGTGGACTCGTCCGAGGAGGAGGCTACACGGACTCCGGTCCACGAGCCTCCGGTCCACGGGTCTTGGGCCCACGAGCCTCGGGTCGACTGGCCTTCGGCCCACGAGAGTTCGGCCCACGAGACCCCGGAGGAGCACACGTCCGGATGCGGTACCTGGCCGGATCAGCCCGAGGAGCCGAGTGGCCATGCTGATGATGGCGGGGAGCCGACTGATCTTGAGGAGGAGGGTGGCACCGTCTACCAGCGTGGTGCTACACGGCTCCCGTCCGTGCCGGCGACCCGCGAGCAGAGGTGGTTGATTTTCCCTGATGGGGAGAGGTACGTAATTGCATTTAATATTTTTGTACCTTCTGCATTCACGTTTCTTCAAATAACTAATGCGTTGGCCTTGTCATGCTGCAGGGGTTGGGACCACCATCATAGTGTCCGCCGGCCCAACTCCGTCCTTGGAGTTCTTTGCCGGCAAAACTTCCCGGGGTTTGTCACGTTGCCTGGTGAGGGTCGGCTTCCAGAGCTTGGGTTGAGCTGGGAGCACTACGTGGCTGCCCCGGCCCCGCCGGATGTCATTATCGACGGTGTCGTGTGCGACACGAGGGCAGACATGGTGATCAGGACGTTCTGGGTAATTTCTCCTTTACACATTTCAAAATCTTCAACTAGCTAGTTATTAATTGTACTAATCAATATTGTCTCATTTGATTGCAGACATTCTACATGTGTGAGGAGGGATACGAGGAGGACGCGGCAAATGTTATCCAGAACGTCTGCAAGCACCTACTCCAGAACTTACGGCACGAGGCTCGGGTGCAGGCTGTTCGAGACTACTACGCCTTGCGTGGTATCAAGAAGACCAAGCCGGCGTGCCGCGATAAGTTCCTGAGTAAGGAGCAGTACATGAAGGTAATTCTTAAGGCCTTCTACTTAAGTTCCTTCATTTAGTAATTCTTAGCCGTAGCGCTCAAGTTTCTATTTGCTAACTTAGGCGCCTCCGAGATGGTGTGCGGATCGGATGGATTGTTGGGAGGTGTTGGTCGATGAGTGGTGCTCAAAAGAATGGCTAGCCCTCCACAACGAGGCCAAGGACAAACATGCCCAAATGGAAGGTGTGCCACACCATCAAGGCAGCTCCAACTTATATCAGTTCGGGCGCAACTGGGTATGTGGTTTGCTTCATGATTCATGCAATTCATTCATCATGCTAACTTGAGCCCTTTAATTACTAATTTTCATTGTTTCTCTCTTTCAGGCACGGTACAATAAGGCGGATAAGGTGCCAGAGGTGTATGACCTGTATGCCATGGCCCACACTGCCTCTTTCAAGAAAGTCAAGGCTTTCTCTCCGTCTGACCTCGATGATGCAAACAACTTCACCAACATCTCCTCCCACAACAAGCTCGTGAGATATAGAGATGAGGGGAAGGCGAGGAAAGGGGAGGACTTTAACCCGAGCCAGGGTCTCATTGATCCAGAGCTGGTGATGATATCTGGTGGCGGGAGGTCCCATGGCTCCATAGCCATTGGAGATGGACTTATCCGTTGTCCTAGCACTCTCCCGGAGATCAAGGCGCGCCAGTCGAGCTCCGCTCTTGAGATAAGGCCTCGTGAACGGCCAGTGCAACTCGCCATCAAGGTTAGTGATACGTACTCAGTTATCTTTCTCCATTACATTGTGTGCGCTTCCATCAATGATTACAAATGGTCATGTGAGTGGTGTTGCAGGCTGCTATACAGACTGAGAGAGATAGAACGGAGAAACTTCTGGCGGAGGCGGCGGAGAGGCAACGGGAGATGGAGGAGAGGACGAGAAAGATGATGGAGGAGGAGAGGGCACGGAATGACATGCAGGCAAGGGCCATGTACGAGCTCCTTGTGGTAAGTTTCTTCTGCAGATGACTTGCTAGTCTTAACATTTGAGTCTTATTACTAACTAGTATGACTCTGTTGTGAAAACCAAATGTGCAGTCTGTGTGCGAGAAGTCCAGTCAGCCCGCTCCGCCGATGCCAGTGATTGCTCCTGGGAGCACGGTGAGTTTAATTTGAATGGACATTACTTGCTAGTCTTAACATTTGAGTGTCATAATGCTAACGAGACATTGGAAATGATCTTTGGTGCAGCTTAACTCCAGAAACGCATCGCACGACCCTTCTCCAGGTAGCGGCACTAGCCACCCCGCTCCTACACCTCCCTGATCACGGTAAGTTTCTCTAATGTTTTGCTTAACAAATGCATAAAGACCTAGACTTAGCTTTATTTCCTCCAATATGCTTACCATAATGACCTAGAGTTAACTTCTTTTCCTCCAAAATGACTTAATAAGCTTACTGACCTCATAAACCATCCATTTTACCTAAGTTAGCTCTAAAACGATATGTACTTAGCTAACTTATGTCAAAAATTGCATAATTAGCTCATAAACGACCCATTTCACCTAGGTTAACTCATAAACGACCCATTTCACCTAGGTTAACTCATAAACGACCCATTTCACCTAGGTTAACTAATAAACGACCCATTTCACCTAGGTTAGCTCATAAACGACCCATTTCACCTAGGTTAGCTCATAAACGACCTATTTCACCTAGGTTAGCTCATAAACGACCCATTTCACCTAGGTTAGCTCATAAACGATCCATTTGACCTAGGTTAGCTCGTAAACGATCCATTTCACCTAACTTAGCTCATAAACGATCCATTTCACCTACGATAGCTCATAAACGATCCATTTCACCTAGGTTAGCTAATAAACGATCCATTTCACCTAAGTTAGCTCATAAACGATCCATTTCAACTAATTTAGCTCATAAATGATCCAGTTCACCTAAGTTAGCTAATAAATGGCATATACTTCTTCTTCTAGTCTTCTTCTTCTATTCTTTTTCTTCTAGTCTAATTCTTCTTCTAGTCTTCTTTTTCTAACTTTCTTATTTGCCATTTTGCAGGTTTCGTTCACTTCACGGAAGCCAGCTTTCTATGATGGATTGCTTGTTTTTTCCTTTGATGCACTTCTTGTATTCTGCTCGCTTGCTATGATGAAACTAGATTGCTATGATGAAACTTTGCATATTGTAATATTTATGGATCTATGGAACTATGTGCAACCTACTATGTATGTATGGATATATATGTGCTGCATGTTTATTATGTTGGATATATATGTGCTGGCTCCTGTGATATATTTGCTGTGATATATTTCCTGTGATAATTGTTGGATATAAGAAAAACAGAATAAAAAGAGGCAGTGCAGGCTCTTTGCCGTCCACCGCGGACGGCAAAGACACCCTTGCCATCGGTGGAAGACGGCAAAGGGGGGCACGTGGCGCCCACCTGTGCTTCCTGAGAGATGGGCCATTTGGCAAATTTGCCTACCGTGGCGGACGGCAAAGCTAAGCTGATGGCAAAGACTTTGCCTTTGCCGTCCGCCGTGGTAGACGGCAAAAAAAAGCGGGCGCTGACACATTGCTGACGTCAACTGGCGGACGGCAAAGAGGCGCTCAAATTTGCCGTCCGCTGGCGGACGGCAAAGGCCGCCGTTAGCCGCCTAACGGACTAACGCTGGCGGACGTCCAGTATTTTTGCCGTCCCTCCTCTTTGCCGTCCGCCGATGTAGGCAAATGACTCTTTGCCGTCCGCCATAAAAAGCAGACGGCAGAGGACCTGTTTACCGTAGCCTACTTTGCCGGAGCCTTTTGCCGTCCACGGCTGACGGCAAAGGTCTTTGCCGTCCGCCGTTCGAGCCTTTGCCGTCCGCCGTGGCAGACGGCAAAATAGCTGTTTCCTGTAGTGTACCCTTAATGCTTGTTTGGATGATACTATCTTTTATGTCTCATATATGATCATTCACTTGCTTGGTGATGAGTGCATGCTTTTAATTTCTATCATTTTGAGTGCTCCACCAAGATGTATGTGACAAGGAAACCCATGATCCTAATCGATTGTGCATTTGCATTCAAAAGCAACTCTTAAATAATGCACAAATTTAGGCGGAGCTCTTGCCTATCACATACTTCTCAAAGCGAAGATGTACTTCAATCTTATTATAATGTGTCGAAGCTTTGATCTATATGTTGTCATCAATTACCAAAAAGGGAGAGATTGAAAGTGCAACTATCCCTGGGTGGTTTTGGTAATTCCCAACAACATATAGCTCATTGAGCTAATGCTATTTCAAGATAAACATTTTAGGAAAGCTCAGTGATTGGCATGGCATGGGTTAAGAAAGTGGACCCCTCAAAATGCTAAGGACAAAAGGATTGGCTCAAGCTCAAAGCACAAGACTCCAGATTTTATTTTTAGTGATCCAAGATCACATTGAGTCCATAGGAAAAGCCAATACTATTAAGAGGGGGTGAGGTGTTGTTTAATGAGTTTCTTGCTCAAAATGCTTAGTGATATGCTCCAAACCCCTCAACTACTTTCTCATATCCACTTATGTCCCAAACCAAAAGTCAAACTCGGCCCCACCGATTTGATCTATCTGGTGCCACCGATTTCACTTGACATAGCCACTGCCACAAAACCTAGTCTTTTCGGTCTCACCGATAGGGATCTCGGTCTCACCGAGATGGGATTGTAATCTCCCTGTTTCCTTTCGCAACGTTTCGGTAAAACTGAGATGAGCGATCAGTCCCACCGAGATTGCAATGCAAACTCTCTGTTTCCCTTTCGTAACATTTCGGTCCAACTGAGATGAGTGAATCAGTCCCACCGAGTTTGCCAGACCAACTCTCTGGTTAGTCTATTACCAAAATCTGTCTCACCGAGTTTGTGTAATCGGTCTCACCAAGATTACGTTATGCCCTAACCCTAACGAAATCGGACCCACCGTGTTGACATGTCGGTCCCACCGAAAATCCTAACGTTCACATTTTGAACTAAATTGGTTTGACCGAGTTCTCTGAATCGGTCCCACCGAGTTTGGTAAATTGTGTGTAACAGTTAGATTTTGTGTGGAGGCTATATATACCCCTCCACCAACTCTTCATTCGTGGAGAGAGCCATCAGAACATGCCTACACTTCCAACATACATTTTTTGAGAGAGAATCACCTACACTTGTGTTGAGGTCAAGATATTCCATTCCAACCACACAAATCTTGATCTTTAGCCTTCCCCAAGTTGCTTTCCACTCAAATCATCTTTCCAGCAAATCCAATCCTATGAGAGAGATTTGAGTGTTGGGGAGACTATCATTTGAAGCACAAGAGCAAGGATTTCATCATCAACACACCATTTATTACCTTTTGGAGAGTGGTGTCTCCTAGATTGGCTAGGTGTCACTTGGGAGCCTCCGTCAAGATTGTGAAGTTGAACCAAGGAGTTTGTAAGGGCAAGGAGATCGCCTACTTCGTGAAGATCTACCCGAGTGAGGCAAGTCCTTCATGGGCGACAGCCATGGTGGGATAGACAAGGTTGCTTCTTCGTGGACCCTTCGTGGGTGGAGCCCTCCGTGGACTCGCGCAACCGTTACCCTTCGTGGGTTGAAGTCTCCATCAACGTGGATGTACGATAGCATCACCTATCGGAACCACGGATAAAAAATCTCTGTGTCATCATTGCGTTTGATCCCTCAATCTCCTCCTTTACCTTCATATGCAATTGTTTTACATTCTGCTGCTATACTCTTAGAATTGCATGTGTAGGTTGATTGCTTGACTTGTGCAAAGTTGCTAAAATCTGGCAAGACTTAAAATTGGGAAAAGGCTAGATTTTTATTTGGTCAAGTAGTCTAATCACCCCCTCTTGACATACTTTTGATCCTACAATGTTCGGATTTTAAGCATGGTAATCCGAACATTTTTCATGACAAATTTAGATTACGCGGCGGCGGCGGGGGTGTCTTGCAGTGGGAAGCGGCTCCTCTGCCGTGCTCTATGTGTCGTCGGGCCACTGACCGACGGCAACGGCGGCATCTTGCGCCGTTCTTGGCGTACTCCTGGATGTTGGCCCTAGCTTCAAGGAAGGCCACAATGTTCTAGACTTCGGTCTCCAGGAGCGAGTCAACTGGCGGGAGGTGATGACTGGCATTGGTGCAAGGAAGCGGTCGACGGCGACCATCCATGCCGCTGAGGGGGGACTCGCACCTGCGCGGGGACAGGCGCTGGCAACGGCGCGACGGAGACATTCGTGTGCACGGGCACCGGCATGGACGCGCACGTCAGGGCATGTGCAGGCGCATGCGCTGGCAGGTGCACGGGCGCGTGAAAGTCGGCGGGGACCTCGTGGAACCCCGTGGCATCAAGCTCGGCGACAATGTGCGGCTCCCAGCCCATCAATGCCACTGGGATGGGCGCTGGCGCAGTCGTGGCGATGGGAGCCGGAACAGGAGCGGGGACAGGCGCGGCGTCTTCCCGCAAGGCCGGTTCAAGCTCGTCCCAAAGCGCCTTATGTTCTTGAGACTCCGGCTGGGTGTCTTCCTCAGGAAACTTGAAGACTAACGGCAGACCATCGTGATGCGGCTTGGCGTACGGTTAGGTCAGGCTGGTTGGAGGTGGACGACCGGAGAATCGGAGAGGAAGAGAGAAGATTGTAGCGATACCGGGTAGTGCGGGGTTGATGTTAAACTGCGGCGCCGGTGACATGAAAAGGCGTAGCAGTTGGGACGAAGGTGGGAGGCGGAGCCTGGTCAAAGGGCTCGCTTCCCAGTGAGCCTGAGCAGCGGTCTGCTCGCACGTCTCCTGTAAGACGGCGCAGCGGTCTGCTTGCACGCCTCCCCTCGACTCAGACGCTTGCTCGGACGACACCTGCTGATGAGAAGCGGGACTCGTGGCGGCACGTAAATGCCCACAATTTCAATAAATACCTTGGCTCTTCATTTGTGCAACTTCGCATAAGCAGCCTGTCTCAAATTGAAGAAAAAAATTACGTAGGAATATTTGTGCCATATCACGTGACCATGCTGAGTTTCATGAATTTCTAGTCACTTTTGAATTTTCTGAAATTTAAAATCCAGGATTCGAAACAATATCATAACCTGCATCATGCAATAAATTTTCAAGCGATACATCTTTCCTGTTGTATTTCTTAAGAAAGGATTTGGTCAAACATTTTGCTTAGTTAGACTTCAGACAAGTTATATATCCAGAGTAAAAGCATAATCTCTCTGTACTAGTGCATTGCCTGATATATTAAGTCAAATACTAGGCACGAACAAACGGGCTCAATTCTGTGCTCATCCTGGTGTAGTACTACTATTAGTACTAGGCAATGCAGTTGACGGGTGACCTTCGGTAGTGGCGACCGAGGGAATTGAACCGTGCTCCGCACGGTAGGTAATGTTGTCTAGTTACTAAAGCATCCCTCCGTTGTTCGTCGGTAGTCACGATGGACCGGGGACATGAGGGGAATTTCCTAGGGCTGGAATTCTGGCCGCCAGGTATTTTGACTCAAAACGCGGAGGCTCGACTGGTTGGGGTTGGCTAATGTGCGTACCACGCACGCCACCAGAAGGACACGAGCCCGTTTTTTTAGGATCAACACGAGCCCGATTTTTTTCTTTTTTTTTTGAGGATCAACGCGAGCCAATGTCTGGCTAGTACGGCATTGGGTCCTACCATTCGAGTATACGAAATGAATCTTTCAAATTGCCGAATGAATCTATGTGTATTACCATGCCTGTATTTTCCTTGCAAATAGTAATCTCAAGGTGGTAATTGATTTATGATGAGTTCTTGAATTAGAATGAGTTTGTGATATAGTGATCTCAACGTGGATTTCACATTTCATGGTATCCCTAGTAAGATTTTCATTGCAAATTCAAATTTAAAAGATGAAGGGTATGGTGGTGAGAAAACTTTGTATGTATCAAGCATATGACCACACACACACACACACACGAACACAACAACAATCCAATAAGTATAGTGCATCTATTTTTTCCAAACCATGCATGTATGACACAAATTCAAAAATACTCCTTTTGTTCCTAAATATTAGTCTTTTAGATATTTCAACAAGTGACTATATACGGAGCAAAATGAGTAAATCTACACTCTAAAATATGTCTATATACATCCTTATGTGGCAGTCCATTTGAAATATCTAAAAAGACTAATATTTACGAATGAAGGGAGTAAAATGTAAGACATGCATGGTCCTCAATTCAATATTCAAAATGAATAGGAAACTGAAACATGAATATTAAGTCTACTGCTACAGTACATGCAAATGGTGTGTTTAGGCAGAGCTATGTAGATTGTCGGGGTTTAAACCCTAGACCTTCGATAAAATTGTGAACCTGTGTTTAGGATTGTTTAGATTATATTTGTCCCCACCCTCCCAAACACCGATTGGTTCTGCACCCCCCTCCTCCCCGGGAGAATATCATGTGCCCCCACACCATAGATGCTATATACTGATACGAGTTCCTTGGAGCTTGTAGATCTAAGATATAGGAGCTCACAGGATGTCTTAATATTTTTACAGGAAACCTTGATGAGTTTGAGAATTTCACACAATTTGTACAAAAGCTACTCAGATGCCCTTGGATCCCATATCCAACGAGCTCGAAGCTCGTATCATCGTAGCATCTAAGATGAAGGAGGACATCCTATTCTCCTGTATGTAAGACTATCATGTGCTACGACACCTTAGATGCTTTGGTGATACAAGCTCTTCGGAGCGACCCAACAACTCCTCGGTGGTTAGAATGTTTTTTTGCAGAAAAGCCCCCAAAGAGTTCGGCCGCTGCTTACAAGCACAAACACTACTCAGATGCCATTGGATCTCAGATCAAACGACCTCGAAGCTCGTATCACCATAGCGTCCAAGCTGCGAGAGCACCTGATGTTTTCTCGCACGGGAGAATATGAGTGCACCCGCACCGTGGATTCTATGATGATACGAGTTCACGGAGATCTAACGGCCCGCAGTAGGAGGTTTGAATGTTTTTGCAATATACGCCTGAGAGAGTTTGGGAATTGCGCAGAAAGTACAAGTACTACGCATGTGGCATCTGATCACAGATCATACGACCTAGATGCTCGTATCACCGTATTGGCTAATTAA
Source organism: Aegilops tauschii subsp. strangulata (assembly GCF_002575655.3). NCBI lineage: Eukaryota > Viridiplantae > Streptophyta > Magnoliopsida > Poales > Poaceae > Aegilops > Aegilops tauschii. The sequence goes on from NC_053041.3 coordinate 540,236,201, forward strand.
CCTACGGGGAGCCGTAGGATCCAAGATGCAGCAGCACACATGAGGCCTAAATGTTTTATTTGCAAAAAAACCTTGGAGAGTTTGGAAATTGCGCATAATTACAAAGACTACTCCCAATCCGTTGAATCTCAGTTCCAATGATGTAAAAACTCGTATCATCATAGCATCTAAGCTGCGGGGTGGATGTGATATTCTATGCCGCTGTCATTTTTGTTCGTAAACTTGAAAAATATGTGTAACTCGTGCCGTTACTTGTCTAACCGCGCAAAATGTTTGTTCAAAAAAACCATTCTACACTGAAATATCGGAACAACACATGGGGGTCCCACTTGTCATTGATCAAATTTGGACCTAAAACTAACAAATCTGAAAGACGAGATTCGAACTGGCAACCTGGACTACAAAGCGTAAGTCGATAGCCTGAAACAACAACGGTTGTTGTCTATGTCCCATAACTTGATTTTATACAGTACTCCCTCCATTTCTTTTTAGTCTGCATATAAGGTTTGGTCAAAGTCAAGCTTTGTAAAGTTTGACTAGCGTTATATTGAAAAAGATCAACATTGACAATATGAAATCAACATTATCAGATGCACCACGAAATGTATTATCATACTATATAGTTTTAATATTGTAGATGTTCATATTTTTTTATATAAATTTGGTCAAACTTTGTGTAGTTTGACTTAGACCAAATCTTATATGCGGAGTAAAAAGAAACGGAGAGAGTATTACGTTGGGTAGAGTAGAGGGAGTGCCTCGTCAACACGTGCATGACCGTTGACTCACTTACTGGTGGGTCCCAGGTCTGCGATCTCTCTCTCTCCTCTCCATCGACTAACCTTTAGACGCACAGGCACACACGAAGAGCGGCGCTTGCTTCCCGTGGTGTTATTATAACTAAAAAAAGTTTGGAAAATAGAAGAATCGCCTAGAACAAGAGACATTGTGGCTGGTCGAGACGGAGCTAACCACACCTATCCTCCGTGCCACGTTAGCATGACGAAGCAATGTGGCTAGTGGGGTGTTTTCGACCGACTGGCTGGGTCCCGAGGTCGAACCATAGGTACTACTACATCTGATACAATATATTTTTACATGCACATTTTTCCTCCGTGCCGAGACGTGGCACGCCCTACCGCGCGGTTTCGGGGCCCTCCTGTGTGGTGCACGCATATATTCTTCCTTGCCGAGACGTGGGACGCCCTACCGCGCGTTTTCTGGGTCCTCCTCGGTCGTAGCGCCAAAGCAAGTAAATGAGTCGTCAAATCACGAAAGACCACCTTTCCCGCCGAGTACATCAATGAAGCATGGTGGCTAGCTAGTTGGGTTAGTCCGACCGATTAGCTAGGCCACCGCCACATTTGTTTTTTCACCCTTTTTTATCTCCTTGCCGGCAGGTAAATTTAAATATCCACCGCGGCGTTGCTCTAGTGTTTGGGTGCGGCAAGCGCGACAGGATTTTTAATTTTTTGATTGACGGGAGCAGGCGCGGCAGGATTTTTAATTTTTTGATTGACGGGAGCAGGCGCAGCAGTAATTAGTCACGATGAGTCCGCCTGTAAAACCCACTGCTCCCTGACGTCAGAAGTCATCGACTGGTGTTTTCCCATGGTGAAAACCTAAAGATTCCCCGCTCATCGGCTGGCTCCCTCCGCCTTCCCATAGATTGCATTGCCTTTTAGCCATTTCGCCCCCTTTGCTTCCTCTCCCCATTGTTTCTACCTGGTGCCATGGTGGGGCAGCAGATCACGGAGTTTGAGGTGAGGCGCCTGACACAGGAGCTCAAGGCCAAGGATGCGGAGCTCAGGGCCAAGGACGCGGAGCTCCGTGAGCTCAAGGAGGAGAGGAGTGCAATGCTCCTCCGTTATGTGCGGGAGTTCACGGAGCTTCAAAAGCGGCAGGCGTCCACCACAAAGATGCTCGAGGCGTTGGCGGCGTTGCTGCAGAAAGCGGGAGATACGATAGGCCACCAGGGGAGGCGGCTGGACCGCGAGTGGGCCGATCGTGACGAGGTCCAGGATCAGCTTAGCCACTTGGTGGAACAAGTTGCCATGCACGTGTTGCGGCTGCGCGATGACTACCGTCGTGCAAGCGCGACCATGCCGGCCGTCGGGCTAAACCCGTTCGACCACCCCGTCGACTTCAACGAGCCGCGGCTTCCTGACCTGGTCTCCTTCTTCACCTATATCTCCGAGGAGCTGAGCCGTCTCCGCGCGATGGTGGGGATGAGCTAGACAAGGAGGGGTTGCGGGCTGCCGTCGCCATTGCCGAGCGAATCCTCTGAGGGCTCCGTCACCGGAATCCATTCGTGCCATTGGCGCCATCATTGAAGAGCTGGCTCCCGTCGACCGGGAGCAGGCTCTGCGGGCCGTTGCACCCTGCATCACCAACGTCGTGTGCCTCGAGAAGACAAGGGACGTCGGTGGTGTTTAGGCGTCCTCTGCATGGGTATGTCCATGTCTCGGCGAAACATGACCGTTGGATCAAACTCAGACGGTGCAGATCAGTCACTGTGGGTGTGTTTGGTTGCATTCTCATCTCAATGTAGTTGTTCCCTCTTCGTGTATTTGTGTTAACCTACTAATGTGGACCCATGCAACCTTCATGCACTCTGCCAAACACCCAAAAGTGGGTCGAAAAGGGAACTTTTGCTCCCATACCATGCACCCTTCATACACCCTGCCTAACACTGAGTCATCGTACTTCATATGGTTCATGTTTCGTGGAGTACTGTAGCACCGTACTCTCCGTGCGCTGTAGACCTAGTTCTGCTAACATTGATCTCACCGTTCATTCTCGACCGGACAGTCGAAAAAGCAGTACTATGTTACATTACTGTTCATATAGTTGACGTGCACACAACATCATTTATTATCGTCGTATCTTACTACACTAGCAACAAGATTATGTAGTACTGACATATGAACCACTGCACATGCCTAGTAGTAGGAGCACTGTGTATGTTCAAGTGGCTACCATGTTTCGCACTCCTCCATCGTAAGAGTGGAAACGGTTGCTGTAATCATTTTTTTTCTTCAGAAAAAACAGTGGACTCGCTCTACTGTGCGGATCCTCCACGACGGTCGTCGGGAACTTTGCTACTCACTTTCGCCGACGTGTGGGACAACCATCATCAGGGTCCACCAGCCATGCATTAAATTACTCTGTAGTAGAGTGCCCAACGGCACGGTAGACTACCCCGATCGAAGCGCCGAAATAATGCCCAATGAGCCGTCAAATCACAAAACCCCCTCCTTTCCAGCAGTAAGTTGGATGGACGAAGCAACCATCATTTCACTCTTCCCTCTCAGCTTCCTCTCTACCCAACCCTCGCTTCTCCCTCATCTTGTTCCTCATTTCTTCAAGAAAACCCCGACCTGCTTCTGCCATTGTTCTTCTCTCCCAAAGAAGGAAAGGTGAGCGCATCAATGGTGTTGATTCTGGCCAAGGACCGGTCTTGCAACCCCGAGACTGATCCTATAACTCCCTATCTGTTCTTCTTTTGGGTTTGTGATTATGGTTTCTTTTCTTTTATTTCTATTTGACAGTTTCTTGATGGACGCTGGAGCACTGGCCGAAGTGATGTCTATGGCTCCGGCAAAAACCATCGAGGCTCATGGTATGAAGAAGCGCAAGCACCCCGCCGAGACTACCGCAGACAAGCTCAAAGCCATCACCCTATCCAAGCCCCCCTCTCCGGGGTCCCTCATTAAGAAAGTCCAGGTAATATCTCTTCTTGACGATCTTTTTCTCGATCTTGATCGTGTTTTTTCATCTAGCACATAGTACTAGCAATAGTAGTACAACTTTCTGGGTGATCTTGCATGTGATTTTTGTGTGCCAAATGGCAGTTCTAAATTCCTCTTTTGACCAAAACATGCGAGAGGTTGACACTGATTTCTTATAGATTACTTTCAACTACTTTATGAACATCAATTCTACCTTTGAAGAGGGTATATTTCCTTCAGTAACTTGTGTTATGGATATTGCAAGTAATTCCTCTGCTCTCATGCCTTTGAAGACATGTTCTAGTGTCTTTGTTCACTCATTTCTGTGCGTATATGTAGTCATATATGGAGTAAAATATCGAAAATCATCTTATATTTCTGAACGGAGGTAGTAATAAAATATTTGGTTTATGTTTGAATTAGAACCAGGTCCGCGGTGGAGATGAAGGGTCTGTTTGGTTGGAGAATAGTGTGGCCAGCCACATAAGTATGGCTGAGAAATTGGACGCCAAACTTTGGCAAAAGTTGGCAAGAAAATTGTCTCTATGACAAGTGGGCCATAGGGGCAATGAAGTGTGGCAAGCCAAAGTGTGGCAAAAACCAAACACATGCCAACTAAACTGTGGCTTCCAAATTTTGGCTTGGCAAACTATGGTCGGGAACCAAACAATCCCGAAGTTCTCAAAGTCATGCCATGTGAACTGGAAGACCTGAGGATGAGTTCTACTGCTAAACTATCCAGCCTTGTGTCCTTGTCGCCACGTGTCCTGAACTAGTGTTTCGTGTAGCATTGTTGTCAGGCGTGTTCTGGAGGCTATACTTGACCACAACAATTTCCTGGTTGTGTTTTCGATTACGAAGGGTGTGGTTCTTGTAAAGCTTCCCGACAAATCTGATGTGGCCTATCTTCATCGTCATGTTTATGAGTGGAAAGACCACTCTATTAGGTTCTCCAAGGTTGAGGAGATGGTGATGGTGCCGATAGACATCTCTCACTAAGTCCATGGCCTAGTCAGTTATGTGGGGTTCATCCCGTAGGTCGGTGGCAAGAAATAGTCTGCAGAGTTTAATTAGTGCAAATTTTCTTGTAACGAGGTTGAACTAGGTATGAAGATACCGACGATCGAATCTTGGGCAATTAACATACCTACAGACAATGGGAATTACGTATGTTGTCGTAAGGTTCGACTGATAAAGATCTTTGTAGAATATGTAGGAACCAATATGGGCATCTAGGTTCCGCTGTTGGTTATTGACCAGAGAGGTGTCTTGGTCATGTCTACGTAGTTCCCGAACCTGTAGGGTCCGCACGCTTAACATTCGTTGACGATATAGTGTTATATTACTTATATGATTTGGTGACCGAATGTTGTTCGTAGTGCCGGATGAGATCACGTACAGGACGAGGAGTGTCGAAATGGTCGAGAGGTAAAGATTGATATATAGGACTATGGTATTCGAACACCGAAAGAGTTTCGGAGTGCACCGGGTAGTCATCGGGTCGCCAGAAGGGGTTCCGGACACCCGTGCGAAGTGTATGGGCCTAATGGGCCGAAGGAGGGGACATACCAGCCCACTAGGGGGCTAGCGCGCCACTCTCCTTGGCTGGCCGGCCCTAGGGGACGGAAAGGGGAGGGGTGGCCCCTCCTGCCTTTCCCACCATGTGAGAGAAAGGAAAAGGGGGGCGCCTCCTCCTCCCGCCTTCCTCCCACACTCATATATGGAAGGGGGCGGCTTGGGGAAGTCCCCAAGTAGGATTCAACCCCACTTGGTGCACCCCTTGGCCTCTCCCCTCTCCCCCACCTATATATATGTGGGAGGGGGCACCACACATAATGACGACAATTGTTTAGCCGTGTGCGGCGTCCCCTCCACCGTTTACACCCTTGGTCATATTTTCATAGAGCTTAGGTGAAGCCCTGCGGAGATAGCATCACCATCACCATCACCATGCCATCGTGCTGCCAGAACTCATCCACTACATCGCGGTCTTGCTGGATCAAGAAGGCGTAGACGTCACCGAGCTGAACATGTGCTGAACGCGGAGGTGTCGTACTTTCCGTACTCGATCGGCTGGATCGCGAGGAAGTTTGACTACATCAACTGCGTTACTAAACGCTTCCGCTTATGGTCTATGAAGGTACGTAGACACACTCTCCCCTCTCGTTGCAATGCATCTCCTTGAGAGATCTTGCATGTGCGTAGATTTTTTTTGTTTTCCATGCAACGTTTCCGAACACAAACAGGTACTGCTTCTTTCTTTCTCACATCTGCATTAGGTTATTTGAGTAGAGTTGATCGGTGTTCATCCTAGTTCATCATGCCTTTTCAACATGAGCTATTTTTTATCTTAAAACACCAAATAAACATTGTGGTAGTAGTTTTAATGCCATCTCAATTTTTGAACAACTTGTATTCCCTTCTAGGATCAATGGGTAGCTTGCTAGTTTCTTCCATCCCCAATTTTTAGGTTTAGCAATTGTTTTTCTTTTTTGAACTGCCTTCAGATCCGTAAATGTAACTACTCCATACTGAATCTTGTTTGCTCCACACTTAGCAAAATCATTTAGCAATCCTGAATCTTAATTGACCCGCCCATTGCATTTTGGGCGGCGACCCGTGGAGGGCTGGTTGAACAGTAGCCGGTGGAGGGTTGGATGAATAGTAGCCCGTGGAGGGGTGGTTGAACAGGACCCCGTGGAGAGGGCTGGTTGAACAGTAGCCGGTGGAGGAGCACGCGGTGGAGGCTGGCTGCACAGAAGCCCGCGGATGAACAGTCAGCCTGGAGGAGGTCGACGGTGGATGAACAGTAGCCCGTGGAGGCAGTCGACGGTGGATGAATAGTAGCCCGTGGAGGTAGTCGACGGTGGAGATGAACAGTATCCCATGGAGTCCCGTTTTGCAGTACGCCACACCCCTCCCGATGAACAGGACCCCCGTTTTGACCCTAGCGCTCAAACACAAGTCCGTTTCCTCCGTTTTGCGGTACGCCACACGCCACACGCCTCCCGATCAACAGGACGCCGTTTCGAGCATAGGTGGTCCGTTTCCTCCGTTTTGCGGTACGCCAGACCCCTCCCGATGAACATGATGCTGTTTCAAATGTGGCCGGTCGAACAAAAGGCCGTTTCCTCCGTTCTGTGGTACGCCAGGCCTCGTTTCCATCAGTTGTTCCATACAAGCCGGTTGGCTCCCGATGAACAGCACGCGTTCCGTTGCCTCCCGATGAACACGACGCATTCCGTTGCCGCTCCATGAACACGACGATGACGACGCAGTTTCTCTGTTCTGACCCAGCCATGTACACGAGCCCTGGCCGTACATATGCGTGAGTAGGTGTTCAAGACCCCGCCCATATGTAAATACGTGGCCGTATTTACTTTCTTGCACCCTGTCCGCTGTAGGTACGTGTACATGCTACGTGCGCGCCTCTACATCGACCAGTATGTATGTACACGTTCGCGACCAAAATGAAAATACTACGTACGCTTTGACCAGGTGGGTCCCGATTGCCAGGCACTTCCTTCCGTGCGAAGATGTAGCTGGTGGGTCCTAGCAGTCAGGGGCGAATATTTTTTTGCCCATAATATGGACGCACGTCCTTGCGTGCGAAGATATAGCCGGTGGGTCCTAGCACTCAGGGGGAACCATTTTTTTGCGAAATACGATGGCCCGTCCGGTGGGTCCCTACTGTCAGGTGGAGGAATCATAATTTTCCGCGTAATAAGGAGGCACTTCCTTGCTACAGCCGTGGACCCAGCTGTCAGCCTCTCCACGTACAGTACTCTTCTGATGGAAGTCGGTCGTTGACCACACCGCACCAAGAGCACCAAGGCGGTGGACGACGGTGAGGCCTAGGAAGGGGACGACGCGGAGAAGGGGAAGACGCGGCAGTGGATGCCCACGCGGAGAGGAGTACGATGGTTCACTGATTCGGCAGCGGTGTGAGGATGCCGTCGGCGCAGGGCCTGGCCAGCGGTGGGAGTGGTAGGGGCGGTGAGGCCTCTGCGGCAGCACAGCCGGCCATGAGAGGCAGGAGCAGGCGGCACGACCAGCGCTGCTTTGGGTGGCTGGAGCAAGAAGTCCAGAGGTTGAAGAATCACAACGTCCGTTGGATGGACATCGTACGGTCACTACAGCTAGAATCGTTTATATCGTATGCATCAACTTAGTAGGCCCACAGGTCAGCCTCCGAAACGGTGCGCCCCTGATGTCAGGGGGAGGAATCATTTTTTGGGCGGCTGAAGCTAGAATATCCGAGATTGAAGAAGAAGCACGACATCCGTTGGATGGACATCCAACAGACACTGCTGCTAGAACCGTGTGTTGACTATAAGTTGAAAAAGCCTTGCATACGCGTCAACTTAGTAGGCCCACAAGTGTGTGGCACAGAACTTGTAGCCCACTTGCGATTTGTAAGCATGTACATCCCATTTTTGAATTCTAATGGAATGTGCTACAACATATTTACAGTTTGTTAAAAGTACAACCCATTTACTAGCTAGGACAACGATTAATAATTTCAACCAACCGTTCAGAACAGAATTCAATAAAATTTCCCACGTTTTGATGCGATCCAAAATATTTTTATCCCGAAATTTCTAGTCAGATTAAATACAATTTCAATATAAATTTGTATTACGTAAAATGCAACGAAACATTGCGCGCGCAACAATTAATGAAATTAAAATTTTCAAAATCCAAAAGTAATATTTTATAAACTAATTACGTGTTTAGTGCATTTTTTATAGTTACTGCCTAGTTTTTATAATTACAACCCATTTATTATTTCTTATAGCCCATTTTCTTGTTAAGCCTAATGCATCCCTCCTCGGAAAGATTTGCAGCCCCGCAGGGCGGAGAATAACAAGTTGTCCCGGATTGTGTACCACTGTCGGCCCAGTTGCATTGTTGATGTTGAAATAAAAAGTCTGTGTAGTACAGTACAACCTTACATGGCTACTCAACCCACATTGAGCGGCGCCGAAAACGCACAAACAAGGCTTCTGTACAACCTTTTGAAGTCACTGAGCTCAATTAATAACTTAAGAAAAAAGTTAGAGTACAGTGGAACCTAATTAAAAGCTGTCATGAGCGAAGAAATAATTCAACAGGTCCCACTTGTGCGTGTGTGCATGTGTGTGTGTGTGTGTGTTTGTGTGTGTGTGTGTTTGTGGGTGTGTGTGTGTGTGAGAGAGAGACCCATCGATCGGTGCTCATAAATACATCTTTCAGCCATATGCATTGATGATGCTCAGTAAAAACTTATGTAATGGACGCAATCATATAGAACATCATAGCACACTGAACTTGCATACACAAATTTCACGCAGGCGGCACAATCAGGGTGGAAGCAGTGGATCGCTACGGGTAGGGCTATGTTGAAACGAACGAACGAGTACATAACGGTTCATCATCTTTATCAATGATGGGGAAATATCTTGAATGCTGTGCAAAGAAAACAGACAGACAACACAATATATAAGTTCTGCTAGAACATTAAGTTGACGTACATCCCTTTCTAAAAAAGTTCAGGTAAAAAAATAGAACAGGTAACAATCAAATGTACTGGCACATTAGTGGTTCACACCCATAGCTCGGATTTAACCAGTATCTGACAAGATTCAGTTGTTACCTCAAATTAGAGAACATCCAGGCAGCCAGCCCTGCCTCTTCTCCCAAAGAAGTTGTGGCCTCCGCCGCGCGATGGAGTAGGCCCTGTGCCATCCATCGTTCCGACTAACACGGGGTAAGTCTGACGTTGACTCCTGCAATGGACGTTGTTGACGGACCTGGGCACCAGCGGCGGCGGCAGGACTTCAATTGATGGATTTGCCACTTCTTCGACATGCACGAACACTCGATATAGGTCATCCCTAACGTGGTCCGCAGAGGCCTTGGTGGCGACGAATAGTACAACCCCGGTTCCTACACTGGTATCTCAACACCTATCACCTTCAGTATGGTGGACGGCTTCTTCATCCATTCCATAACCGTCAGAGCCCATCTATCTGGAGGAACAATCATACTTATGAGCTCACCTCCAAGGTCATTGATAAGATCATTCATGGACTCGCTGTTCCAAGCACGTCGAGGCATGCCATGGAAGGTAAGCTTTGTTAAAAACTCAAACTCAGAGGGCACCGAGCCCCATCCTGGGTGCCACCGATCAAAGCTCACCAGCGCGCCATCGCAGAACAAACACCAGGAAGATTCGAACACATGCTGCAGTCGAAAGTTGTCCGGAACCTGACGAAGAAGTCAGCCGGTGGCAGACAGACTTTGACGAGCAAGTCACTTATTTGGATGCCAAGCGCAATGCCAAGAGCTTTGACAAGGTCATCCGGCGAGACGGGAGGCCGGTCACCATTGATGGTTACCATCAGCACTTTGCTAGCAAACTGGTCGTCAAGCGCCGCCATGCCACTGTTGAGCGACAGCACGCAGCGCCCGAAGGCAGGACAGACCTCAGGATCTCCGGCTCGGAGATCCGCGTTGACCGGCGACATGATAGTGCGCTTCAGTACAGGGAGTACAGGAGGGGGATTTGGGGGAACTGGAGTAGGAGTCGAGATTCCAGAGGTGGGGGAGGGGCGGGAGGTTGGGGATGGAAAGGTAGCATGAATTTCGAACACGTGCCAATATGCTCTCGGCGCGCAAGCGCACGAAAACACCGGTGGCGCCCACATGTCGGCCTAAGAGTCCTGATTCTTTTTTTAGAGCCCGTCCTTTTTTTAGGATCTTTTGAGAGCCCAGCCTGAGAGTCATAATTGACCTATTTGGCATTGCGTTATTTGTCGGCACATATTCAACGGCACCTTACTGGCCCAAACAGGTGTATATCATCGACAAGACACCGAGTTCAAATTATAACTTGAAAAAAGGATATATACTCTGAACACTGGAGAATGGTGATGCCCTCATTTAGCCCACCGGCAGTTCGAGACAATAAACAGTTCAAAACAACGATATATACAACTTTCAGAAACTGACTAGTGACTACTACTGACATAAATAGCAAGACATGATAGTTCATAAGAAGTCTTGCTACACCACCAAAATGCACCCATCTGCAGCGCTCAGACTCTCGTGATCCAGACGAAAATGACATTCTAAATAGAGGCATCTATTACATAGTAAGAGTGACATAGACGAGGATGACCAAATGACAAGGAATATGCATAACAAAAGAGAGAACTACATATCCAGAACAAGAAACAAAGACAACAAGTCATTTGAAGAGGGATGGTCCAACACCATCAAAATTTGCAGCCCCGGTTCAGCCACCAGTGATCTGGAGACACTAGTACTCCACTCTTTCGATGCAACAACCCAATTACCTGTCAACCTGAAGGCTTGAACCACATGGCTTTGTCATTCTCACCTTCTTTTCCCTGCAGGCTGTATCATTGACAATCAGGGGAGTTTGCTCCCGAACTACCAGGGCTCGCTGTGTAGACATAGTTTTCCATAGCAACAGAGCCTCTCTGCCATCAAGGTCCTTGCCAATGGTGATTGTCGGTGTCAAAACCGGCAGATCTCGGGTAGGGTGTCTCGAATTGTGCGTCTAAGGCGGATGGTAATAGGAGGCGGGGGACACGATGTTTACCCAGGTTCGGGCCCTCTCGATGGAGGTAATACCCTACTTCCTGCTTGATTGATCTTGATGATATGAGTATTACAAGAGTTGATCTACCACGAGATCGTAGAGGCTAAACCCTAGAAGCTAGCCTATGGTTATGATTGTTGTCCCTCCTACGGACTAAACCCTCCGGTTTATATAGACACCGGAGGGGGCTAGGGTTACAGAGAGTCTGTTACAAGGGAGGAGATCTACATATCCGAATTGCCAAGCTTGCCTTCCACGCAAAGGAGAGTCCCACCCGGACACGGGACGAAGTCTTCAATCTTGTATCTTCATAGTCCAATAGTCCGGCTATCCGAGGACCCCCTCATCCAGGACTCCCTCAGTAGCCCCTGAACCAGGCTTTAATGACGATGAGTCTGGCGCGCAGATCGTCTTCGGCATTGCAAGGCGGGTTCCTCCTCCGAATACTCCGTAGAAGATTTTGAACACTAGGATCGTGTCCGGCTCTGCAAAACAAATTCCACATACCACCGTAGAGAGTATAATATTTCCACAAACCTAATCAGCTGACAAGTTTTGTAGCATGACATCACGCCACGGCCCGATCATTATTCGAACCGTTTTTCTCAACCAGCTACTGCACATATTGCGAGGCGGTTTTCTTGGCACATCTTGTCAAAGCAGAGATCGTGTCCCCTTATCACGGGATTCTCATCAATACGGGTGTGGGTAACCCAACCGTGCCATCAATCACGGCGTTTGGGGAATAAGCGAGTTTACCAGGCAAGTGGGGAGGCGAAGAATCCCTGCTGCCTTTATAAGGGGATAAGGACTCCCTTTCGCACCCACGCTTTCTTCTTCCCGATCCATTTCCCTTCACTCGAGCTCCAGCGCCCAAGCGTTCATCTTCTCCGCCCAAAAAGGCCTTCTAAAAATGTCCGGATCCGGAGCAGGAGGCAAGTGGATGGCCTCTACCGTTAGGGAGAAGGATGTCAGAAAGCTTCGGGAGGCCGGGTACCTGACCAAGAAAATCAGCCACCGTCTCCCGACGGCGGGACAGATCGTCCCTACCCCGGAACCCCACGAGAGGGTTGTATTCCTCCCTCACTTTGTCCGCGGGCTAGGGTTTCCCCTCCACCCGTTCGTTCGCGGCATCATGTATTATTACAGGATCAATCTTCACGATCCGTCCCCCAATTCCTTCCTCAACATCTCGACATTCATCGTCGTGTGCGAGGCTTTTCTCCGCATCTCGCCACACTTCGGCTTATGGCTAAAGATTTTTAATGTGAAGCCCAAGGAAGTGGGCGGCGAGCACGCCGAGTGCGGGGGCGCTATGGTGAGCAAGATGCCCAACGTCACGTGGCCAACATGCACCTTTAATGATTCCGTCAAGGAGTGGCAACAGTAGTGGTTTTACATCACCGAGCCGCGCGACGCGGAATGGGCCGCTACTCCCGAGTTTTGATCCGGACCCCCTCTGCGGCTTACATCCTGGGTCAAGAAGGGCCTGAACTGGTCTTTGTCCGACGAATTGTCGGTGCTCCAGACGCGCGTTAAAGATATGGAAGACAAGAACATCGAACTTGTCAATGTAGTCCAGGTGATGTTAGTGCGCCGGATCCTGCCTTGTCAACACCGGACTTGCAATCTATGGGAATTCGATCCGGCCAAGCACCAAACCCTACGAGAGCTTTTTGGCTCCTCGCACAAAGACATCTAGAAGGTGTTTTCAAGTCCGGCAAATAATGGCCGGACTCAGCGGAGGACCGCGGGTACCAACTGTCCCGCCCTGCATGCTCGGTAAGTCATCATACTTTTTATCCTCATTACCCACAGGAAACGCTTAATGTGTTTTCCACAACTCTCCTAGGGGTGGACGAAGAAGGCGGAGCGGATCCATTGTCCGGCCCCACTGCCCGAAGAACCGGTCGTCCCACTTCTGACGAAGATGCTGGTCCCGGCGCCTTACAAGGTGCCGAAGAAGACCACCGAGAAGGACGCCAAAAAGACCCAGGGCGGCCTTCGTCGCCGCAGCACTTCGGACACAATAGCCGAAGGCTCCAATGCCTTTTCCGCCTCCGAAGAGGAGGAGGAGGAGGAAGATGAATACCCCGCGGGGGGAAGAACGAAGAGAACGACCTCCGCACACTTGGAGGTCGAGTCGCCTAAAAGGGGAAAAGCTCCTCTTCCGGAGGAGTCTACTGTCGCGCCGACAGCGGCCCGGCGCAGGATCCCAGGGCCTAGCCCCTGGTGAACTCGTGAGTATATAAAATTTGAGTATGATTATGCATCCAGACTCATCATGGCATAATATTTTAACCTGAGCCATTTTTTTGTAGTCCGGCGAGGTCCCGTACCAGACAATCCTCATCAGAGGATTCGCTAAGCTCGGATGCTATGGAGAACGGGATGCTCCCGAAGGCCCCTTCCTCCAAACTGGTGAATAACACCGAGGCTTCGTCCCAGAAGGACCCCGACCAAGGAGGAGAGGAAAAGACCGTGAAGGCGGCGCCTCGAGGTCAAACTTCAGGGGCCGGACACATGAGGGAGAAAATTCCCATGGGAGCTGACGGCGGGGGCCATCTTGAATTCGGCTCCCGACCGGATGCAATTCTGGAGACCAATACGGCTCCAGAATCAAGCAGGCAGCGCCTCTCAGCTGGGGGGGGGGGCGTGCTTGTTCCACCGGCAACCTCTGTCTAACTAGAGGTATCGGATGCTTTGTTGGTGGCGCTGAAGAGCGCCTCCATCGTCGATGAACACCGTGCCCTTATGGGTGTGGTGATTGAGAAGATTCAGTCTGCTGAGAGTGGACTGAATGAAGCCTGTATTAGCCTTATAAAAGGTTTTGAGGTATGTTTTATGAGGTTTCGAAGAGTGTCATGGTATGGATAGTAGCCCCTGATACACTGTTCGGTGAAAGAAAGAACCGGATAGAGGATCAAATTTATGTTCGCAGGAAGACTCATTTGATGACATCTATCTCTCTTCTGTTATAAGCAGGCATCTGTAGCGGCTGCTGCCTCTCATACTGTAGAGGTCTCCCGACCGAATCAAAGTCTGGAGCGGGCCAAAGAAGAAATTGGCCAGTTGAAAATGCAGTTGGGAGATAAACAAGGTATGCGCAAGTCTTGTTCGCGTTTATTGCGAATGAATTTTCAGTATGATAAAATATGTTTCATGATTTGCTCTAGGGATGATGACCGAAGTCGAGGCTCTTAAGAAGGCTGTGGCCGAGAAAAGAGCAGCCGTAGAGCAGGCTCTTCGTGAGAAGCACGAGGCCAGGGTTATTGAATCTGAGCAGGAGCTTCAAGAGGCCGTGAAGAAATGCGAGACTTTGGAGCAGAGTTTAACGGAGAAAGAATCCGAACCCACCAAGGCTCATCAGGCCACGAGCGATGCCCGAGGGGAAACCCAAAGCGCCCTGCAGGGAATCCAAGAGGCGAGGAAGATCGCGGCGGGTAAAGCTTTTTCCATGTAAAGCAAGTATTTGAGGAGAAAATTATGTTTCTAATTTTGAATTCGGATTTCTCAGGGGTATTTGCCGAGCTGCCCCGCAGCATATCGAATGCCACCCAATTCTACGGAGCCGAAGAAAGGAACACTTTGGATATGCTCTTCTGGTCGCAGTATTTGTTCGGGAACGTAGTAATTTCAAAAAATTTCCTACACACATGCAAGATCATGGTGATGCATAGCAACGAGAGGGGAGAGTGGTGTCCACGTACCCTCGTAGACCGATAGCGGAAGCATTATCACAATGCGGTTGATGTAGTCGTACGTCTTCACGATCCGACCGATCAAGTACCGAACGTACGGCACCTCCAAGTTCCACACACGTTCAGCTCGATGACGTCCCTCGAACTCCGATCCAGCCGAGTGTTGAGGGAGAATTTCGTCAGCACGACGGCGTGGTGACGATGATGATGTTCCACCAACGCAGGGCTTCGCCTAAGCTCCGCAACGGTATTATCGAGGTGTAATACGGTGGAGGGGGACACAGCACACGGCTAAAATATCGTATATCAAGTGTGTAGAGAGGTTCCCCCTGCCCCCGTATATAAAGGAGCAAGGGGGAGGCCGGCTGCCCTTGGCGCGCCAAAGAGAGGGGGGAGTCCTCCTCCTAGTAGGAGTAGGACTCCCCTTTCCTAGTCCTAGTAGGAAAAGAAGGGGGGAAGAAAAGAGAGGGAGAGGGAGAGGGAAAGGGGGCTGCGCCCCCCTCTCCTAGTCCAACTAGGACTCCTCCTGGGAGAGGGCGCGCCACCTCCTGGCTGCTGCCCTCTCTCTCCCCTCAAGGCCCACCAAGGCCCAATACTTCCCCGGGGGGTTCCGGTAACCCTCCGGCACTCCGGTTTAATCCGAAACTTCTCCGGAACACTTCTGGTGTCCGAATATAGTCGTCCAATATATCAATCTTTATGTCTCGACCATTTCGAGACTCCTTGTCATGTCCGTGATCACATCCGGGACTCCGAACAACCTTCGGTAGATCAAAACATATAAACTCATAATATAACTGTCATCGTAACTTTAAGCGTGCGGACCCTTTGGGTTCGAGAACTATGTAGACATGACCGAGACACCTCTCCGGTCAATAACCAATAGCGGGACCTGGATGCCCATATTGGCTCCCACATATTCTAGGAAGATCTTTATCGGTCAGACCGCATAACAACATACGTTGTTCCCTTTGTCATCGGTATGTTACTTGCCCGAGATTCGATCGTCGGTATCTGGATACCTAGTTCAATCTCGTTACCGGCAAGTCTCTTTACTCGTTCCGTAATACATCATCCCGCAACTAACTCATTAGTCACAATGCTTGCAAGGCTTATAGTGATGTGCATTACCGAGTGGGCCCAGAGATACCTCTCCGACAATCGGAGTGACAAATCCTAATCTCGAAATACGCCAACCCAACAAGTACCTTTGGAGACACCTGTAGAGCACCTTTATAATCACCCAGTTACGTTGTGACGTTTGGTAGCACACAAAGTGTTCCTCCGGTAAACGGGAGTTGCATAATCTCATAGTCATAGGAACATGTATAAGTCATGAAGAAAGCAATAGCAACATACTAAACGATCGGGTGCTAAGCTAACGGAATGGGTCAAGTCAATCAAGTCATTCTCATAATGAGGTGATCCCGTTAATCAAATGACAACTCATGTCTATGGCTAGGAAACATAACCATCTTTGATTAACGAGCTAGTCTGGTAGAGGCATACTAGTGACACTCTGTTTGTCTATGTATTCACACATGTATTATGTTTTCGGTTAATACAATTCTAGCATGAATAATAAACATTTATCATGATATAAGGAAATATATAATACTTTATTATTGCCTCTAGGGCATATTTCCTTCAGTCTCCAACTTGCACTAGAGTCAATAATCTAGATTACATAGTAATGATTCTAACACCCATGGAGTCTTGGTGCTGATCATGTTTTGCTCATGGAAGAGGCTTAGTCAACGGGTCTGCAACATTCAGATCCGTATGTATCTTGCAAACTTCTATGTCTCCCACCTGGACTAAATCCCTGATGGAATTGAAGCGTCTTCTGATGTGCTTGGTTCTCTTGTGAAATCTGGATTCCTTTGCTAAGGCAATTGCACCAGTATTGTCAGAAAAGATTTTCATTGGTCCCGATGTACTAGGTATGACACCTAGATCGGATATGAACTCCTTCATCCAGACTCCTTCATTTGGTGCTTCCGAAGCAGCTATGTATTCCGCTTACGTAGACCCACCACGACACTTTTCTTAGAACTGCACCAATTGACAGCTCCACCGTTAAATGTAAACACGTATCCGGTTTGCGATTTCGAATCGTCCGGATCAGTGTCAAAGCTTGCATCAACGTAACCCCTTACGATGAGCTCTTTGTCACCTCCATAAACAAGAAACATATCCTTAGTCCTTTTCAGGTATTTCAGGATGTTCTTGACCGCTGTCCAGTGATCCACTCCTGGATTACTTTGGTACCTCCCTGCTAAACTTATAGCAAGGGACACATCAGGTCTGGTACACAGCATTGCATACATGATAGAGCCTATGGCTGAAGCATAGGGAACATCTTTCATCTTCTCTCTATCTTCTGCAGTGGTCGGGCATTGAGTCTTACTCAATCTCACACCTTGTAGTACAGGCAAGAACCCTTTCTTTGCTTGATCCATTTTGAACTTCTTCAAAACTTTGTCAAGGTATGTGCTTTGTGAAAGTCCAATTAAGCGTCTTGATCTATCTCTATAGATCTTAATGCCTAATATATATGCAGCTTCACCGAGGTCTTTCATTGAAAAACTCTTATTCAATTATCCCTTTATGCTACCCAGAAATTCTATATCATTTCCAATCAGCAATATGTCATCCACATATAATATCAGAAATGCTACTGAGCTCCCACTCACTTTGTTGTAAATACAGGCTTCTCCAAAAGTCTGTATAAAACCAAATGCTTTGATCACACTATCAAAGCGTTTATTCCAACTCCAAGAGGCTTGCACCAGTCCATAAATGGATCGCTGGAGCTTGCACACTTTATTAGCTCCCTTTGGATCGACAAAACCTTCCGGTTGCATCATATACAACTCTTCTTCCAGAAATCCATTCAGGAATGCAGTTTTGACATCCATTTGCCAAATTTCATAACCATAAAATGCGGCAATTGCTAACATGATTCGGACAGACTTAAGCATCGCTACGGGTGAGAAGGTCAAATCGTAGTCAATCCCTTGAACTTGTCGAAAACCTTTTGCAAAAAGTCGAGCTTTATAGATAGTAACATTACCATCAGCGTGAGTCTTCTTCTTGAAGATCCATTTATTTTCAATGGCTTGCCGACCATCAGGCAAGTCAACCAAAGTCCATACTTTGTTCTCATACATGGATCCCATCTCGGATTTCATGGCTTCAAGCCATTTTGCGGAATCTGGGCTCACCATCGCTTCTTCATAGTTCGTAGGTTCGTCATGGTCTAGCAACATGACCTCCAGAACAGGATTACCATACCACTCTGGTGCGGATCTTGATCTAGTTGACCTACGAGGTTCAGTAATAACTTGATCTGAAGTTTCATGATCATTATCATTAACTTCCTCACTACTTGGTGTAGGTGTCGCAGAAACTGATTTCTGCGATGAACCACTTTCCAATAAGGGAGCAGGTACATTTACCTCATCAAGTTCTACCTTGCTCCCACTCACATCTTTCGAGAGAAACTCCTTCTCTAGAAAGGATCCATTCCTAGCAACGAATATCTTGCCTTCGGATCTATGATAGAAGGTATACCCAGCAGTCTCTTTTGGGTATCCTATGAAGACACATTTCTCCGATTAGGTTCGAGCTTATCAGGTTGAAGTTTCTTCACATAAGCATCGCAACCCCAAACTTTAAGATACGACAACTTTGGTTTCTTGGCAAACCATAGTTCATAAGGCGTCGTCTCAACGGATTTCGATGGTGTCCTATTTAGAGTGAATACAGCCGTCTCTAAAGCATAACCCCAAAACGATAGCGGTAAATCAGTAAGAGACATCATAGATCGCACCATATCTAATAAAGTACGATTACGACGTTCGGACGCACCATTACGCTGTGGTGTTCCGGGTGGCGTGAGTTGCGAAACTATTCCGCATTGTTTCAAATGTAGACCAAACTCGTAACTCAAATATTCTCCTCCACGATCAGATCGTAGGAATTTTATTTTCTTGTTACGATGATTTTCAACTTCACTATGAAATTTTTTGAACTTCTCAAATGTTTCAGACTTATGTTTCATTAAGTAGATATACCCATATCTGCTCAAATCATCTGTGAAGGTGAGAAAATAACGATATCCACCACGAGCCTCAATATTCATCAGACCACATACATCTGTATGTATGATTTCCAACAAATCTGTTGCTCTCTCCATACTATCGGAGAACGGTGTTTTGGTCATCTTGCCCATGAGGCACGGTTCGCAAGTACCAAATGATTCAAAATCAAGTGATTCCAAAATTCCATCAGTATGGAGTTTCTTCATGCGCTTTACACTGATATGACCTAAACGGCAGTGCCACAAATAAGTTGCACTGTCATTATTAACTCTGCATCTTTTGGCTTTGACATTATGAATATGTGTATCACTACTATCGAGATTCATTAAAAATAGACCACTCTTCAAGGGTGCATGACCATAAAAGATATTATTCATATAAATAGAACACCCATTATTCTCTGATTTAAATGAATAACCGTCTCGCATTAAACAAGATCCAGATATAATGTTCATGCTCAACGCTGGCACCAAATAACAATTATTTAGGTCTAAAACCAATCCCGAAGGTAGATGTAGAGGTAGCGTGCCGACGGCGATCACATCGACTTTGGAACCATTTCCCATGCGCATCGTCACCTCGTCCTTAGCCAATCTTCGCTTAATCCGTAACCCCTGTTTCGAGTTGCAAATATTAGCAACAGAACCAGTATCAAATACCCAGGTGCTACTGCTAGTATTAGTAAGGTACACATCAATAACATGCATATCACATATACCTTTGTTAACCTTGCCATCCTTCTTATCCGCCAAATACTTGGGGCAGTTCCGCTTCCAGTGACCAGTCTGCTTACAGTAGAAGCACTCAGTTTCAGGCTTAGGTCCAGATTTGGATTTCTTCTTCTGAACAACAACTTGCTTGCTGTTCTTCTTGAAGTTCCCCTTCTTCTTCCCTTTGCCCTTTTCTTGAAACTAGTGGTTTTACTGACCATCAACACTTGATGCTCCTTCTGTATTTCTACCTCCGCTGCCTTTAGCATTGCGAAGAGCTCGGGAATACTCTTATTCATCCCTTGCATGTTATAGTTCATCACGAAGCTCTTGTAGCTTGGTGGCAGTGATTGAAGAATTCTGTCAATGACGCAATCATCCGGAAGATTAACTCCCAGTTGAATCAACTGATTGTTATACCCAGACATTCTGAGTATATGCTCACTGACATAACTATTCTCTTCCATCTTGCAGCTATAGAACTTATTGGAGACATCATATCTCTCAATCCGGGCATTTGCTTGAAATATTAACTTCAACTCCTAGAACATCTCATATGCTCCATGACGTTCAAAACATCGTTGAAGACCCGGTTCTAAGCCGTAAAGCATGGCACACTGAACTATTGAGTAGTCCTTAGCTTTGCTCTGCCAGACGTTCATAACTTCTGGCGTCGCTCTTGCAGGAGGCCTGGCACCTAGCGGTGCTTCTAGGATGTAATTCGTCTGTGCAGCAATGAGGATAATCCTCAAGTTACGGACCCAGTCCGTGTAATTGCTATCATCATCTTTCAACTTAGATTTCTCAAGGAACGCATTAAAATTTAACGGAACAATGGCACGGGCCATTTATCTACAATTAACATAGACAAGCAAGATACTATCAGGTACTAAGTTCATGATAAATTTAAGTTCAATTAATCATATTACTTAAGAACTCCCACTTAGATAGACATCCCTCTAATCATCTAAGTGATTACGTGATCCAAAGCAACTAAACCATGTCCGATTAACACGTGAGATGGAGTAGTTTCAATGGTGAACATCACTATGTTGATCATATCTACTATATGATTCACGTTCGACCTTTCGGTCTCTGTGTTCCGAGGCCATATCTGTATATGCTAGGCTCGTCAAGTTTAACCTAAGTATTCCGCGTGTGCAACTGTTTTGCACCCGTTGTATTTGAACGTAGAGCCTATCACACCCGATTAACACGTGGTGTCTCAGCACGAAGAACTTTCGCAATGGTGCATACTCAGGGAGAACACTTTTATCTTGAAATTTTAGTGAGAGATCATCTTATAATGCTACCGTCAATCAAAGCAAGATAAGATGCATAAAGGATTAACATCACATGCAATATTTATAAGTGATATGATATGGCCATCATCATCTTGTGCTTGTGATCTCCATCTCCAAAGCACCGTGCTTGTGATCTCCATCTCCGAAGCACCGTCATGATCACCATCCTCACCGGCGCAACACCTTGATCTCCATCGTAGTATCGTTGTCGTCTCGCCAAATAATTGCTTTTACAACTATCGCTACCGCTTAGTGACAAAGTAAAACTATTACATGGTGATTGCATCTCATACAATAAAGCGACAACCATATGGCTCCTGCCAGTTGCCGATAACTCGGTTACAAAACATGATCATCTCATACAACAAATTATATCACATCATGTCTTGACCATATCACATCACAACTTGCCCTGCAAAAACAAGTTAGACGTCCTCTACTTTGTTCTTGCAAGTTTTACGTGGCTGCTACGGGCTTAGCAAGAACCGTTCTTACCTACGCATCAAAACCACAACGATAGTTTGTCAAGTTGGTGCTGTTTTAACCTTCGCAAGGACCGGGCGTAGCCACACTCGGTTCAACTAAAGTGAGAGAGACAGACACCCGCCAGTTACCTTTAAGCAACGAGTGCCCCGAACGGTGAAACCAGTCTCGCGTAAGCGTACGCGTAATGTCGGTCCGGGCCGCTTCATCTCACAATACTGCTGAACCAAAGTATGACATGCTGGTAAGCAGTATGACTTATATCGCCCACAACTAACTTGTGTTCTACTCGTGCATAGCATCAACGCATAAAACCAGGCTCTGATACCACTGTTCGGGAACGTAGTAATTTCAAAAAAATTCCTACGCACACGCAAGATCATGGTGATGCATAGCAAAGAGAGGGGAGAGTGTTGTCCACGTACCCTCGTAGACCGACAGCGGAAGCGTTATCACAACGCGGTTGATGTAGTCGTACGTCTTCACGATCCGACCGATCAAGTACCGAACATACGGCACCTCCAAGTTCCACACACGTTCAGCTCGATGACGTCCCTCGAACTCCGATCCAGCCGAGTGTTGAGGGAGAGTTTCGTCAGCACGACGGCGTGGTGACGATGATGATGTTCCACCGACGCAGGGCTTCGCCTAAGCTCCGCAACGGTATTATCGAGGTGTAATATGGTGGAGGGGGGCACCGCACACGGCTAAAATGTCGTATATCAAGTGTGTAGAGAGGTGCCCCCCTGCCCCCGTATATAAATGAGCAAGGGGGAGGCCGGCTGCCCTTGGCGCGCCAAAGAGAGGGGGGAGTCCTCCTCCTAGTAGGAGTAGGACTCCCCTTTCCTAGTCCTACTAGGAAAAGAAGGGGGGAAGAAAAGAGAGGGAGAGGGAGAGGGAAAGGGGGTTGCGCCCCCTCTCCTAGTCCAACTAGGACTCCTCCTGGGAGGGGGCGCGCCACCTCCTGGCTGCTGCCCTCTCTCTCCCCTCAAGGCCCACCAAGGCCCAATACTTCCCCGGGGGGTTCCGGTAACCCTCCGGCACTCCGGTTTAATCCGAAACTTCTCCGGAACACTTCCGCGTCCGAATATAGTCGTCCAATATATCAATCTTTATGTCTCGACCATTTCGAGACTCCTCGTCATGTCCGTGATCACATCCGGGACTCCGAACAACCTTCAGTACATTAAAACATATAAACTCATAATATAACTGTCATCGTAACTTTAAGCGTGCGGACCCTTTGGGTTCGAGAACTATGTAGACATGACCGAGACACCTCTCCGGTCAATAACCAATAGCGGGACCTGGATGCCCATATTGGCTCCCACATATTCTACGAAGATCTTTATCGGTCAGACCGCATAACAACATACGTTGTTCCCTTTGTCATCGGTATGTTACTTGCCCGAGATTCGATCGTCGGTATCTCGATACCTAGTTCAATCTCGTTACCGGCAAGTCTCTTTACTCGTTCCGTAATACATCATCCCGCAACTAACTCATTAGTCACAATGCTTGCAGGGCTTATAGTGATGTGCCTTACCGAGTGGGCCCAGAGATACCTCTCCGACAATCGGAGTGACAAATCCTAATCTCGAAATACGCTAACCCAACAAGTACCTTTGGAGACACCTGTAGAGCACCTTTATAATCACCCAGTTACGTTGTGACGTTTGGTAGCACACAAAGTGTTCCTCCGGTAAACGGGAGTTGCATAATCTCATAGTCATAGGAACATGTATAAGTCATGAAGAAAGCAATAGCAACATACTAAACGATCGGGCGCTAAGCTAACGGAATGGGTCAAGTCAATCACGTCATTCTCCTAATGAGGTGATCCCGTTAATCAAATGACAACTCATGTCTATGGCTACGAAACATAACCATCTTTGATTAACGAGCTTGTCTGGTAGAGGCATACTAGTGACACTCTGTTTGTCTATGTATTCACACATGTATTATGTTTCCGGTTAATACAATTCTAGCATGAATAATGAACATTTATCAGGATATAAGGAAATATATAATACGTTATTATTGCCTCTAGGGCATATTTCCTTCGGTATTTTGCACCGAATTATCCGGTGCCGTTTGTCGATCAACTGAAACAGCTGATCGAACTGCATAAGGCGGCAGAACTAGCCATGAAGGATTTGATTATCCGGCTATGGCCTGCCGAGCCGATTCCGAGCAGCTACTTCGGGCTCGTGAAGCGGCTTGTGAGTGCCTGCCCTCGACTTGATGTCATCAAGCGGTCGGTCTGTATAGAGGGTTCGCGAATGGCCTTCGCCCGCGCAAAGGTGCACTGGGGGAAGATGGATGCTGAAAAGCTGATGACCGAACGACCGCCAGAGGGGAAGGAGCACTGCAAGCCCGAATTATGTTATGAGAGTGTCCTGAAAGGATCCTACCTTGCAGCGGAGCTATGCACCAAGGACATTATATTTCCATGAATGCAAATCATGTTGTCCTTTGTAATGTTTGAACAAGGCCATTTATATTATTTATTGCCTGTTATATAAAATTTTATCCTCCTGCGCGGCCGTTTTATATATTAATCCTGAGAGTTGGCCAGTCGTCAGCTTCTGCCCCCACGTAAGAAGTACGGGGGTGCTCGGGATAAACCTGATCGCTCTTTATCCCATATTTGGGTACTTCGAAGGAGGTGTTCAGCACAGCGAACCAGGCAATCAGACTATAGGGCTTTATCGCTCTCACTTAGCCATAGGAGCTTTAGGAAGGTAGGCGCAGCCCCTGGTGTTCGGAACACCGCACGAGGGGCTCTATAAGCACCTAATCGGAAGAAGAACCGATCCATCGCATGTTGCATTGGTTATGGAATTATGCGGGAGAAATCCTTAAAGATTTTACAACCTCTCGAACAGCTGACCAGCTCTCGCCGTATCATGACAGTCAGTTTTCGGCTTTCTCTACTGAGGTGCTCGTCCGGAAGAACCGGGACACAATCGGAGTAGTTGTCCCAGTGCTACCTTAGCCGATATAGCAGAACGTAAGGTACCAAAACATGGGAGCCGGGCAAACCCAACTATTGACCCAAGACATGATTCGGAGCTGATGCATATAATGCTATAAGTTCGGGGTGCCGAACTTCCGTGAAGGTGTTCGGACTTTATTGTCGTATTATGGGTAAACCGAAGCCCCTGGCATATTTGAAGGCATATCGCGGTGTACGGATGCCACTTGACAAAAGAATTTTAATCAGAAATAACAGCAGCTAAGCGTCATATGAATCCACATGTTGTATTTGAACAGTACGTCGATGCGTATGAGTACAGGTAATGTGATAAAAAGGAAAGATGACTGTGGAACCTGCTGAGACCAGGGGGAAGAAGCTGTGTGCGGATCCGGAGTATAGTCGGATGGTCATCGCGGGGAATATCTAAGGATTCCCTTGCGCGTTCGAGCTGCCTCCATATCGCCCGTCCTGGTCGGCGCAAAGGTGAACCTGCAAAGGAAATGTAAGAAATGTTTGCGTGCAGGAGAGCGGTTGAGCCGCTGAGTGCGGCCTGTCCTGGCCTTTGCCGGAGTGTTTAATTGAGCTCTGGACGAGCCGGGCTATCCTGTCGCGAAGTAGTTCGGAGTCCTTTGACGGTGTCCGGGAGCCTGGCCGTCAACTCGAGGTTCGGTTGTAAGGTGCTGCTCATTGCTTCTGCTGTTAAGGCAGCGGTGTACTTGTTGGTGCCGAAGGAAAGTTCGTCCTTGCCATTAACCGTGATGACGCCGTGTGGACCAGGCATTTTGAACTTACGGTAGGCATAATGTGGCACCGCGTTGAATCGAGCGAATGCGGTTCATCTGAGCAGTGCCTGATAATCACTGCGGAAAGGGACGATTTCGAAGATTAACTCTTCGGTACCGTAATTGTCTGGTGATCGAAAGACTACCTCAAGGGCGATGGAGCCTGTATAGCTGGCTTCCACACCTGGTATAATGCCTCTGAAAGTGGCTTTAGTGGGTTTGATCACCGAATGATCGATGCCCATCTTGTGCACTGTGTCTTGGTAAAGCAGGTTCAGGCTGCTGCCTCCGTCCATAAGGACTCTTGTGAGGTGGAACCCGTCAATTATTGTGTCGAGGACTAGTGCGGCAGGATTGCCTAATTGGCGTTAACCAGACGATCCATGCGGTTGAAGGTGACCGGCCCTAGTTTATATTGTGGGACGACTAGTTCCGTTAAGTCGGCATCCCTAAGGGTGCACATCCGGGCCGGGTTGGGAATGTGGGTGTTGTTTACCACGTTCACCGTTTGGATTTGCGTGGGAAATTTCTTTTGTCCTCCTGTATTTGGTGATCTGGGCTCTTTGTCGGCATCATCGCTTTGAGACCCCCCCATCTTTGTTTTTGGCGCCTGCCCTGCCGGCTTGTTTGAAGACCCAGCATTCTCTGTTAGTATGGGTGGCTGGCGTTCCTGGGGTGCCATGAATTTGGCATTGGCGGTCGAGTATGCGGTCCAGACTGGATGGACCCGAATTGTTATTTTTGAGTGGCCCTTTCCGCTGACAGGACTTAGAGCCACTGAATCCGTCATTTACTGCCGTATCTTCGGCGTTTTCACCATATTTGCGGCGCTTGTTTTTGTTGCGTCGGGGTTTGCCGTTGCTATATCGGGCCTCTGATGTGCCAGGTTTGCTTCCTGTGTTGTTGCTACGAGCCAACCAGCTATCTTCGCCCACGCAAAAGTGGGTCATAAGTGTCGTGAGGGCTGCCATGGATTTTGGTTTCTCTTGGCCGAGATGTCGGGCGAGCCACTCATCACAGATGTTATGTTTAAAGGCCGCTAGGGCTTCGGCATCCGGACAGTCGACAATTTGGTTCTTTTTAGTTAGGAACCGAGTCCAGAATTTCCTGGCTGACTCTTCGGGCTGTTGTGTTATGTGACTTAAATTGTCAGCATCCGGTGGTCGCACATAAGTGCCCTGGAAATTGTCCAGGAATGCGTCTGCCAGGTTGTCCCAACTTCCGATGGAGTTTGCCGGCAAGCTATTCAGCCAATGCCGAGCCGGCCCTTTGAGTTTTAGCGGGAGATACTTGATGGCGTGTAGATCATCTCCGCGGGCCATGTGAATGTGGAGGAAGAAATCCTCTATCCATAACGCGGGGTCTATAGTGCCATCATATGATTCAATGTTCACGGGTTTAAACCCTTCTGGGAATTAATGATCCATTACTTCATCAGTGAAGCATATGGGGTGTGCGGTGCCTCTGTGCCGGGCTATATCATGAAGCAGTTCATATGAGTTTTGTCTGATGTATTCGGCCTGGCTGGATTTGTTAGTATATCCGGCGCAACGGTCGTTGTCACGCGTTGGGGGCGCCCTAGTGATCCGTAGATCGATCTTTTATGTCCTGCTTTATTTCTCAATACGTCTCGCAGGTCCTGTGTGTTGCCCCGGGCCTTGGTGTTTTTGTTTGACTGGCGACGGGGTGCGCGCTGGACTTCGGGCTGGTATGCCGTTCTGTCTCAGCCACGAGGTGGCCGATCGGCCACATCATACGCTGGTAATGTAGGTTTTAATGCTTCCTCCTCGAGTTGGGGTAGCAACCTGCGTTTTGGGTAACTCTTGGTGAGTTCGTATTCCTCGGCCGCCAGGACCTCAGTCCATCTATCTGCTAGCAGATCTTGGTCAGCTCGAAGCTATTGTTGCTTTTTCTTCAGGCTGTTTGCTGTGGCTATAAGCCGGCGCTTGAAGCGCTCCTGCTCGATGGGATCCTCTGGCGCGATAAATTCTTCGTCGCCGAGGCTCACCTCGTCTTCGGAGAGAGGAATGTAATTGTCATCCTCTGATTCTCCGGCTGCTGCCTGTTCCTGAGGGCTAGCTTGTCCATCCTCCCGCTCGAGGCCTGGCTGGAGGGGATTGTCTTTGTCTTCGGCACTATCCAGAGCGTTATTGTCTCTTGTGCCGGTATCGCTGCTTTTGCTATGGCGGGACTTAGAGCGGCGCCGCTGACGCCGGTGCTTGGATTGCTTCTTGGAGGGATTATCCTTCATTGCCTTATCGCCATTGCCTTCTTTGGGGGCGTCCACCATGTATATATCATATGATGAGGTGGCAGTCCAGCGCCCTGTGGGCGGTGGTTCCTGTTCGTCTCCTGCATCGTCGTCCATACTGTCGATGTCTTCGGAGCCGAAATCGAGCATGTCGGTTAAATCGTCGACAGTGGCTATTAAGTGGGTGGTGGGTGGGGAGCGAATTTCTTCGTCATCCGCATCCCACTCCAGCCGGACATAGTTCGGCCAAGGGTCTCCTGACAAGGAGAGGACCTTAATGAGTTAAACACGTCGCCCAGTGGTGAGTGCTTAAAGATATCCGTGGAGGACAACTCCATGATCGGTGCCCAAACAGATTCGATAGGCACGGACGCAGGCGGTTCGGAGCCCGTGGCCGGGGACGTATCCAAGTGTCCGGCAACACGGGTCTTATAGGAGGTGAAGTCAGTATTCGGCTGTACCGCCTCTGAGTGTGCGGCCTCCGTGGCGGGGTCCATCCACCCGTCCTCGGATGGCGCAATCTGCTCCGGATTGAGGGCCGGTGTAGCTACAGGTGTGATCTCCCGAACACCGTCCGATGATAGAGGTAAGTCGTGCTCATCGTGACTGTGCGGCACACCTGACGTGGGTTCAAATCCGTCGAAGATCAAGTCTCCGCGGATGTCGGCAGTATAGTTCAAGCTTCCGAACCTAACCTGATGGCCAGGGGCGTAGCTCTCGATCTGCTCCAGATGGCCAAGAGAGTTGGCCCGCAGTAGGAAGCCGCCGAATACGAAGAGCTGTCCGGGGAGGAAAACCTCGCCCTGGATCGCATCGTTGCCGATGATCGAAGGAGCCATCAAGCCTTTATCATGACGGCACAGTGGAACTCTCAATGAAAGCACCAATGTCGGTGTGAAAACCGGCGGATCTCGGGTAGGGGGTCCCGGACGGTGCGTCTAAGGCGGATGGTAACAGGAGGCGGGGGACACGATGTTTACCCAGGTTCAGGCCCTCTCGATGGAGGTAATACCCGACTTACTACTTGATTGATCTTGATGATATGAGTATTACAAGAGTTGATCTACCACGAGATCGTAGAGGCTAAACCCTAGAAGCTAGCCTATGGTTATGATTGTTGTCCCTCCTACGGACTAAACCCTCCGGTTTATATAGACACCGGAGGGGGCTAGGGTTACACAGACCCGGTTACAAGGGAGGAGATCTACATATCCGAATTGCCAAGCTTGCCTTCCACACAAAGGAGAGTCCCACCCGGACACAGGACGAAGTCTTCAATCTTGTATCTTCATAGTCCAATAGTCCGGCCAAAGGATATAGTCCGGCTATCTGAGGACCCCCTAATCCAGGACTCCCTCAGTGATCTCCTGGTTAATAGGATAATTGAGTATGAGAAACAGAGAGTGTGAACCAAGGCTGTTTACCCGCCTCCAACTCAAAAATCCTGAAGGCCCCAACAAGCTGGTATCCTGCTCATAGACGTAACAGCCACTGTCCGGATACTCACGTATTTCACGGTGCTTGCATACAATGGGGTTTTTGCAATATAACTTTTCTGGCTCATGTGTCCGAATGATCATCAGTCTTTTGCCGTCGTCTGATCGAGCGAGGAACCAGTTTTGCTTCCCTGTTTTTGGCAAAGGTGGTGTGATTACAAAGGGCAGTAACTGTAGGGACACTACATCATATCAAAAATGACAGACATTGTTAATGTAAGATCAGCATTATTCAGAGTATGAGTAGGATAATGCAAGAAACAACATTGATATGTCCCTGTTGGAACTAGGAGGAAAATACAAGGAAATGTATACTAGGTTCGAAAATATATAAGTGCCATGCATGGTTATACTCATGTTATCTCACAATCGATTCTTCACAGGAAACTACCATGTCATGCATGTTATGTAATCATGTTCTGTCCTCACAAACAAATTCTTCAAGGAAACTAATAGACCATGCATTGTTATATACTCGTGTTCTGTGGGAAATTTTTTTGTGAGCATATTATTCTAGCCATTGATTGCTGAAGGGCGAACATAGGTATGTACACATGGTAAGCATTACATGATTTCACTACTTCCAAATATAGAGTTCTCCATATGCACATTTCCTTCCCTAATGTATGGTTAGATGAAACCAACAGTGTGATGCATGTTTCTACATCATGAAAATGAGGAAACTAACATGGCAATTGATACACACTCATATTCATTAGTATATAGATTACTATAAAATAAGGAGAATATCAATATCTTCCTAACCATTTGATTATTCAGGGGTACAAATTGGCTGTAATGACATGGTCACAATCGCAGGAATTAACTCATTCCAAATATAGCTGATTTACGGCGTCTCTAATACATTGCCGTAGTTCTACTCAAATTCTGCTCAAACAGGCATATGTCAATCATCACAAAAAGTTCAAACAGTGTCATGTCGTCATCATTAACATCAGACGAAAACAACTTACTGGCGCCGTCCCAGCAATACGTGGTGCCAACTGCTTTGTCGATCGTGTGGATGATGCCATTGTGTTCAATAGCATCACAGAAGTGTG
This sequence comes from Aegilops tauschii subsp. strangulata, assembly GCF_002575655.3. Taxonomy (NCBI): domain Eukaryota; kingdom Viridiplantae; phylum Streptophyta; class Magnoliopsida; order Poales; family Poaceae; genus Aegilops; species Aegilops tauschii. The sequence goes on from NC_053041.3 coordinate 540,266,415, forward strand.
TATCAGCTTTGACGACGATCCACTGCGAGCTGAGCTGCCTCCAGCTAAAGAAGGCACCGGCGGAAACATAGGAGAGTCCCTTGTTGAACAAGGCAATTAGCTTGAAGTCTGCGTATCCACATGTCGTGTGGGCACTTGGCAGATTACAATCTTCTGCAAAACAAGGTGCGTCCAACTGACGACGTAATCTGGATGACTTGGACCGCGACAGTAAAACTCTATATCATCCAACAGAGGAAGGATAATCTCATGGGAGGTCTGTAAGTTCATGAGCACCAACTTTTTCCCATCTTCTCTGATGGCAGGCATCCAGTGGGAGTTCATGCTGACGCAGTACATACCTGCAAGAAGTTTTGGGCCATGGTGATCGGATCGAAGTCGAGGGAAATGATGTACTGCGACCCAATACATACCCGCAAAGAAGTTTTGGCTAATGGAGGTCGGATTGAAGTCGAGGGGCATCATGTACGCCTCCGTATCATGGTGAGCAAATCTCGCAAGACCAGATAGCAGCAATCAGGGTGTCTTGAAAAGCTTCGGCCTCGCTTCGACGATGGCTGTGTGCATGCCCCTCGAGCATGCAGCCAGCCGCAGGGCGCTCAACATATCCATACACGAACAACAGAGGTCGAGGACGCCACTGGGGAGATTGCTCCAATCGCGGCACATATGGATGCTGCGCGGTTCGCATTCGGCCATGGTGGATTTTGGAAGGTGGGGTTTTGGGGGGCTTGCACTGGTGCGCGTTGGTCCTAAACAAACGGTTTTTAACCCCTTTCTGCGATGGCATTTGGAACCGTCGCCAAGTGAGTGTGGGCGATAGGGGGATCCTTCCCACACGACCCAGAAACCGTTGGGGATAGGGAGCCTTGATGCATACAGTTGTCCTATATAACCGTTTCTGATATCTCGAATATCCCAAATGCTTCATCCTTGCTACTCGTTTGTGCTCGCATTGCCATCGCAGTCGGAGTTTTGTGGTTCTGCCTAAAAGCAGGAAGATTCTAGGCACGGGAGCTTTCCAGGCAGATTCCAGGCATGGGAGATTTACGATGCCTAGCACATCACAAAGAGTTCATGATTATAAACCGTGTACGATAGGTAGACAATCACACACATTTAGATTTCCCGCACCGTATGTGATAGTGTCTGACATCACACACGCTTTGCGAACGGCAACTGTGTGCATGCTTGCACACGTTTCCTCTCTGTGAACCGTCTCGGATTATGGTGTATATCACAAACGTTTGTGTTTTACCAACCGTGTGTGCCGTAATGACCTGCACAACGTAATTTCGCCCTAATTTAATTGCTGCTATTTAAAATTGTACCTAATTTAAACTTAAAAGTAGGCTATAGCTTTATTCATGTCCATCAAGTTCAAACAACCAATGCATTATTCGATTCACAGGTACATATGTTTAAGAATTACAGAAGCACCAAATAAAGAATGATGTACCAGGGTTCTATACTTGTACTATTACAGATGGTAAAGAAAGAGGCGATAGACATTCCAGTTGTTGAACAAGGTGAAGCGGAATGGCCCTATTGTGCTCTCCTGGATGCAGAAGGCATGCAGGACTCTAGTCCAACCCCTTGTGATGGTAATCTTGAGTAAACTGCTTCAGGACCCACTCCAAAAGAAAAAAGATTCAGATATTGTCATCTAACACAACTCATTACGGGCAGTAAAAAGAAGCCTATAGGGATCTTATTTACCATCCTTCAGTTCACTATTGTCTTGCATAAAGTGTAAACAAATAGTTCGATTGACATCTTTTGACCCATTTTAGTAACAATCTTTATCAGTTTCCTCACTTGATGCTGGTTCATGAATATCTCATTGCCCCATACGTAGAAAGGGTCGAAGTGTGGATCTTTGGCAATGATATATGTACCTAAAAGCACCAAGTTAATATTACAAGCTAAATAACAATTGAAAAATGATGTAGTACAACACTCCATCCATCCCATTATATAAAATTTTATTACATATATATCTAGACATCATCAGAACATTAAGGTAACACTCTTCGTTGTTGCTATGTAGCCTTGGATTGCATATTTAGTCATTCAGTACAATGCATGTTGCTAAACAACAATTGAAAAAACAAATAGGCATGTTAACTGCAATATCCTAAACAACAACCAAATATCGTAATTCATAGTGGTATTGTTGAAACTGTTATTGATGAAATTGAACTACACAGCAAATAGTCGCACATATAGAACATCGCATTGTGAAGAACTGATAAACAAGTCATAAGGACTAAAACCCTTAATGGATATATATATATACTCCAGCAAGTTTTGGCCTTTTCTAGTTGATCCCCTAAACTTAAGGTTGTAAACTTCAATTTGATCAAGTTCAAAGCTGGTTTGACCGAAAGTAGCATGCATTCAAACATAAACATAGATAGTTTTGCATAACCGAACATAAAACATAAATTTAAACTAAGCTAAACTACTTTCGGTCGAAGTAGAGGTCGAGCCAATCCTTCCTCGTCATGTACGGTGTGCCGCGAGCTGGGTCCGGGCCAGTACCATCGTCGGGGTCGTTGGGGAAGGCACTCCTCCACTCATCGATGTCGATCTCCTCGTCCTTGGGGCCCACCACGACGCCCTCCGCGCCGCCGTCGCCGTCGCCTTCGACCTCGTCATTAGAGGACAGCGTGATAGGCGTCGTCGTCCTCGCCGCCTTCGACCTCGTCATCTGAGGAGAGCGCGATAACCTCCCCGCCCTCCGCGCCGGCAAAGATCGCCCAGTCCGCCTCCACGAGCTCCCGGTGCTGCCGGCGGAGCTCTTGCATGTAGGCCTTGTCGGCGGCCTCGGCCTCGAGACGCTCCCACGCCTCGCGGTCCTCCCGCGCCATAGCCGATCTCACCACCCCTAGCTCCAGCAGAACGAGGTGGACCAGACGTGTGCTGAAGGTCAAATTGAGCCAAGCCGCCGCGCCGTGGTAGCGGACCTGCCAGCGGTCGTACTCTATGGCCGCGAGCTCGGCCATGTGGAAGCTACCGAGCCACCGGTGGGTGTGGGTCTCTCGATCTGTAATCTTGGCGACCGACGTCCCCCACCGCCGCTACCGGACCCCGAGGTAGGACTTCGTCGAATGCCGGGTCCGAGGGAGGACGGGGAAGTCCTCGAACTGGCGTAGGGGCGCGGCGGCGGGCGGATCGGGGGACCGACGACGGCGGATCGGGCCCGTGGAGGACCACGGGGACACCTCGGCGGCCACCTCGCCGGTGTCGGTCAAAAAGGCCGCGATAAACCTCTTTTTGGCCATTGGCTACTCGAGCTCCCTGGCACACAGGCAGAGGTTAAGGATGGAGGCATCGGCGATGGCGGCGACCTACCGATGGTTTCGAGGGTTGTGTGTGTCTGTATGAATGGAGGTTGTGTTTGAGGAAATACCGCGGCAACTGAAAATTTTACTAGGCGTGAGTAACAAGGCGGGGCTACTGAAAATTTGGATCAAGGGCGAGCAGATATTTCTGAGATTGCGAGGGATGCAGAGGCGGGAGTAAAATGCCGTGGCTACTGAAAATTTGAATCAAGGGACTGAAGCAGAGCGGGACAAACAGACATCGCACATGGTCCACACATACTAATCGTGTGCTATCAAACATTAAAACCTTCCAGGCGGTAGATATTTTCGAGATTGCGAGGGATGCAGAGGTGGGAATTTTGGGGGAGCGAGCTAGTGTGCTTGACACAACGGCTGTGGACTATAGCCGATGCACCTTCTCGCGTAAGCCATAGGCGTACTATACACTGACAGTGCTCCAAGATATGTTGTTCTACATCTCACACGGTTGGTGAGAATAAACTGTGTGGGATCTACTTGATTTGAATTACAAAATGGGGTCACAGCGGCAAAGGACGGTGTTTGAATTGCTAGACCTTTATCGGCAGTGAACATGCAACTGTATCTGTGTCGTAAAAGAATTCGAATTATTCAGGGTTCGTTTGGACATTTCATACATTAAACTGGTTTTCTAGCCATTCCAGGTGCACAATTCAAAATTAAACTACATGCACATGCTCCGGTGCATACAAATTGGTTGAGAAATCAAATCTGTGTCCTTCAGTGCATGCTTAGGTCCCATGGAAGAAATGGGAATGAATTTTTGGGGTTCATTTGGCCTTTTTTATACATTAACTGGGTTTTCTAGGCATTTTATGTGCATAATTCAAATTTGAACTGCAAGCACATGCTCCAATGCACTCAAGTTGGTTGAAAAATCACATGTGTGTCCTTGGGTGAATTTCTAGGTCCCATGCAAGAGATGGGAATGAAATTCAAACACCATGGCACTGCTGATTGCCGGCAAAACGTTGAGATGCCTGGTTTTTAAATTCTAGTAAATCCAAAAGTCGTCTGAAATTCATGAAACTTGGCATGCTATCATGGAGCGGCATCAACATGCCGTGGTGAAAATTTTGTCCCATTTGGGGCAGGTTCGGGTATAAGCTTCTCACAAACTAGAGCTTGTCACAACAAGCATGATGGTTTCGATAGGGAACCTACCACCTTTGGTGACGGGATGATATCCGTTGCCTCTTATTGCTTTCAAAACATTTCTAGTGTTAACATAGAACAACAGGAGTGTTGTGTTCAATCTTGGAATTTTTCGGGGTTCATTTCGCCTTTTTTATACATTAACTGGGTTTTCTAGGCATTTTAATTATGTGCATAATTCAAATTTGAACTACAAGCACATGCTCCAATGCACAAATTTCTAGGTCCCATGCAAGAGATGGGAATGAAATTCAAACACCAGGGCACTGTTGATTGCCGGCAAAACGTTGAGATGCTTTGTTTTTAAATTCTAGTAAATCCAAAACTCGTATGAAATTCATGAAACTTGGCATGCTATCATGCAGCGGCATCAACATGCCATGGCAAAAAATTTGTCCCATTTGGGGCAGGTTCGGGTATAAGCTTCTCACAAGACAGAGCTTCTCACAACAAGCATGATGGTTTCGATAGGGAACATCCCACCTTTGGGGACGAAACGATATCCATTGCTCTTCTTGCTTTCAAAAATTTTCTAGTGTCAACATGAAACAACATGAGTGTTGTGTCAATTTTTGGTGATTTTTCGGGGTTCGTTTGGATATTTTTATGCATTAACTGGGTTTTCTAGGCAATTTATGTGCATAATCCAAATTAGAACTACAAGCACATGCTCCAATGCACTAAGGTTGGTTGAAAAATCTAATATGTGTCCTTGGGTGAATTTCTAGGTCCCATACAAGAGATGGGAATGAAATTTAAACACCAGGGCACTGTTGATTGCCGGCACAACATTGAGATGCCTGGTTTTTAAATTCTAGTAAATCCAAAACTCGTCTGAAATTCATGAAACTTGGCATGTTATCATGGAGCGGCATCAACATGCCGTGTTAAAAAATTTGACCCATTTGGGGCAGGTTCGGGTATATGCTTCTCACAACAAGCATGATGGTTTCGGTAGGGAACGTCCCACCTTTGGGGATGAAAGGATATCCATTGCCTCTTAATGCTTTCAAAAAATTTCTCGTGTCAACATAGAACAACAGGAGTGTTGTGTCAATTTTTGGGATTTTTCGGGGTTCGTTTGGACATTTTTATGCATTAACTAAGTTTTCAATGCATTTATGTGCATAATTCAAATTTGAACTACATGCACATGCTCCAGTGCATATAAATTGGTTGAAAAATCAAATATGTGTCCTTGGGTGCATGCTTAGGTCCCATGCATGAAATGGGAATGAATTTCAAACACCAGGGCACCGTTGATTGCCGGCAAAACATTGAGATGCCTCCCTTTTAAATTCTAGAAAATTCAAAACTTGTCTGAAATTCATGAAACTTGCCATGCTTTCATGGAGCGGCATCAACATGCCATGGTAGAAAAAATTGTCCCGTTAGGGGCAGGTTTGGGTATATGCTTCTCAAACCAGAGCTTCTGACAACAAGCATCATGGTTTTGGTAGGGAACGTCCGACCTTTGGGGACGAAACGATATCCACTTCCTCTTATTGCTTCCAAAAATTTTCTCGTGTCAACATAGAACGTGTTGTGTCAATTATTGTGATTTTTTGGGGTTCTTTTGGACATTTTTGTGCATTAGCTGAGTTTTCAATGCATTTATGTGCATAATTCAAATTTGAACAACATGCACATGCTCCAGTGCATATAAATTGGTTGAAAAATCAAATCTGTGTCCTTGGGTGCATGCTTAGGTCCCATTCACGTGACGCCACGTGTCTTGGTTTTAATGGCTGTAGGAGGTGCCGTGCGGATAGCTTCTTGACCTTGACCGAACGGGGGGCGTGTGAGTGCAGTCCGGTGCGCAGGCTGACCGAGAGGCGTGCAAGCTTTCCTCCAATGTGTAGGCTCACTGGGAAGCGTGTGAGCTATACACTTCGCAGGCTCACTGGGAAGCGAGCCTTTGACTTCCATGGCCACCTGCCTTCCTCTCCATTAATGGCGCCCGAGCCGCTGTTTAATACGGGCGGCCTTACTGTTCGCCTCCCATTCCCCTCCCCCCCGCAGACCTCTACCGCCATGGCGCAGAATGATCATCTGCCACTAGTCTTCAAGTTGGGTGAAGTCGATTTCGAGCCGGACAAGATAGAAAATAATGAGGAATGGGGCCTCATGGACATGGCCCAGAACGAGCTGGCCGCGGCTGTTGCTGCCCCCTCTCCCATCCCAGCTCCCATCCCCGCGCCCGCGCCAGCGACCATCCCCGTAGCATTGACGGGCTGGTCGCCGAGCACTATCGCAGAGCTAGAAGCCGCGGGCGTGAGCGAGGTCTCCGCGGACTCGCGCGAGCTCGTGTACATGCCAGCGCGAGCGCCCGTGCCCGTGCGCGCCCCTCCAGCCACCGTGGTGCCGGCCCCCATGCGTTTGGCTGCACCCGCCGCGCCCGTGCCCCTGCCCATGCACGCCCCTCCACACACCGCGGCGCCGGTCCCCGTGTGTTTGGCTGCACCCGCCGCGCTCGTGCCCGTGCGCGCCCACCCCTCAGCGGCATGGGATGCTGCCGTCGACCGCTACCTCTCAGCGGTGCCAGTTGCTGTCCTCCCGCGGCCCGCCCGTCGATCACGCGACGACATGATGTTTGATTTACATGTGAAGAACATTTTGTGCCGCCTTGAAGACTTCAACAACGGCGTCCCGGAGGACGACAACGACAACGACATCACGGCACACCGCCTCCGCCGGCGCCGGAAATATTTTTTTGGGCTTTAATACTGTATCTCGAATTCTCGATCATATGAATATAAATTCGCGGTGTGACTGAATGAAAGATATGGTTTGAACGAACTTGCCTTTTTCTCTCTTAATGTACAGACTTATCAAAGAATTTTCTTTTAAAAAATCGTCAAAGGTTTTTAAATATGGAACACTCATCGCAAAGGTTTTAGTTAGAACACCCGTATGCAAACCGATAGCTTCCCCAGGAAGCCAAGGGAAAATGTGTCGAGCAAGATTTCTGCATCCCTTCAACGCGAACGGTTGTTTTGCATGACCCGTGTGCAACCACGTACAAACAATTGGGTAAGATTTGCATATCTGTCATTTTGGGTATGTTGCCATTTCTCAAACTGGAAAGATTGACATTTGTTTATATAGTCACATTGCCATTTGTCAACCTTGTAACACTGCAATTTGTCAAAATATGCAGCTAAAAATCACAAGCACTATCTAATTTTTACAACTAAAATCACTAGCACTGTTCAGATGGACACCACTAGCAGGCGTGAGTTGATGGACGCATATGAAAATGTACCATTGATTACATACAGCAAGTCATCAGCCCACAACGACAACTAGGATACACGTTGGATTATAGATCATTTCCAACAACACATTCTAGTAAAGTTTTTCTTACAAAACAAATAACAAAGCGATGAAATGAACTTCAGCTCAACCACTCGTCGGTGTTGGAAACGCTTGCTTTGAACTAGAAGTGATTCTGTAGGAAGGGCCAGCTATTATCAATCTCGAGACCAACGCAGGACTGATCATCCAGGCTGAAGCGGCCTATGTCAGGACCCATATTGGGATGGTAGGGAAACATAGCAATGTCCGAGGTATAGATACAGTTGCTTCTCATAAATGGTAGTAATGTTGTGTCAACAGCATCTGGATCACCTTCCACCATCATTGGATAGTTTTGTCCAAGGAAGAGTGAGTTTCCTCCAAGACTTTCAATACTGAACCAGGGAGAAGGTGTTGGCGGTAGTACACTAGTATCCATCCCGAATAACCTGAACGGATGTTGGAATAGGTCCGGAGAGTGCGACCATACGAGACAACACCTGCTTCCTTAGTAACATCAGCAGTGCCCCGTATACAGACAAGAAGAGGTGATCCATCGGAATAAGTTGTTAGGCGCCACTGAGTATACGGGTCCTGCTCGTCCTCATGCTCGTGAATAAAATTTTCAAGTATAGGTGGTGGAATGCTCAGAGGACCTTGGATACACAAGAAGGTTAATTAGTAAAGGGAAACTAGCTAACCCACATGCATGTGGATGAAACAATTATAATTACGGTGGAAGACAAACGTTCCGAAATCATAAGGATTCCATGCAAAAACAGTGCCACGAGTGGTGGCAGCAAACACAAGACCCTCGTATTGAATTGCATCACAGTACTCATTCGTGTATAGAAACTGATTTTTGAGCAATATCCATCGAGTCGAACCATGAAGGACGGCAACAAGCTTGTCGAAGATAGTGACAACATAAGCATTCCTATAACCCCAAGAGCCGTTGGGAACTCGACAAATTGCTATCTTCCATAGACGACAGTCAGCATGATCGTATTTGATCTCACGTAGAATACCGGTGTACTCAACCTCTGGGCAGTCGTCTGAGATTTTTCGAAGTGGAACCTGGTGATGGGTGTACACATTCACAAGTTCCCACTCGCAGTTGTACCGAATATAAACAACCCAATCTCCTTTTGCGCCTGCCCAAGCCTTGCCCTCAAGCGATGGCTTCTTAACATCATACGTATCATTATCAAGCGGCATCAACTTACACAAGGTGAGGCATCCCTCGTCCCCGCGCCAGTCAGCAGGGTCACGACGAAGAAGATAGGGGAGATCAAACCTCTCCTGGACCCTTGGGTTCCTTGTAATGATGTTATTAGTTGAGTCGAGAATGGTCTTGAACGAACCTGCCATGCTAGCCGAGGTGATGACATCGCACCGATCAATGAGTTCCTCCATAGCTTCATCATTCAGATCGGGGCAAGAATAACGGGGTCGTTTCTGGCTTGTTCCCTCCATCTAGAAGATGATCGAACAATGGCAGAAGGAAGGGTGAAGGCAAATGGAGGAGGGAGGAAGAGCTAGCGTGCGACAGCAGTTCCAAATCTAGAGGGAAAGGCGAAGAGTCGGTGGACGGTTGCCATGGTACACAAAGAGGCGCCTGGGAGCGAACGGGTGCCACAGAGGTCACACACTGACGACTAGGGCCGACTGAACTGCATGCTATCCCATCGCATAACACACACGTCTTGTTAAGTTGAACCGTTTATGTTCTCTTGTGTCAACGCAAACAGTTCATTGAGTGAACCGCATGCCGTATATCGCACACACCTTGATCTGCCTGACCGTTTCTTTTGTGTTTCCTAATCACAAACAGTTCATCCGAGTGAACCGTATGATGTATATCGCACACACCTTCATCTGGCTGCTCGTTTCTTTTGTGTTGCCTAATCACAAATAGTTCATCAGAGTGAACCGTATGATCTGTATCGCACATGCCTTCATCTGGCTGCCCGTTTCTTTTGTTCCTCCTCACCGCAAAGAGTTAATTGAACTAAACCGTATGCCCTTCATGGCACACGCAACTAAAATCTGAACCGTGTTTAATGCATCCTCCATCGCAAACGTTTTCAAGTTTTTTGACGGTTTTCATACACCACCGTTTGCGATTATTGCATTGCATGCATTATCTCGAAGGGTCTCTGATCGTAGTGTCATGTTAGCAGCATCCTGCAGTAGTGTTGATTTACGGGGGAGAAGGCTCTCGGTGGTGGAGCGGCTAGCGACACTGGTACGCGTCGGTCCTAAAGAAACGGTTTTTAACCCCTTTCCGCGACGGCATTTGGAACCATCGCCAAGTGAGTGTGGGCGATAGGGGGGTCGTTCCCACACGACCTAGAAACCGTCGGGGATAGGGAGCCTTGATGCATACAGTTGTCCCTATATAACCTTTTCCGATATCTTGAATATCCCAAATGCTTCATCCTTGCTACTTGTTTGTGCTCGCATTGCCATCGCAGTCGGAGTTTTGTGGTTCTGCCTAAAACAAGGTAGATTATAGGCACGGGAGTTTTCCAGGAAGATTCTAGGCACGAGAGTTTTACGATGCCTGGCACATCACAAATAGTTCATGATTATAAACCGTGTACGATGGGTAGACAATCACACACATTTAGTTTTCCCGCACCGTATGTGATAGTGTCTGACATCACACACGCTTTGCGAACGGCAACTGTGTGCATGCTTGCACACCTTTCCTCTCTGTGAACCGTCTCGGATTATGGTGTATATCACAAACGTTTGTGTTTTACCAACCGTGTGTGCCGTAATGACCTGCACAACGTAATTTTGCCCTAATTTAATTGCTTCTATTTAAAATTGTACCTAATTTAAACTTGAAAGTAAGCTATAGCTTTATTCATATCCATAAGGTTCAAACAACCAATGCATTATTCGATTCAAATGAACATATGTTTAAGAATTACATAAGCACCAAATAAAGAATGATGTACCAGGGTTCTATACTTGTACTATTACAGATGGTAAAGAAAGAGGCGACAGACATTCCAGTTGCTGAACAAGGTGAAGCGGAATGGCCCTATTGTGCTCTCCTGGATGCCAAAGGCATGCATGACTCTAGTCCAACCCCTTGTGATGGCCGGCCGCCAATCATGTAGTTTGAGAGGTAATCTTGAGTAAACTGCTTAAGGATCCACTTCAAAAGAAAAAAGATTCAGATATTGTCATCTAACACAACTCATTACAGGCAGTAAAAAGAAGGCTATAGGGTTCTTACTTACCATCCTACAGTTCACTGTTGTCTTGCATAAAGTGTAAACAAATAGTTCAATTGACATCTTTTGACCCATTTTAATAACAATCTTTATCAGTTTCCTCACTTGATGCTGGTTCATGAATATCTCATTGCCCCATACGCAGAAAGGGTCGAAGTGTGGATCTTTGGCAATGATATATGTACCTAAAAGCACCAAGTTAATATTAGAAGCTAAACTACAATTCAAAAATGATGTAGTACAACACTCCATCCATCCCATTATATAAGATTTTATTACATGTATATCTAGACATCATCAGAACATTAAGGTAACACACTTCCTTGTTGCTATGTAGCCTGGGATTGCATATTTAGTCATTCGGTACAATGCATGTTGCTAACAATTGAAAAACGAAAAGGCATGTTAACTGCAATATCCTTAATAGCAACCAAATATCGTAATTCATAGTGGTATTGTTGAAACTGTTATTGGTGAAATTGAACTGCACGGCAAATAGTTGCACATATAGAGCATCACATTGTGAAGAACTGAAATAAACAAGTCATAAGGATATCTCTAGGCGATCTTTAAAAAGTTAAAGGACTAAAACCCCTAGTGGATATATATATATATATACTCCAGCAAATTTTGGCCTTTTCTAGTCGATCCCCTAAACTTAAGGTTGTAAACTTCAATTTGATCAAGTTCAAAGCAGGTTCAACCGAAAGTAGCATGCATTCAAACATAAACATAGATAGTTTTGCATAACCGAACATAAAACATAAATTTAAACTAAGCTAAACTACTTTCGGTCGAAGTAGAGGTCGAGCCAATCCTTCCTCATCATGTACGGTGTGCTGCGAGCCGGGTCGGGGCCAGTACCGTCGTTGGGGTCGTTGGGGAAGGCACTCCTCCACTCGTCGACGTCAATCTCCTCATCCTTGGGGCCCACCTCGACGCCCTCCGCGCCGCCGTTGCCGCTGCCTTTGACCTCATCATCAAAAGAGAGCACGATATCCTCGCCGCGCTCCGTGCCGCCGTCCTCGCTTCCATCGACCTCTTCGCCGGAGGAGAGCGCGATAACCTCGCCGCCCTCCACGCCGGGAAAGATTGCCCGCTCCGCTTCCACGAGCTCCGGGTGCTGCTGGCAGAGCTCTTGCATGTAGGCCTCGTCGGCGGCCTCGGCCTCGAGGCGCTCCCACGCCTCGTGGTCCTCCCGCGTCATAGCCGAGCTCACCACCCCTGGCTCCAGCGGAACGAGGTGGACCGGACGTGTGCCAAAGGGGAAATTGAGCCTAGCAACCGCGCCGTGGTAGCGGACCTGCCAGCGGTCGTACTCCATGGCCGCGAGCTCGGCCTTGTGGAAGCTACCGAGCCACTAGCGGGTGTGGGTCTCTCGATCTGTAATCTCGGCATCCCACGTCCCCCACCGCCGCTGCCAGACCCCGAGGTAGGACTTTGTCAGCTGCCAGGTCCGAGGGAGACGGGGATGTCCTCGAACCGATGTAGGGGCGTGGCGGCGGGCGGATCGGGGACCGGCGACGGCAGATCAGGCCCGCGGAGGACGACGGGGACACCTCGGCGGCCACCTCACCAGTGTCGGGCGAAAGGCCGCGATATACCTCTTTTTGGCCATTGGCTCCTCGAGCTCCCCGGCACACAGGCAGAGGTTGAGGATGGAGGCGTCGGCGATGGCGGCGACCTACCAATGGTTTCGAGGGTTGTGTGTGTCTGTGTGAGCAGTGGTTTTCGGGTGTGTGTGGAGGGGGGGCAAGGTTGTGTTTGAGGAAATACTGCGACAACTGAAAATTTTAGTAGGCGGGAGTAACAAGGCAGGGCTACTGAAAATTTGGATCAAGGGTGAGCAGATATTTTTTAGATTGCGAGGGATGCAGAGGCGGGAGTAAAATGCAGGGCCTAGTGAAAATTTGAATCAAGGGACTGAAGCAGAGCGGGAGTAACAGACATCGCACACGGTCCGCACATACTAATCGTGTGCTATCAAACAATAAAACCTTGCAGGCGGTAGATATTTTTGAGATTGCGAGGGATGCAGAGGCGGGAGTTTTTGGGGAGTGAGCTAGTGTGCTTGACACGCCGGCTGTGGACTATAGCCAACGCACCTTCTCGCGTAAGCCATAGGCGTACTATACACCGACGGTGTTCCAAGATATTTTGTACTACATCTCACACGGTTGGTGATAATAAACTGTGTGGGATATGCTTGATTTGAATTACAGAATGGGGTCATAGTGGCAATGGACGCTGTTTCAATTGCTAGACCTTTTATCTGCAGTGAACATGCACACTACAAAAAAAAGACACACCCGTGACATTTTCGGCCGAACGAAATTTTTTTCTGTCATACATACGACACTTCTATGACGATAATTGTGACAATACCCGGTATCATCATAGATATGGTGGGCTACTACTTCTATGACAAAAAGTCATGACAGAAAATGGGCTTTTCGTCCTGGGCGGGCCGGAGACGCACCTGCATGACATTCTTTGGGCCGTCCATCACGGAAAAAACCGTGGTAGAAGTGAGGGGGAGGAAAATTTTGGGGATTTCCCAGTTACGGTGGGAGGTCGGGGGCCGAGCGATGCGTGTTTCTCTCATACACGTACGCGCGTGTGTGTGAGGTCTTGGCTCTAACTGAACCCGAGCGAGGCGTTGGGCTCTAACTGAACCCGAGCGATTGCACTCTAGGCTACGCGTTATTGAACCCGAGCGATCGATCGATGGCTGTTAACTAAACCCGATCGAGCGATTTCTTCGCTAGTGCTGCTAACTGAAGCCGGTCGATTGGATGAACAGTGAGGTTGCGGGGGGGTGGGTTGGATGAACAGTGAGCGGTGGCGTAGCCTCTGGATAAACAGGACCCCGTGGTGTGGTGGAGGGCTGGATGAACAGTAGAAGGTGGAGGGGTGCCCGTGGAGGGGTGGTTGAACAGGACCCCGTGGTGTGGAGGGCTGGATGAACAGTAGACGCTGGAGGGGTGCCCGTGGAGGGGTCGTTGAACAGTAGCCGGTAGAGTAGCGCGTGGTGGAGGCTGGAGGAGGTCGACGGTAGCCCGTGGAGGCTGGAGGAGGTCGACGGTGGAGATGAACAATATCCCGTGGGGTCCCGTTTTGCGGTACGCCACACCCCTCCCGATGAACAGGACCCCCGTTTCGACCGTAGGAGGTCCGCTTCGTCCGTTTTGCGGTACGCCACACCCCTCCCGATCAAGGGGCCCCTATTTCGACCGTAGGAGGTCCGTTTCGTCCGTTTTGCGGTACGCCACACCCCTCCCGATCAACAGGACCCCCGTTTCGATCGTAGGAGGTCCGTTTCGTCCGTTTTGCGGTATGCCACACCCCTCCTGATCAACAGGACCCCTGTTTCGACCGTAGGAGGTCCGTTTCCTCCGTTTTGCGGTACGCCACACCCCTCCCGATCAACAGGACCCCGTTCCGAACATAGGAGGTCCGTTTCCTCCGTTCTGCAATACGCCAGGCCTCGTTTCCATCTCCTGTTCCGTCCAAGCCCTCCCGATGAACACGACCACGCATTCCGTTCCGACCCAGCCGGTTGGCTCCCACGCGTTCCGTTGCCTCCCGATGAACACGACGCTTTCCGTTGCCTCCCGATAAACACGACGCATTCCGTTGCCTCCCGATGAACACGACGCATTCCGTTGCCTCCCCATGAACACGACGCATTCCGTTGCCTCCCCATGAACACGACGACGACGGTGTTTCTCCGTTCCGACCCAGCCATGTACACGAGCCCTGGCCGTACGTATACGCGAGTAGGCATTCGAGACCCTGCCCATATGCATACGTGGTCGTATTTTCTTTCTTGCACCCTGGCCGTTGTACGTACGTGTACATGCTACGTGCGCGCCTCTACTACGACACGTGCGCGCCTCTACATCAACCAGTATGTACGTACACGTTCGCGACCAGAATGACAACGCTACGTACGCTTCGACCAGGTGGGTCCCAACTGTCAGGCACTTCCTTGCCTGCGAAGATGTAGCTGGTGGGTCCCAGCAGTCAGGGGGGCGAATTGTTTTGTTTTGTTTTTTTGCCCGGACGCACTTGTGTGCGAAGGTGTAGCTGCTGGGTCCCAGCAGTCAGGGGGCGAATCGTTTTTTTGCCCGAACGCACTTCCTTGCGTGCGAAGGTGTAGCTGGTGGGTCCCAACAGTCGGGGCGAATCGGTTTTTTTCGGATGCACTTCCTTGCGTGCGAAGATGTAGCTGGTGGGTCCTAGCAGTCAGGGGGGCGAATCATTTTTTCGGACGCACATCCTTGCGTGCGAAGATGTAGCTCGTGGGTCCCAGTAGTCAGGGGCGAATCATTTTTCGCGAAATACGGTGGCCCGTCTGGTGGGTCCCCGCTGTTAGGTGGAGGAATAATTATTTTGCGCGTAATAAGGAGGCACTTCCTTGCTGCTGCCATGGACCCAGCTGTCAGCATCTCCACGTACAGTCCACGTCCGATGGAAGCCGTTCCTTGACCACGTTCACCACGCCGCGCCTAGAGCACCAGGGCGGTGGACGACAGCGAGGCCTAGGAAGGGGCCGACGCGGAGCCGGGGAAGACGCGGCAGTGGATGCGCACGCGGAGAGGAGTAGGAGGGTTCATTGGTTCGGCTGCGCTGCTGTCGCCGCAGAATAACAGGGGTGTGGGTGAGCGGAGGGATGGCCTGGCCAGCGGTGGGAGTAGTAGGGGGCGGTGAGGCCTCCGCGGCAGCACAGCCGGCCACGGGAGGCAGGAGCAGGCGGCACGACCGGCGCTGCTTTGGGCGGCTGGAGCAAGAAGACCAGAGGTTGAAGAAGCACGACGGCCGTTGGATGGACATCGTATGGTCACGGCACCTAGAATCGTTTATATTGACTAAGTTGACAAAGCCCTTGGTACGTCAACTTAGTAGGCCCATAGGTCAGCTTCCGTAATGGTGCGCCCCAGATGTCCGGGGGAGAATCATTTTTTGGGCGGGTGAAGCTAGAATATCCGAGATTGAAGAAGAAGCACGGCATCCGTTGGATGGACATCCAACGGCCACTGCTGCTAGAACCGTGTGTTGACTATAAGTTGACAAAGCCTTGCATACACGTCAACTCTGTTTTTTTAGGGGACACGTCAACTTAGTAAGGCCAGAAGTGTGTGGCAGAGAACTTATAGCCCATTTGAGATTTGTAAGAATGTGTAGCCCATTTTTGAATTCTAATGGAATTTACTACAGCCCATTTACAGTTTGTTAAAAGTACAGCCCATTTCAACCAACCGTTCAAAACAGAATTCAATAAAATTTCCCACATTTTCAAGGGATCCGAAATATTTTTATCCCGAAATTTCTAGTCAGATTAAATACAATTTCAATATAAATTTATATTACGTAAAAATCCAACGAAACATTGCGCTCGCAACAATTAATGAAATTAAAATTTTCAATATCCAAAAATAATATTTTATAAAGTACTCACGTGTTCGGTGCATTTTTTTATAGTTACTGCCCAGTTTTTATAATTACATCCCATTTATTATTTCCTAAAGCCCATTTTCTTGTTAAGCCTAATGCATCCCTCCTAGGAAAGATTTACAGCCCAGCGGGGCGGAGAATAACAACTTGACCTTTGGGTATTCTAAAAAAAAGTATAGCTGGGCTAGCCATTTTCAGCTTAAAAAAAATTAATATCTAGGCTGGATATCTGGCCTGGGCTAGACGGGCGACAGCCCGCCCAGTTAATACCTGCAGCGATGTTTTTGTTGTTGTTCAGAGGAGAAAAATTAATATTTGGGCTAAACATCGAAAAACTCTGCAGTGCTCACACCTCAAAAACAGAAATACTGCTCGAGCTGCTTGGTCCCAGTTGTCGGCCGCTTCTTGTGCAATTCTCTCGTTCATTGACTACTACATAGGTTGACAATGGTGCGGGACCGTGATGTCAGACCAAGAGGAAGCAAAATAAATTACAGTTATATATATATATATAATAAGGAGGCACTTGCGTACGTGAGGCTATGGACCTGGTGGGTCCCCATTGTCATCCTCTCCAAGTAAAGTCATCTCCTCACCCGCGCGCGCTTTCCGCCCGAAACAGTCAGCGCCGCCCGCCCCGCTTCCCGGTGAAGGCGATTGCTCCGCCTTCAAACGACACAAGTGCCATCCGTCCGTCCATCTGCCGCCCACATTAATGATACACAGTTGCCGAGGCGGCTACTCCGGCGCCACATGTCCGTCCCTCCGCCCGCCCACCATTGCTATATAAACTGCTGCGCCGGCCATAGCCGCAGTCATCCGCATCCGTTCCCTTTCTCCTGTCCACACCACTACAGCCCACGATGGCTTCCTCGCGCTCGAGCGCTCTTCGGGACGGGCGGACAACGGACCACAAGGAGATGGCAGCCATTGCTGCCGACCGGCTGGCCGACAGGCAGCCGGAGGACGACGACAACGTCCCAATGGAGAACATGGTAGTCGACGATCCGGCGCCAACCCCCTCCTCCGCGCCATCCTCGCCGGTGCATTGCACCATGACCATCGGCGAGGCCCGTGCCAAATATATGGACAGGGTGAGGCAGATGCGTGAGGAGCAGTTCTGGGAGGCACAGGCCGATGCCGCCTACAACCACCATCTCCTTGAGGAGCACCTGCAGGCGGAGGAGCAGATCGCCATGGAGCGGGCGGAGCAGGAGGCGCTGCTCGACTCGTACCGCTCCGCCCTCAAGGGCCGCCTCGAGCGCTGGCGGTACCGCATGCGGGTGGCGGAGGCTGCGGCCGCCTACAAAGAGGCTAGCAAAGAGGGCGATGAAGCGGGCGAGGCGCTGTTTGGCGAGACGGAGGACGAGGCAGAGGACAATGCCGGCTCCGACAAGTCCCCGCTCCGCTGGCGTCGACGAGGCCCTGCTCCGCCGAGGCCCTGCGGCGCCAACAACGAGGCAGAGGACACCGCCGGCTCCGCCGAGGCCCCGCCCCGCCAACAACGAGGCAAAGGACATCGCCGGCTCAGCCGAGGCCCCACCTTGCTGGCAACGTGGGGGAGGATTTCCACCGCTCCGCTGAGGTGCCGCCCGCCGGCAACGAGACAGAGGACATCGCCGGCTCCGCCGAGGCCCCGCCCCGCTGCCAACGAGGCCGCGCCACACAGAAAACGAGGAAGAGTAGAACACGGTAGGTCGTCGCCGCTCGGGTCCAAATAAGGCCACCGCTGCTACCCCCCGGTTGAAGCCAAGCTAGGCGGGTTGTCCATTGACGGCCGGTTAGCTTCTTGGCGGCGACGTGGAGTCGGAGAGCTGCGCTTGAGAAGAACGCTGCTTCTACTTAACTGTTGGTACAGTTGGCTGACTGACACATGGGCCCAACAGGCCACATGTCAGTTACGCAACTGCACCTGCAGTTAAGTCACTGAAGCTTCTGTTCGGCTCAGTGGGACACAGGTGGGTAGCTTCGGTTAATTAATTATACCTCCAGCGCACCCCTTTTTAGTTGAAGAATGTATGAAATGTAATGAAATCCGGCATGTTTATATGAAATCCGACCGTGTATGAATGAATTTATTTTGATTAGTTCGAATTCCTGTATCACTGGCATTGGATGAACATGCAAAACAATACGTACTAGCATTATTCCCAGGGTGATCACCTCGTTTGCAGCAGTTTCACATGTACTCCCTCCGGTCCTTTCTAGTCGTGCATACAAGTTTTGTCTGCAGTCAAAGTATCTCTACTTTGACCAATCTTATACAAAAAAGTATGCACTTTCACAATGTGCGAAGTAAAAAGGAACAGAAGGAGTACAAAGAGTTTGAGCAGCTTTTTAGCGTTTCTGTACATTGAATCAAACACAGAGGCCTGGCAATTCATAGAGAACATTCAAAACAATCGATGATTATGCATCTCAGTGACTCACATGTCAGAGGCAATATTTACTTCACAACTAAAGAATAAATAAAAAATTGATCGACGCTGCTGACAGCAAAGGGCGTCCCATTCGAAAATATCAAACGCATGTCTTGCTAAAATCAATGAGCAAAATCTGACAAGGTTGTCCCATTCCAAAATATCAAATGCCTACGATTGTGGAATGGGCAGGGTTTGCCATCAGTTCGGACATTGACATGGCACCTCGTGCTAAATAACCCAGCTGTTCTTTTTGTGAAGTTCCACCAAAATCAACCAAATTCGCGCGTAGCTTGTATGATTTCGCCCTTATATGTTGCAATGCCTTGAACTTATCGGCACCTCCTTTCTTGTGGTGGAAATGAATGATTCGACGTATTCATGAACATTTTGTGTAGTTCCCATTGAAATCAAGCTGAGCACCCCTGTTTGCACAAATACAAAAAAGTGATTAGTATAAAGCAAATTGTACTATGAATTGACAGTTTCAACAGGCACATGCATGGTCCATGTAGAGCACACTTTTAGAAAAATGGAACTCACCAGAAAGAATCCTAGAACAACATTATACTCGCGCATCACATCAAAAAAATGGAGATTTGTCAGTCCTTCTGAGCTGAAGTTAGTTTGGTCTTGTGGGGAGTAATGTAACCATCCTTCAACTGCTCCTTCTGATGAGAAGATAGACTGGGCTTCTTCATCCTGGCATAATCGGAACTAGTCACTTCGCGTACTCCATATTCTTATTAAGAGGAAGATGATCCTGTTGTGCAAAGACAAGAGGACTACTAAATGGTAGCATCCCTGTTTGCTCGAAAAAAAGGAAAGGAAATATTTAAAACAGCACAGATGAAGCACTTCTCAAGGACAATACCACTTTTTCATGACAGTATCTAAATAGTAGCACAACACCAATAGAGATGACAAAGCTCAATCATATGGATGAAATCAGTGGGCGAGTACCAACCTTTGTCAGGAGGCTTATTGTGTAGAGCATACAGATGAAGAACTTCTCCGGAACCACCTGTTGCTATCTACGGTGGTGGCCATGCTTACTATATACTCCTCGATTAGTTTAATGTTTCCAACATCTTCTTGTGCAGTTCCACTAAAATATATGGTATCTTCAAAGAAGATCCCTGTTTGCACAAGTAGAGATAATTACATATTACATTAAGAGTGGCATCAAATTAGTGGCAAAACAATTGCTCGTTCCAGCCATAGCAATAAATTAAGATGCAAAACTATATCATTACTTGTGTCATCACAGTTCCAGTGCTTCATTACAGCACCGGGAGTTGATTTTTGTTTTTCTTCCGCTTGTTCTTCCCCTTCATCACTTGGTTCAATAACAGACAAGCTTCGCCTTCGATGTAAGATTTGGCATGTCAATTAGGGAGCACAAGTATAGTACTAAACTTAATTTTCTGATGGAAGTGGCAAAATACAGGCCAGCAGTTGTGAAATATCCTTATCTTACCTCAATGGGATATTACGGTGCACATACAGATTGGAAGTCTTGTCTCCATTTGTGCAGTTCACTAAAATCAAGCAACATTTCGTACAAGTAGCACAACATATGAAAGCACACTGCAGAATCATGTGAAAGAAGGCTAGTACTGACCTCTCATGATGCAGAATTCAAACAACTCATAAGAAGAAGATCTGAACCAAATTCGCCTTAACGGATAGGAAGTAAGATCTCCTCTTGTGCAGTTCCACTAAGATCAAGCAATCAAGCAACGTTGTGGGTGTGACATTCTGGTCGAACTACACAAAACACTCTTAAAACAAAAGTGTTTGTGCAGTGCAACAAAAGGTCACAATGGCAATGAGGTGAAGTAGATAACCCTGTTCACACAGAGGTGCAAAGGAAACAATTAGTGGTCAATAAGGGTGGATGACACAGAAGCCAACAAAAAGAAGCATCTACCTTATCTAAATGGGAAAGAAAGCAAGACAGTAGCATTTCTCAAACGGTGGCATTGATTAATATTAACATAGAGATTATATTAACAATAAATTCGTTAAACATGTAATTTGCTTTTGACTGTGGCATTGCATCAATTTTCCAGCGGCATTATTAGAGGGTGTTTGTTTACAGGGACATTTTGGTGTAGGACTAAAAAAACTACGTGTCAGTCCCATCTAAACTAAACATGAGGGACTTTTAGGGACTAAAAGTGGGCATTTGGGACTAAAGAAAGAAGACCCCGAGGGAGTTTTTGGGACTTTTTCCAACAGTTGCCCCTGCCACGCATCGCACCTTGTCTCTATTAGTTCATTACTAGGGGTAACATGGTCTTTTAGCATGTCATTTAATAACCACTAGTCCATGTTTAGTCCCTGGAACCAAGCAAGTAGGGACTAGGGAGTTTTTAACCAAACAGGGCCTTAGATTAACAACAGCTAATGAGTTGCACGGGACAGTGGACGCACCAGCACCATGTGCATCTACCGATGTACTATGGTCATGCACAGTCTATTGCAACAAAGCACAAACAACCAAGGCGCATATTTGTGTTGGTCCCAGTTTTGTTATCTTTAAACACCTTCCCCTATGTGAGCGCAGCAAATCTAGTCCTGCTGAAACTCTACAGCCTTGTCCCTTCCTTTCCTTTTTGAACTAGTACTTTCGCCCCTTCCTTTCCTCTTTGAACCACGTCCTAGATTTATGCGATACAACTTTCCCCACTACTTTCCCCCATTCCTTTCCTCTTTGAACCACGTCCTAGATTAATGCTATACAACTTTCCCCTTCATTTCCTCTTTGAACCACGTCCTAGATTCATGCTATATACAACTTTTCCCACTACTTTCCCCCACTCCTTTCCTCTTTGAACCATGTCCTAGATTCATGGTATACATGCAGCTAGAGCAATGCATGTGGAGTAAGTAAATTATACCTTAAGGTTCTTGGGGCGTGGTTCGGTGGGCGATGGGACGGCGGCGAAGAAGAAGGGGTCGGAGGCCCTCCCGCGCCGCCGCTGGGTGGAAAGTTAACAGCTGCGCCGGTAGTCCCTCGCCGACGGCGACAACGTTAAGCCTCCTTCCCTTCCCGGCGGACGGATCCTGCCGGCTCTTTGAGCAGTAGTGAGGGGAGAGAGAGGCCAACGAAGTCTTGTTTAGATCTGGAGAGGGCGAGAGATTGTGAAGAGAGCAACTACAAGCGCTGAGGCTCCAGCGGGAGAGGGCGAGAGAGTGTGAAGAGAGCAACTACAAGCGCTGAGGCTCCAGCGTGTATATATATACTGGAGAGAGAGTGTGAAGCGTGCAAACCCTAGAAAACATTTTGACCAGTCAAAGAACCCTCCTGGCACAAATTATGCTCAAGTGTAGTTATCGAACCCGAGACCTCAAGTTTGATGAGCGAACAGGCTAACCAGCTACACAACCCTCCCATTATGTTCAACGAGTGGGAAAAAACCTTTTATACATTCCTGCATTCGTGTGACAAGCATGCCGTGTTTTTTGTGTGTGTGTGGGAGTCATTGGGATTTCAATCATAATTGTGTCATGTGGCTTTGGTGGTAAGACTATCCACAGTGGTGCAGAAATAATGCGGCCTTAGTCACCTTACCTCTCTCCACATAGTACGTTGGGTCCCACCAGTCAGAGGGTGAAACAAACAAATTAATAAGAAAAATTAAAAGCGCCAGCGGTGTATCTTACCTCACACATCTCGCTACTGCACGGGAACACTGTCCAATTGATCCCTCTGTTCGCTCCCGTACTATTTTAAGTGAATCATTATTATAACATGCACACAAATTTTGGGTACTTGTATTCGACTTAAGTCAGTGTGCCACCGTATCTCGTATACTTACTACTCCCTCCGTCTGGGTGTAATAAGTCACGTTAGAAGGTGCAACGGGACCAAGGTGCGTGCGTGTGCATGTGTGTGTGTGTGTGTGTTTAACAGCATGTGTGTGTTAGACAGAGCGACAGATTGACCTACTCCTACAGAGAGATGTTGTGTAGTGTACGATTTTAGCCGCGAGAGTTGGTGCATCCTCTCGTTTCCGGGCGTGTCCGGTAGGGACATGCGGACAGCTGCCACGCCCGCTCTTGACCAGCCTGGCCCACCCAAAGCCCCTCCATCGCCCGCACGCGCTTCCCGCCCAAAACGGTCAGCGCCGCTCCAAAGAATCGGTGCCGCATTAATGCCCGGGCAGAGCGGACGCGACCTCTCACTGGCGCAAGAGTGATGGTTGCTTCGTCCGTCCAACTTACTGCTGGGTCTATGTGATTTGACGGCTCATTGGTCTTTATTACTGAGGTGGTAGAACTGCTGGATGTCCCACGCTTTCGGCAAAAGGAGGTACTACTACTAGATTACAATTTTCTCCATTCTTACAGCGGAGGCGTGCAAGAGCAGTGAAAACACGCAGGCTCGGTGATTACATGGCCCACCTCACACTATCACCGTGCGATACCTAACTCTTTACATAGTACTCCCTCCATTCCTAAATATTACTAGATGAGTCCCCGCGCGTTGCCGCAGAACAGCGGTATATCTCTGTGCGCAAAATTATCGATTTCATAGAACTAAAAAAACTCTATAACCGCATGACAAATGTGGTAGCCAAACTAAATAAACTCCCATCATCATTTAGATCATCCCACGTAAGGAAAAAAGATCAGCCAACTCCTACTGCATAATGGGGTTATATTTTTCTTTTTGACATGTTAATGGGACTTAAAAGCTCACTTACATGCATGCTACTGGTGCATGCTTGCATGCAGACATGTTGATGTGATTTAAAACCCACTCACATGCATGTGCCACGGTATTTCTGCATGCTTGCATGTGGCTTAGTGCAGAGCCTCTCGATGTCTAGATCAGACAGCTATTATGGACTGATTTACGTCATCTAACGGCTACATCAATTTTGGTGATGTGGCTCAAGGAGAGGATAGAGAATTCCTAGTAGTGGGGGCTAGCTATTACTAGTAGATAAGTCTTTGTAGAGATTCCACTACATTCGGAACAAAATGAATGAATCTACACTTAAAATGCATCTATATACATCCGCATGTGGTTCATGGTGAAATCTCTACAAAGACTTATATTTAGGAACGGAGGAAGTACTAGTATAGTATGTACTGTAATTTATCAGCGAGATAAATTTGTACAATTCTATGAAGCTTCCTGCTTCTGTTACATGTATCTTGCGTCCAAGGTTGCCCGTTGCAACATTTCATCAAATACAAAGGAGACTAACATGCATGCTATTGCATCTCAATGATTGACAGATCATAGCAAATATGTACTCCCTCCGTTCCAAAATAAGTGTCTCAACTTTGTGCAAACTTTAGTACAAAGTTGTACTACTACTAAAGTTGACACTTATTTTGGAACAAAGGCAGCTAAAGAAAAAAATGATCCATGCAATCCCTAGCCCTTGAACCGTGAACCCTGACCAGTCTTCAATTTGCTGGCAACGTTCGAGCTTCCTAATAAATGAAGTTTGCAACCTTTTGACCGTCGGATCATTTTGTGCAGTTTCACCAAAATCGAGATGAGCATCCCTGTGGCAAAGAAATTGAAGAAGCGTGATTAGAATAAGATTACTGGGACTAGTTGATGAGACATAAACTCATCACAAATACAGTACGTAGAAGCCAGTAGAGGTATGTGCGGGGCAAAGAAGTAGAGAAATATCCACAGGGAGTGATGTGGGCAGCTGGAGCGGTGGTGCAAGCCGGTTGTAAAGGGAGTTGTACCTGAGGGACGTAGCTCAACCTTGAGGAGGGCGGCGGGAGGCGGCAACTGCCCACGTCGCGGCAGTGAGCAAGGGACAAAGGCAAGCTTACCGGCTTTGTGAGAGAGAACGGCAGGGACCCCTGATCGGGACGTGCCGACAGTGGGTTTTCGCCGTCGGCGACGGCCACCGCATCTACACTAAGCATCCACCCCTTCCCCAAGCGGACGTGATACGCCGGGATGTTAGAGATGTGGCCACAGTCGTTTTGTGCGAGAGAGTGTGAAGAGAGCAACCCCAGCAAGCAACCGTGTAGGCTGGCCCGTCCTGACTATGTATATAGTGGAGCGGTTTCCTTTTCTCTCCATATGAACCTATCATATTGCGTACGTGCCACTGAAGAAAAAAAACTTATTTATAAATGACGCGACACCTACTACTCGTTCTCCTATAACCTTGCGCTTGGCATCTCCAAAATATTAACCTTGCGATTAGCTCTTCGCCTCTTCGGGAAGTCGAGCAATAATGGTAGTGCAATATATATCGTTCTGGCTATATGCGACCGAATGAATTGCTGCACGTCCACCATGTGGGCGAGGGTCGAGGGGCGAGGGAGAGTGCTACATACGGAGCAAAATGAGTGAATCTACACTCTAAAATACTTCTATATACATCAGTGTTTGGAGTATGTACTAGTAGTTCATATTGAAATCTACTAAAGGACATATATATTCCAAACAATATGATATAATCTCTATAACCAAGGTAGTAGGGACGAGGAGTAAACGGAGGGAGTAGTAAATTTTTCTCCTCATCCTGCGAGCCACCGCGTGCATGGGCGAGGGAGCGGGCGTAAGGCAGAGCAAGCTTAACCTCATCCTGCGAGCCACCGCGCCCGTGGGCGGGGGAGACGGCGTACTAAGCAAGCTTCTCCTCGTTCTGCGAGTTGACGGGAAACATCAAAAGTACTCCAGTGTATAGAGCCTTGCCTCTAAGGTAGGCCCCACATGGTTTGCCTCTTTTTTTAACATAACACGTCAAGTCGCAATTTGTTTGTTCACCCGTGGTAGACGATCCTCCCTCCACCAAGTGGACAACCAGTACACGTGCCAAATTACCACGTGGGCTGCCTTTTTCATACAGAAATGAGCTCCACCGTGTACCCGCGCGGGTGTGGTTGGGAAAGTGACGGGAGTGCGTGCGCCGTGCATGCACCTCTTCTCTTCGTGCACGTCCCCCACCTACGTGGGTGTGTGTGAGAGATACAAACCGCGTTCGTGAGTGTTTTTTGTTTTGGGGTGGGGGTGGGGTGGGGGTTGATTTCGTGAATTATTTTTGGGAATATGTGTCGGTGACATCTCAAACAAAATTTTGCATGCAATGTGTGTGAAATGGAGGCCTATCCATATGATACATAGAGGGTCGGGCAATCCACGAGAAGAGAGGGAGCGGTCTTAGCTATCGATAGAGTCGAAGAGAGGATCAAGTGGGTGGGTGCGAGATCGATGAAGAGAGCCATCGAAATTGTGTGTGTGTGCAAGTCAAAGATATAGGGCGACTGGCCTACCGGAACGTTAGAGGGCACATGTCAAGTTTGTGTGTGGCAGGGAGACATGACTAGAGCGCTCGATGTATCGGTGTGTGCGGGGGGGAGGGGGTGGGGGGAGGGGTAGGTAGAGGCCTAACTATAGAGGTAGAACGACTCATATATGTGTTGAGAAGGAGAGACCCAGCTATGTCTTGAGGGAGATCGGTCGACATCCATACATAACTGAAGGACGGGTAATATGATGGGTCAGAGAGAGAGAGGAGAGAGAGAGGGAGGGAGAGGGTAGAGTGCTGGATGGCTGATGGAGTTGCTTCTCTAAGATGGTGGGAGAGGCCTACTAGACAAACTGAGTGTGGAACTGCAATGTTATCAATAAGAGTGGGCATGTGTTTCTGTGTGTGCCTGTGCGTGATAGATCTATCAGGACGCATCCATGGATGATGAAGGGGAACCATGTGTTTGGTAAGAAAACCTAACTAGATCGGTATATCAATTGTTGTTTGTCGGAGGAAGGGAGAGACACAACTAATGAGGTAGATCGATTGACGTGTGGGTAAAAACGAGTTATAAGGACCTAGCTAGCTATATGTATAGCGAGAGATCGGTCGGTGTACGTCCATTTGTTAGAGGCAAATAAGGCCCAGCGAGACGGATAGACAGAGAGAATGGAGCTAGGAGGTGGTGCGAGAGGCCCAACTACTAGCTAGATAGGGGGAGGAGTGTGCGGTTGTGAGATCGATGAAAAGAGGGGCGAGAGTTTACACGTGTGTCTGACCATATGAGAGACACGATGCAAGGACACATAAAGGAGGAGATTGAAGGTGTGTGTGTATGTTGTAGGCAGGCATCGCTGGAGAGGTTTATCGATCGGTGTGTGTCGGAAAGGAGTTGTGGAGACTCTGGGAGAACGACCTAAAGAAAAAAAATGAATGTGCCCGGTGGATAGAATGCCGAGGGAGGGGGAGGGCGAGCAGGTCGTGTGCATGCACGAGAGAAAGTTAGTGGTAGCTACAAAGGCTAGAGGATTGTGTGCGTTTAGGAGACTAACAAAGATCATAATTTGATATGAAAGTGGATTCATATATTTGAATAGGAGATCATAGTGTTTTAAACATTGCATGCATGAATATAGGGGTGATACACGTGTTGTGCACATGTTATACCATAATGTGATAATGCATGGCGTTTGCAACTCACAGCTAAATGCCGAACAATCTAAACCATACTATACATCAAACAATCTCACATTTTATTTGAATTTGTGATAATGTGTGGCGTTTGCAGCTTACAACTAAATATCGAACAATCTAAACAATACTATATATCGAACATTCTCACATTTTATTTGAATTTGTGGTAATGTGTGGTGTTTGCAACTCACATCTAAATACTTGTAGGCGTAGGGGGCGGGGCACCATACATAATGTGATAAACACATTATGCATATGAGACATGGTTTAGATTATGAAGATCTAGCTAGAGCTAGAAATGTAATGTGATTTGAAATCAAAATAAAGTGGATTCAAAAAATCTAGTTCGAGTTCATATAGTACACATAGTTCATATGTAACTCGTGACTAATCATGTGGCGTGCTGTGAAGATAATACAAAAACGATGGTTTAACTTGACAATAATGATGATTGTAGATCTTATTAAAACAGAGAAACGAATTCAAATGCTTTGACTTCACAACAATCATTACTGTAGATCTTATTCAAATAGAGAAACAAATTCAAATTTAGTTCATATTGAAGCGGTAGTATATACGTTTGGAATGCACTAAAACGTTCATTTGAGTAGTAGGTTGCATGCATTATACACATAGCAAAATATTTTAATTGAATATAACATGAATTCAAAGTTTTCAATGACATTTGTAGTGCGCATTGATTTGGTACAGTACACGTTAGGCTTGTCCGGAAATTTCAACCCGCGCCTTCTTAGCCCGAAATATTTAAGATATATCTTTGTCTCGTTGTGCTCCGACAACTCCCTCCATCTCAACCCGCGCCTTGCTATTCCGAAATTACCAGGCGCGCGAAAACTCCCACCTCCTCTGAAATCCCGACACACGAAATGCCTGTGGTGCCGCTGAACCGAAAGAACCGCCTCAAATCGGTGGGGGTACTTTCGTAACTTACCCCACATTTCGGACAAGCGCGTCTCTAAGCCATGGTTCCCCACTGCCATCCCATCCGCCCACCCATTCGTACACCGAGGCCGTGAAAACCCGCGACGAAACCCCACACCCTACTCCGTCCGCCACCCAGCCGGAGCCTCTTCCCCGACGACGTCGTCCACAGCAACACCTCGACGTCCCTCATCCACCGTACCGGATGAGGATCTGTCGTCGATCTCATCATCCCGCCGGTTCAGCCACCCCGTCCTCCACCTCCAAGGAGCTTCCCCGACGTCCCCCTCGTCTTTCGCGCCACCTCCATTCCCACACCGCCATCTTCACCTGCACCCCCGGAAGAGCATCATCATCACCGTTTCCTCGGATGAAGGTGCGGCCTAATCGGTGCCACCAAAGAGGTTGTACACTAATCGCCGCATTTTCTTCTTGATTCGATCTAACGGTGCTGCCGGCGCTCGGTCCCGAGCCGACACGACGCGGCTCCATCCACGGCGGCGTCACCGGCCACTTCCTCCACGGCGTCGCTCCCTCGGCGGCGACGTCCACATCAGTAGGAGCTGCTGCTGCTTTAGCTCTCGCTCGCGCTGCTGCTCTGCTCTTGCTCTTGGTCCCCTGCCTGGTCTGCTCTTGTTATTGCTCTTGCTCGCGTTGCTGCTCTCGCTCTTGCTCTTTCTTGCGATGCTGCTCCGATTTAGCTACACTTCAGTCGACTGAATCGACTTTTGGGTCAGTCGATTTTCAGGGGGTGGGGGGGGGGGCTCGCCGGGGTGAAGGAAGAACCAGCCGCAGAGGGGAGGGGGGCTCGCCGGAGAGGTACCCCACTATCTATCTTAGGGTTCAGGATGGGGGCAGTGGTCGCCGGCGGTGGCGGGGCGTTGGCGGGGCAGTGCTGTTGGGACCGCCGGAGAAAAAGCTCGGCATGGGGGTCCTAGAGGGATGGCCGGGGCGGCGGCGGACCGGCGGTGGGGAGTGTTTTCGGGGCGGGCGGGGGGCTGCTGTTTGGCCGGTGGTGGCTGGCGGCTCAGGAGGATGGAGGTTGAAGATGAACCACAGGCCCTTGATTTCGTATCCAATAGCTGCAAAATCGATTGACCAGAGATGAAAAAGTCAGTCGACCGACGTGTAGCCTCACCTTGCTAGTGCATTCAGTTTCGAGAGCAAAATTCAGTTTCGACAGCAAAATTCAGTTTCGACAGTTAAGTTCAATTTCGACAGTTAAGTTCAGTTTCCACAGTTAAGTTCAGTTTCGACAGTTAAGTTCAGAGATGAGCGACTGATGTATTTTACATATAGCACTTTGTGGTTATGTATTTTACGTCATGTATTGGAGATGCTATTAGAATTCCACTCAGGTTAACGTTGTTCGTTGTCTCTCTTGTCCTGCTTCAGCCTCGGCGTCGTACAACTCACCGGAGCTGCTCCAACGAAGAAACCCTCCATCACAGCAGAGCAGTACCTCGGGCTCCATCTCCAGACGCCTAAGATCTTCTTCCCCTCCTCCGACAGCAAAGTCAACCGGAGCATCCTCACCGGCCAACCCAATCACGCTGAGATCGACGTGGCTTTGCCAAAGAGGTTGTACACTTGTTGCATCTTGTTTTTACTCTACATGTTATATATATTGTCCACTGAGCACACGGATTTGTTCCTTTAGTGTCTCCTTGAAAGAAAAAACGTAGGAATTTTAATTTTCACTTGTCCTCCTTTTCAAATTCCTATTCATGAAGCACAAGACTAAGAGTTAGTAGCATAATAGCATTATAACCGTACATTTTATTGTGGTTTGACTTAATCTCACCATGCTTCTTTGCATCCTGTGATCTTCCAATTGTTGTGAATCCAACACCCAGATTGGCAGAAATCCTGTGTTTTTAAATTCTCTATTTTGCACGTGCATTCCTATCCTATTCCTGTCTATTTCCTATCCCTGCATTGTTGGAATCCTCCAATTCAAACGAGCCCTTACAGAATTACTTCTCTTACAGATAGTTGTCAAAGAAAACCTTGCGTGGTTTGTCCCACTCCTGCTGCGCCGTCGTCCACCCCAGCTCAGCTGCTCCAACGATAGAAGGGTCCAGCACAGCAGGGATCCGGCCTCCAGACTGTCTTTCGCCGCCTCAGATCTTCTTCCCCGCCACTGGCAGCCATGAAAACTGCATTACCATCATCAACCGAGCAGATGACCTCGAGGACTACACGGGTCCACAAGAGAGGTCGCACTCTTTCGTGTCTGCTTACGTTATGCATCGCTTAATATTACATGCTACTTTATGATCCTATTCACCGATTAGACTCTGAGTCAGCTCCAAACTAATGGTCAAACTTGAGTTTTTAAATGGTTGTGGGGTACTTATCGGGGCCGCTATCAATAGTATCTATCTACTATCTGGTTAATCTCTGGTGTCTACTATGAGTTTCATGTTGGGTGGGAAACAAACAGTAAAGAAGCCATTATCTGTATTTTTTAACTGAAGCCATTATCTGCCTGCTATTATTGGTTTTGGGTCTATCCAGAGGTTGCTACCATCACTCTGGATTTCTGCATGCATTCCTTACATAATCTCACTATGTTTTATTCCTATGCATGACAGTTATTGTAAACAATGGAACTGAACATGTAGAGCAAAAGAGACGAGCCTTGCGTGGCAATAAAATTTCATGCAGACGTCGCTCCATGGTAGGCGCAAAGGCAGCCCCCCACCATGCATTTCGGATTGTAATCGAGAGGAAGATATCTGTTCTGAGGGGGATTCAGAAGGAGAAGACAACTCCTATTTACCCCCTGAGGTCTTCGCTCTAACTTGGCATGCTGATGTTGGTTATATCATGCATATGGTGTCTTGCATTGATTACTTTATACATCAAATATGTCATCTGCTTAGTTTAGACATCCTTTGTGCGAATGCCATCTGTTTAGTTTATTCATCGTTTATGTGAATTATGCAACGCCATCTTGTTTAGCCAGGCATCATATATGTGAATTTTGCAATGCCATGCTGCTTAGCCAGTCATCTTATATGTAAATTATATCAGGCCATCCTTTTTTTGCGTTACATATTACATTTGTCAACAATGTTAGTACATTCAACTGCTCTTCGTGTGCATCAGCCATTTGACACGGTGATGGCAAATTCTGGAGTGAAAACAAGGTCTTCAGAGCAGACTATGCTATCGGACGAAGCGCATATCTCGCTAGTTACGGATAGCTCCTCACAGGAGGATTCAGAGACAGATGACCAGTCCTATTCCCCCCCGAGGTGTATGCTCTAACTTGGCAGGGTTATGTTGCTCATATCGTGCGTATGGTGTCTCGCATTGCTATGTCATTTGATTAGTTTAGACATGCTTTGTGTGAATGCCACCTGTTCAGTGTCTAATTACCATATATGTGAATTATGCATTGCCATCTTGTTGCAAGACATTATATATGTGAATTATACAATGCTATCTTGTTGCAAAGGCATTATATATGTGAATTATGCAATGCCATGCTGCTTAGCCAATCATCATGTATGTGAATTATATCATGCTATCATTTTTTTGATTACGTGTTCCATTTGTCGACAACGTTTGTATATTCAACTACTCTTCCTGTGCATCAGCCATTTGAAGCGGTGATGGAAGTATCTGGAGTGAAAACAAGGTATTCAGAGCAGACAATGCTACCTGCTGAAGCAGACATCTTGCTGGTTAGAGAGAGCTCCTCAGAGGAGGATTCAGAGACTGATGACCAGTCCTATTTCCCCCGTGAGGTCTATGCTCAAACTTGGCAGGGTTATATTACCCATGTCATGCATGTTGTCTTGCATTGCTTAGGTTTTACATCATATTGTAACATCCCAAAATTCTAAATTTTGGAATGTTATAATAAACAGATAGATTGGATTGATTGTTTGATTGATTGACTGAAAGTGAGTGGAATTCGAAATCTTTTGAAAGTTAAATGAGAGGGAATAAAAGGACTTTCCCAAACTTTCATTTTGCTTTTATGGTCTCCATGAATTCAAATTCTTTTCATCACAAAACCCTGGAGAGAAGATGACATGACTTCTTCCATTTATTTAAATGAAAGGGGGTGTTGAAAATATTTGAATATCATTTGAAAATATTTTCCAATTCTGAAACTTTATGCAACTCAATGATTTTAACGAGAGAAGATAAAATGACTTCTTCAAAACAAATGAAATATGAGTTGGGAGTTTCAAAGGATTTATTCAAAGTCCCATTGCAATTATTTTTCAATATTGGAGTTATTTGAGTTTTATTCAAATTATTTTTCTCCAAAAATAAAATATACAGAAAATAGGGTAACATGATTCCCTACATCAGAAAATTGGAGAAAAATAAATTTGAAATCATTTGGGTATTTTTAAAATGATTTTTATTGGATTTTATTAAGGCAGTAGCACTGTTTGAAAAATAAAAAACGTCAATGGTTTTTAAATATAAAACACTCATCGCAAACGTTTTAGTTAGAATACCAGGATGCAAACCGACAGCTTCCCCAGGAAGCCAAGGGAAAATGTGCCGAGCAGGATTTCTGCATCCCTTAACCGCAAATGGTTGTTTTGCATGAACCGTGTGCAACCACGTACAAATAATTGGCTAGGATTTGCATATCTGTCATTTTGGGTATGTTGCCATTTGTCAAACTGGAAAGATTGACATTTGTTTATCTAGTAACATTGCCATTTGTCAACCTTGTAAAACTGCGATTTGTCAAAATATGCAGCTAAAAATCACTAGCACTATCTAATTTTTGCAGCTAAAATCACTTGCACTGTTCATATGGACACCACTAGCAGGCGTGAGTTGATGGATGCATATGCAAATGTACCATTGATTACATACAACAAGTCATCAGCCCACAACGACAACTAGGATACACGTTGGATTATAGATCATTTCCAACAACACATTCTAGTAAAGTTTTTCTCACACAACAAATAACAAAGCGATGAAATGAACTTCAGCTCAACCACTCGTCGGTGTTGGAAACGCTTGCTTTGAATCAGAAGTGATTCTCTGGGAAGGGCCACCTACTATCAATCTCGAGACCAACGCAGGACTAGTCATCCAGGCTGAAGCGGCCTATGTCAGGACCCATATTGGGACGGTAGGGAAGCATAGCAATGTCCGAGGTATAGATACAGTTGCTTCTCATAAATGGTAGTAACGTTGTGTCAACAGCAGCTGGATCGCCTTCCACCATCATTGGATAGTTTTGTCCAAGGAAGAGCGAGTTTCCTCCAAGACTTCCAATACCGAACCAGGGAGAAGGTGTTGGTGCTAGTACACTTGTATCCATCCCGAATACCCTGCAACGGATGTTGGAATAGGTCCGGAGAGTGCGACCATGCGAGAAAACACCTGCTTCCTTAGTAACATCAGCAGTGCCCTGTATACAGACAAGAAGAGGTGATCCATCGGAATAAGTTGCCAGGCGCCACTAAGTATATGGGTCCTGCTCGTCCTCATGCTCGTGATCATCAGCATCGTCATCTCCCCCTTGGTTATAAAAATTTTCAAGTATAGGTGGTGGAATGTTCACAGGACCTTGGAAACACAAGAAGGTTAATTAATAGTAAAGGGAAACTAGCTACCCCGCATGCATGTGGATGAAACAATCATAATTACGGTGGAAGACAAACGTACCGAAAGCATGATGATTCCATGCAAAAACAGTGGCATGAGTGGTGGCAGCAAACACAAGACCCTCGTATTGAATTCCATCACAGTACTCATCCATGTACAGAAAATGATTTTTGAGCAATATCCATCGAGGAGTGGAAGTAAGGAAGGCAACAAGCTTGTCGAAGATAGCAACAACTTCATAGTTCGTGTAATCCCAAGAGCGGTTGGGAACTCAACAAATTGCTATCTTCCATAGATGACAATCACCATGATCGTATTTGAACTCATGTAGAATACCGGTGTACTCAACCTCTGGGCGGTCGTCTGAGATTTTTGGAAGTGAGACCCGGTGACGAGTGTACACATTCACAAGTTCCCACTCGCAGTTGTACCCAATATAAACAACCCAATCTCCATTTGCGTCTCCCCAAGCCTTGCCGTCAAGCGATGGCATCTTAACATCATACGTATCATTATCAAGCGGCATCAACTTGCACCAGGCGAGGCTTCCCTCGTCCCCGCGCCAGTCAGCAGGGTCACGGTGAAGAAGATAGGGGAGATCAAACCGCTCCTGGACCCTTGGGTTCCTTGTAATGATGTTATTAGTTGAGTCGACAATGGTCTTGAACGAACCTGCCATGCTAGCCGAGGTGATGACGTCGCACCGATCAGTGAGTTCCTCCACCATGTCATCTTTCAGATCGGGGCAAGAATAACTGGGTCGTTTTCGTCCTGTTCCCTCCATGGAGAAGATGATCGAACAATGGTAGAAGGAAGGGTGAAGGAAAATGGAGGGAGGAAGAGTGTGTGACACCAGTTCCAAATCGAGAGGGAAAGGCGAAGAGGCGGTGGATGGTTGCCATGGTACACGAATAGGCGCTTGGGGAGCGAACGGTTGCCACAGAGGTCACACACTGACGACAAGGGTCGAGTGAACCACATGCGTATATCACACACACTTTGATCTGGCTGACCGTTTCTTTTGTGTTTCCTAATCACAAGCAGTTCATCCGAGTGAACCATATGCTGTATATCGCACACACTTTCATCTGGCTGCCCGTTTCTTTTGTGTTGCCTAATCACAAACAGTTCATCCGAGTGAACCGTATGCTGTGTATCGCACATGCCTTCATCTGGCTGCCCGTTTCTTTTGTTCCTCCTCATCGCAAACAGTTAATTGAACTGAACTGTATGCCCTTCATTGCACATGCAACTAAAACCTGAACCGTATATGATGCATCTGTCATCGCAAACGTTTTATACATTTCTGACGGTTTTCATACACCATCGTTTGCGATTATTGCATCGCACACAGTTTCTCGAAGGGTCTCTGATCGTAGTGTCGCATTAGCAGCATCCTGCATTAGTGCGAGGGAATAGTGGTATTGGGGGAGGCGAGCGAGGCGAGGGTACGTGCTACCTCTTGAGCACCGTGTTGGTTTTCCCTTGA
The DNA here is from genome assembly GCF_002575655.3 of Aegilops tauschii subsp. strangulata. NCBI lineage: Eukaryota > Viridiplantae > Streptophyta > Magnoliopsida > Poales > Poaceae > Aegilops > Aegilops tauschii. The sequence goes on from NC_053041.3 coordinate 540,301,839, forward strand.
AGAGGAAAGAGTGATGCAGCAAAGTAGCGTAAGTATTTCCCTCAGTTTTTGAGAACCAAGGTATTAATCCAGTAGGAGACTACATGCAAGTCACCTCGTACCTACACAAACAAATAAGAACCTTGCAACCAGCGCGATAAAGGGGTTGTCATTCCCTTCACGGCCACTTGCAAAAGTGAGATCTGATAGAGATAATAAGATAAATATTTTTGGTATTTTTATGATAAAGATTGAAAGTAAAGATTGCAAAGTAAAATAGATTGGAAACTTATATGATGGAAAATAGACCCGGGGGCCATAGGTTTCACTAGAGCATAAGTATTACGGTGGGTGAACAAATTACTGTCGAGCAATTGATAGAAAAGTGCATAGTTATGAGAATATCTAGGCATGATAATGTATATAGGCATCACGTCCGCGACAAGTAGACCGAAACGATTCTGCATCTACTACTATTACTCCACACATCGACCGCTATCCAGCATGCATCTAGAGTATTAAGTTCATAAGAACAGAGTAACGCATTAGGCAAGATGACATGATGTAGAGGGATAAAATCAAGCAATATGATATAAACCCCATCTTTTTATCCTCGATGGCAACAATAGAATACGTGCCTTGCTGCCCCTGCTGTCACTGGGAAAGGACACCAAAAGATTGAACCCAAAGCTAAACACTTCTCCCATTGCAAGAAAGATCAATCTAGTAGGCCTAACCAAACTGATAATTCAAAGAGACTTGCAAAGATAATTAAATCACGCATAAAATAATTCAGAGAAGAATGAAATATTGTTCATAGATAATCTTGATCATAAACCCACAATTCATCGGATCTCGACAAACACACCGCAAAAAGAATTACATCGAATAGATCTCCAAGAAGATCGAGGAGAACTTTGTATTGAGATCCAATGAGAGAGAAGAAGCCATCTAGCTAATAACTATGGACCCGAAGGTCTGTGGTAAACTACTCACACATCATCGGAGAGGCTATGGTGTTGATGTAGACGCCCTCCGTGATCGATTCCCCCTCCGGCGGAGCGCCAGAAAAGGCCCAAGATGGGATCTCATGGGTACAGAAGGTTACGGCGGTGGAAATAGGGTTTCGTGGTGCTCTCGGATGTTCTCGGGGTATATGAGTATATATAGGCGAAAGAAGTCGGTCAGGGGAGCCACGAGGGGCCCATGAGGGTGGGGGTGCGCCCTCCTGCCTTGTGGCCTCCTCGTTTCATTCATGACGTCCACTCCAAGTCTCCTGGATTGCGTTTGTTCCCAAAATAACTCTCCTGAAGGTTTCATTCCGTTTGGACTCCGTTTGATATTCCTTTTCTGCGAAACACTAAAATAGGCAAAAAACAACAATTTGCACTGGGCCTTTGGTTAGTAGGTTAGTCCCAAAAATATTATAAAAGTGCATAGTAAAGCCCATTGAACATCCAAAACAGATAATAGAATAGCAAGGAACAATCAAGAATTATAGATACGTTGGAGACGTATCAAGCATCCCCAACCTTAATTCCTTCTCGTCCTCGAGTAGGTAAATGATAAAAACATAAATTTTGATGTGGAATGCTACCTAGCATAATTCTCAATGTAATTTCCTTTATTGTGGCATGAATGTTCAGATCCGAAAGATTCAAGACAAAAGTTTAATATTGACATAAAAATAATAATACTTCAAGCATACTAACAAAGCAATCATGTCTTCTCAAAATAACATGGCCAAAGAAAGTTATCCCTACAAAATCATATAGTCTAGTTGTGCTCTATCTTCATCACACGAAGTATTTAATCACGCACAACCCCGATGACAAGCCAAGCAATTGTTTGATACTTTTGATGTTCTCAAACTTTTTCAATCTTCACGCAATACAAGAGCGTGAGCCATGGACATTGCACTATATGTGGAATAGAATGGTGGTTGTGGAGAAGACAAAAAGGAGAGGATAGTCTCACATCAACTAGGCGTATCAACAGGCTATGGAGATGCCCATCAATATATATCAATGTGAGTGAGTAGGGATTGCCATGCAACGGATGCACCAGAGCTATAAGTGTATGAATGCTCAAGAAAAGAAACTAAGTGGGTGTGCATCCAACTCGCTTGCTCACGAAGACCTAGGGCATTTTGAGGAAGCCCATCATTGGAATATACAAGCCAAGTTCTATAATGTAAAATTCCCACTAGTATATGAAAGTGACAACATAGGAGACTCTCTATGATGAGGATCATGGTGCTACTTTGAAGCACAAGTATGGTAAAAGGATAGTAACATTGTCCCTTCTCTCTTTTTGCTCTTATTTTTTTATTTGGGCCTTCTTTTTTTATGGCCTCTTTTTTTTTTCTTTTTTTTCCTTTCGTCCGGAGTCTCATCCCGACTTGTGGGGGAATCATAGTCTCCATCATCCTTTCCTCACTTGGGACAATGCTCTAATAATGATGATCATCACACTTTTATTTACTTACAACTCAAAAATTACAACTCAATACTTGGAACAAAATATGACTCTATATGAATGCCTCCAGCAGTGTACCAGGATATGCAATGAATCAAGAGTGACATGTATGAAAGAATTATAAAAGTGGCTTTGCCACAAAAACGATGTCAACTACATGATCATGCAAAGCAATATGACAATGACAGAACGTGTCATAATAAACGGAACGGTGGTAAGTTGCATGGCAATATATCTCAGAATGGCTATGGAAATGCAAAAATAGGTAGGTATGGTGGCTGTTTTGAGTAAGGTATATGGTAGGTGTATGATACCGGCGAAAGGTGCGCGGTATTAGAGAGGCTAGCAATGGTGGAAGGGTGAGAGTGCGTATAATCCATGGACTCAACATTAGTCATAAAGAACTCATGTACTTATTGCAAAGATCTATTAGTTATCGAAACGAAGTACTACACGCCTGCTCCTAGGGGGAAAGATTGCTAGGAAAAGACCATCGCTCATCCCCGACCGCCACTCGTAAGGAAGACAATCAATAAATAAATCATGCTCCGACTTCATGACATAACGGTTCACCATACGTGCATGCTACGGGAATCACAAACTTTAGAACATGTATTTCTCAAATTCACAACTACTCAACTAGCATGACTCTAATATCACCATCTTCATATCTCAAAACAATTATCAAGAATCAAACTTCTCATAGTATTCGATGCACTTTATATGATAGTTTTTATTATACCTATCTTGGATGCTCATCGTATTAGGACTAATTTTATAGCCAAAGAAAACTACCATGCTGTTCTAAAAGTCTCTCAAAATAATATAAGTGAATCATGAGAGATCAATTATTTCTATAAAATGAAACCACCATCGTGCTCTACAAAGTATAAGTGAAGCACTAGAGCAAAATTATCTAGCTCAAAAGATATAAGTGAAGCACGTAGAGTATTCTAATAAATTCCGATTCATGTGTGTCTCTCCCAAAAGGTGTGTACAGAAAGGATGATTGTGGTAAACTAAAAATCAAAGACTCAAATCATACAAGACGCTCCAAGCAAAACACATATCATGTGGTCAATAAAAATATAGCATCAAGTAAAGTAACCGATAGACGAAGACGAAAGAGGGGATGCCTTCCGGGGCATCCTCAAGCTTAGGCTTTTGGTTGTCCTTGGATTTTACCTTGGTGTGCCTAGGGCATCCCCAAGCTTAGGCTCTTGTGACTCCTTATTCCATAATCCATCAAATCTTTACCCAAAACTTGAAAACTTCACAACACAAAACTCAACAGAAAATCTCATGAGCTCCGTTAGCGAAATAAATCAAACCACCACTTTAAGGTACTGTAATGAACTCATTCTTTATTTACATTGGTGTTAAACCTACTGTATTCCAACTTCTCTATGGTTCATACCCCCCGATACTAGCCATAGATTCATCAAAATAAGCAAACAACACACGAAAAACAAAAAAGTCTATAGTAATCTGTATCAAACGCAAACTTTCTATAACTCAAAAATTCTACCAAAATAGGACGACCTAAAAAATTTGTTTATTGATCTACTGCAATTGGAATCAGTATTTTATCACGTTCTGGTGATTTTTAACAATTGTTTTCGTGAGCAGAAAGTTTCTGACTTTTTCAGCAAGATCAAATAACTATCATCCAAGAAGATCCTATAGGTTTACTTGGCACACACACTAATTAAAACATAAAACCACATCTAACCAGAGGCTAGATCAATTATTTATTACTAAACAGAACCAAAAAGCAGGAAACAAAAACAAAATTGGGTTGCCTCCCAACAAGTGCTATCGTTTAACGCCCCTAGCTAGGCATAAAGGCAAGGATAGATCTAGGTATTATCATCTTTGGTATGCAATCCGTAAGTGGCTCTCATAATAGATTCATAAGGTAATTTAATTTTGTTTCTAGGAAAGTGTTCCATGCCTTTCCTTAACGGAAATTGGAATCTAATATTTACTTCTTTCATATCAATAATTGCACCAATCATTCTAAGGAAAGGCCTACCAAGAATAATAGGACATGTAGGATGGCAATCTATATCAAGAACAATGAAATCTACTTGCACATAATTCCTATTTGCAACTATAAGAACATCATTAATTCTCCCCATAGGTTTATTAATGGTGGAATCCGGAAGGTGCAAGTTTAAAGAACAATCATCAAATTGACGGAAACCTAACACATCACACAAAGTTTTTGGAATCGTGGAAACCCTAGTACCCAAATCACACAAAGCATAGCATTCATGATCTTTAATTTTAATTTTAATAGTAGGTTCCCACTCATCATAAAGTTTTGTAGGCAAGAAACTTCAAATTCAAGCTCTTCCTCATAAGATTGTATTAAAGCATCAACGATATGTTTGGTAAAAGCTTTATTTTGACAATAAGCATGAGGAGAATTTAACAATTATTGCAACAAGGAAATACAATCTATTAGAGAAAAATTATCATAATTAAATTCCTTGAAATCCAAAATAGTGGGTTCATTGCTATGTAAAGTTTTGACCTCTTCAATCCCACTTTTAACAATTTTTGCATCAAGATCTAAAAACTCCACTCAAAACATTAATCTCTTCAATCGCATGAACATGTTTACTAGTAGATCTTTTGGTGCGCCATTGAGAATAATTAACCATAATATTATCTAGGAGTTTAGTAGCTTCTCCTAAAGTGATTTCCATAAAGGTGCCTCCCGCGGCTGAATCTAAAAGATTTCTAGAAGCAAAATTGAATCCGGCATAAATTTTTTGTATAATCATCCATAAATTCAAACCACGTGTAGGGCAATTACGTATCATTAATTTCATCCTCTCTCAAGCTTGCGCAACATGTTCATGTTCAAGTTGCTTAAAATTCATAATATCGTTTCTAAGAGAGATGATCTTAGCGGGAGGAAAATACTTAGAGATAAAAGCATCTTTGCACTTATTCCAAGAATCAATACTATTTTTAGGCAAAGACGAAAACCAAGTTTTAGCAAGATCTCTAAGCGAAAACGGAAATACCTTCAGTTTAACAATATCATTATCCACATCTTTCTTGTTTTGCATATCACACAAATCAACAAAGTTGTTTAGATGTCTCACGGCATCTTCACTAGGAAGGCCAGAGAATTGATCTTTCATGACAAGATTCAGCAAGGCAGCATTAATTTCACAAGATTCAGCATCGGTAATGGGAGCAATCGGAGTGCTAAGAAAATCATTGTTGTTGGTATTGGAAAAATCACACAATTTAGTATTATCTTGAGCCATCGTGACAAACAGTCCAACACACAAGCACACAAGGAGCAAGCAAAAAGAGGCGAACGGAAAAAGAGGGCGAATAAAACGGCAAGGGTGCAGTGGGGGAGAGGAAAACGAGAGGCAAATGGCAAATAATGTAATGCGAGGGATAAGAGTTTGTGATGGGTACTTGGTATGTCTTGACTTGACTTGACTTGGCATAGATCTCCCCGGCAACGGCGCCTGAAATCCTTCTTGCTACCTCTTGAGCACTGCGTTGGTTTTCCCTTGAAGAGGAAAGGGTGATGCAGCAAAGTAGCGTAAGTATTTCCCTCACTTTTTGAGAACCAAGGTATCAATCCAGTAGGAGACTACACACAAGTCGCCTCGTACCTACACAAACAAATAAGAACCTTGCAGCCAACGCGATAAAGGGGTTGTCAATCCCTTCACGGCCACTTGCAAAAGTGAGATCTCATAGAGATAAGAAGATAAATATTTTTGGTATTTTTATGATAAAGATTGCAAAGTAAATTAGATTGGAAACTTATATGATGGAAAATAGACCAGGGGGCCATAGGTTTCACTAGGGACTTCTCTCAAGAGAGCATAAGTATTACGGTGGGTGAACAAATTACTGTCGAGCAATTGATAGAAAGGTGCACAGTTATGAGAATATCTAGGCATGATCATGTATATAGGCATCACGTCCGCGACAAGTAGACCGAAACGATTCTGCATCTACTACTATTACTCCACACATCGACCGCTATCCCACATGCATCTAGAGTATTAAGTTCATAAGAACAGAGTAACGCATTAGGCAAGATGACATGATGTAGAGGGATAAACTCAAGCAATATGATATAAACCCCATCTTTTTATCCTCGATGGCAACAATACAATACGTGCCTTGCTGCCCCTGCTGTCACTTGGAAAGGACACCGCAAGATTGAACCCAAAGCTAAACACTTCTCCCATTGCAAGAAAGATCAATCTAGTAAGCCAAACCAAACTGATAATTCCAAGAGACTTCCAAAGATAATTAAATCATGCATAAAAGAATTCAGAGAAGAATCAAATATTGTCCATAGATAATCTTGATCATAAACCCACAATTCATCGGATCTCGACAAACACACCGCAAAAAAGAATTACATTGAATAGATCTCCAAAAAGATCGAGGAGAACTTTGTATTGAGATCCAATGAGAGATAAGAAGCCATCTAGCTAATAACTATGGACCCGAAGGTCTATGGTAAACTACTCACACATCATCGGAGAGGCTATGGTGTTGATGTAGAAGCCCTCCGTGAATGATTCCCCCTCCGGCGGAGCGCCGGAAAAGGCCCCAAGATGGGATCTCACGGGTACAGAAGGTTGCGGCGGTGGAAATAGGGTTTCGTGGTGCTCTTGGATGTTCTCGGAGTATATGAGTATATATAGGCGAAAGAAGTCGGTCAGGGGAGCCACGAGGGGCCCACGTGGGTGGGTGGCGCGCCTACCCCCTGGGCGCGCCCTCCTGCCTTGTGGTCTCCTCGTTTCTTTCTTGACATGCACTCCAAGTCTCCTGGATTGCCTTTGTTCCAAAAATAACTCTCCCGAAGGTTTCATTCCGTTGGACTCCGTTTGATATTCCTTTTCTGCGTAACACTGAAATAGGCAAAAAAACAGCAATTTGCACTTGGCCTTTGGTTAGTAGGTTAGTCCCAAAAATAATATAAAAGTGCATAGTAAAGCCCATCAAACATCCAAAACAGATAAAATAATAGCATGGAACAATAAAAAATTATAGATACGTTGGAGACGTATCAGTACGCAGGGGCATAGTGAGATGATGAAGAGTGACCTCAGGATCTCCGGCGAGACGGAGATGGAGATGGAGTGGTGCTAGGGTAGAGGGATACGAGGCGAGGCGTGCAATATAGCAGCGGCGACAGTGACTTCACAGTGCAAAAGGTGAGTGTGACTTTGGTAACCCGGACACGCCGCCTGGACTGGTGTCACCTCGGTCGCAGGGTCTTATCACTTCACTGTGAGGACCGGATGAATAATAGTATTTTGACCATCAAGTGTACCACAGTTGTACTACTACTAGTAGTAGGAGTAGTAGGAACATGAGTATTACTCCCGTGCTAGCATGCCTCTGGGTTCACTTCATCCTCCAGGTATCATCCATATCGCGAGCAGAATCAAATTCTCGTGCATGCGGAAGCGCGAAGAAGGACTTTTCTTTTTTGAGGATAACCGCATATTCCTTAAATAGAAAATGTTGTGTCTCCCACGCACGCGCCAATATCCATCCGAACCAGCTGCGACACATTTTTTTTATCCGTTTGCCCAGGTCCCACCTGTCAGGAGCGGTGCGGAAATAAAAAGGAATCATTAAATGTCTCGCCACAGTGATTTGAAAGAGTGACCTCAACTAGCCAGTGGAACATGTAGCGCTAGAAGGATGGGCACGTACAGGGACATGCCCCACTCGTCAGTCTACCCTTGTAGCCGTTTCGTTTAGTCTACCTAGCCGTCTAATCAACTGCGTGTAGGCCACTTCTCCCATTTACTTCTCCTTCGGGAACCGATTTTCCTCGGCTTCTTCATACTCCTTCATCTTCATTTGCATCCAAACCACATTGCAATCACATTGTTTTAACCTCTTCACATCCTCCTGGAGTAATTCCAAAGCCCCTTTAAATAATTATCTTCTTCAGTTAGACTAGCCATCTAATCCTAATTCTCCAAACCATAGCCCTCCGGTCCAGTGGTTCCAAATGGCGAAAGAGATCGATATGCAGGTTTTGAGCGTCCAACATGTCCTCGTTGAAGGCGCATTGAGCATAGTTGTGTAACAGCCCCAAAATTGGGTTATCAATTTTTGTGCTGTTATTCCTTCCTGGCACTCATTTACAAAATTTTCTCCTGAGTTTGCTGGATGACTCCGAGAATTTTTGTCATTTCCAACCTTTCAAAACCTTGCTCATGTCTTTTTCAGTGGGCAAGACCTCCTTTGCATCATCTCAAACCCTCTCAAACCCTAATTCCAAATTTTTGGAATTTGAATATGCCCTTTGTGAATACAAAGGAGTCATCATTTTATTTGATCTGTTGATCCTAAATATTGTTCCCAGAGATCCTCCTATCTCTCTGAACCTTGGATATGCAAAAATATTGCCAAGTCCCATGCAATATTTTTTAATTGTGATTTATTCCTTTTCTTGTCTTTCTGAGGAATAAAATCCAAAGGCATAGCTAGCCATCTCCTAAATTCTTGAGAATTGGTGGAGTTGATACTTATTTCTAATCCAAGCTCTGGAAAGTACACTGGCCATAATTAAATAAGGAACATTGCCTTTTCCTATTTAATGCCAATATTGCATTTCTGCCATTTTCCAAAGGAATTACTATTCTTATAGCAGAGAAAATTCCCACATAAATTGTGGAACTTGTCCTTGCTATATAATCACTAGTTCCATCCTAATCTCATGTTCCTCAGTTCAAAATTTTGGCACATGATCCAATGCAAGTTTCTGCCTTCTCTGAAATTTTGCAAACACTACAAAAAAAAAGACAGACCCGTGACATTTTGGGCCGAACGAAAAAAAATTATGTCATACATATGACACTTCTATGACGATAATTGTGACAAAACCCGGTATCATCATAGATGTGGTGGGCTCCTACTTCTATGACAAAATATCATGACAGAAAATGGGCTTTTCGTCCTGCGCGGGCCGGAGACGCAGCTGCATGACATTCTTTGGGCCGTCCATGACGGAAAAAACCATGGTAGAAGCCAGGGGGAGGAAAATTTTGGGGAGTTCCCGGTTACGGTGGGAGGTCGGGGGCCGAGCGATGCACGTTTCTCTCGTACACGTACGCGCGTGTGTGCGAGGCGTTGGCTCTAACTGAACCCGAGCGATTGCACTACAGGCTACGCGTTACTGAACCCAAGTGATCGATCGATGGCTGTTAACTGAACCCGATCGAGCGATTCCTTCGCTACTGCTGCTAACTAAAGCCGATCGATTGGATGAACAGTGAGCATTGCGGGGGGGGGGGGGGGTTGGATGAACAGTGAGCGGTGGCGTTGCCTCTGGATGAACAGGACCCCGTGGTGTGGTGGAGGGCTGGATGAACAGTAGACAGTGGAGGGGTGCCCGTGGAGGGGTGGTTGAATAGGACCCCGTGGTGTGGAGGGCTGGATGAATAGTAGATGGTGGAGGGGTACCCGCGGAGGGTGGATGAACAGTAGCCGGTGGAATAGCGCGCGGTGGAGGCTAGAGGAGGTCGACGGTGGAGATGAATAGCATCCCGTGGAGTCCCGTTTTGCGGTACGCCACACCTCTCCCGATGAACAGGACCCCCGTTTCGACCGTAGGAGGTCCGTATCGCCCGTTTTGCGGTACGCCACACCCCTCCCGATCAACAGGAACGCCGTTTCGACCGTAGGAGGTCCGTTTCCTCCGTTTTGCGATACGCCACACCCCTCCCGATCAACAGGACCCCCGTTCCGAACGTAGGAGGTCCGTTTCCTCCGTTTTCCGGTACGCCACACCCCTCCCGATCAACAGGACCCCCGTTTCGACCGTAGGAGGTCCGTTTCCTCCATTTTGCGGAACGCCACACTCCTCCCGATCAACAGGACCCCCATTTCGACCGTAGGAGGTCCGTTTCCTCCGTTTTGCGGTACGCTACACCCCTTCCCATGAACACGACGCATTCCGTTGCCTCCCCATGAACACGACGCATTCCGTTGCCTCCCCATGAACATGACGACGACGTTGTTTCTCCGTTCCGACCCAGCCATGTACACGAGCCCTCGCCGTACGTATGCATGAGTAGGCGTTCGAGACCCTGCCCGTATGTACGTACGTGGCCGTATTTTCTTTCTTGCACCCTGGCCGCTGTACGTACTTGTACATGCTACGTGCGCTCCTCTACTACGACACGTACGCGCCTCTACTACGACATGTGCGCGCCTCTACATCGACCAGTATATATGTACGTACACGTTCGCGACCAGAATGACAACGCTACGTACGCTTCGACCAGGTGGGTCCCGACTGTCAGGCACTTCCTTGCCTGCGAAGATGTAGCTGGTGGGTCCCAGCAATCAGGGGGGCGAATCGTTTTGGTTTTTTTGCCCGGACGCACTTCCTTGCATGCGAAGATGTAGCTGGTGGGTCCCAGCAGTGAGGGTGGCGAATCGTTTTTTTTGCCAGGACGCACTTCCTTGTGTGCGAAGGTGTAGCTGGTGGGTCCTAGCAGTCAGGGGGAATTTTTTTTTTGTGAAATACGGTGGCCTGTCCGGTGGGTCCCTGCTGTCAGGTGGAGGAATCATTATTTTCCACGTAATAAGGAGGCACTTCCTTGCTGCCGCCGTGGACCCAGCTGTCAGCCTCTCTACGTACAGTCCACGTCTGATGAAAGTCGTTCCTTGACCACGTTGACAACGCTGCGCCGAGAGCACCAGGGCGGTGGACGACGGCGAGGCCTGGGAAGGGGACGACGCGGAGGCGGTGAAGACGCGGTAGTGGATGCCCACGCGGAGAGGAGTATGAGGGTTCACTCGTTCGGCTGCGATGTGAGGCTGCCGTTGCCGTAGGGCCTGGCCAGTGGTGGGAATAGTAGGGGCGGTGAGGCCTCCGTGGTAGCACAACCGGCCACGGGAGGTAGGAACAGGCGGCACGGCCGGCGCTGCTTTGGGTGGCTGGAGCAAGAAGACCAGAGGTTGAAGAAGCACTACGGCCGTTGGATGGACATCGTACGGTCACTGCAGCTAGAATCGTTCATATTGACTAAGTTGACAAAGACCTCCGTCCCCGTCAACTTAGTAGGCCCACAAGTCAGCCTCCCACCAAGGTGGGTCCCAGCTAGCAGGGGGAGTATTCTTTTTTTGTGCGTAATAAGGAGGCACTTCCGGTGGGTCCGAGCTGACAGTGGGGGAACGTTTTTTTCACGAAATACGGTGGCCCGTCCGGTGGGCCCCAGCAGTCGGGGGGAAACATTTTTTCGCAAAACTAGGTGGCCCGTCCGGTGGGTCCCCGCTGTCAGGTGGAGGAATAATTATTTTGCACGTAATAAGGAGGCACTTCCTAGCGGCCGCCGTGGACCAAGCTGTCAGCCTCTCCACGTACAGTACTCTTCCGATGGAAGTCGGTCGTTGACCACGTTGACCACGCCGTGCCGAGAGCACCAGGGCGGTGGACGACGGCGAGGCCTAGGAAGGGGACGACGCGGAGCCGGGGAAGACGCAGCAGTGGAAGCCCGCGCGGAGAGGAGTACGAGGGTTCACTGGTTCGGCTGCGGTGTGAGGCTGCTGTCGCCGCAGAATAACAGGGGGTGCGGGTGAGTGGAAGGATGGCCTGGCCAGTGGTGGGAGTAGTATGGGGGCGGTGAGGCCTCCACGGCAGCACAGCCGGCCACGGGAGGCAGGAGCAGGCGGCACGACCGGCGCTGCTTTGGGCGGCTAGACCAAGAAGACCAGAGGTTGAAGAAGCACTGCGGCCGTTGGATGGACATCGTACGGTCACCGAAGCTAGAATCGTTTATATTGACTAAGTTGACAAAGCCCTTGGTACGCTCCAACTTAGTAGGCCCACAGGTCAGCCTCCGAAATGGAGCGCCCCAGATGTCAGGGGGAGGAATCATTTTTTGGGCGGCCGAATCTAAGAATATCCGAGATTGAAGAAGAAGCACGACATCTGTTGGATAGACATCCAACGGCCACTGCTGCTAGAACCGTGTGTTGACTATAATAAGTTGACAAAGCCTTGCATACACATCAACTTATTTTTTTAGGGGACGCGTCACTTAGTAGGCCCACAAGTGTGTGGCAGAGAACTTATAGCCCATTTGCGTTTTGTAAGAATGTACAGCCCATTTTTGAATTCTAATGGAATTTACAACAACCCATTTACAATTTGTTAGAAGTACAGCCCATTTTCTAGCTAGGACAATGATTAATAATTTCAACCAACCGTTGAAGACAGAATTCAATAAAATTTCCGACATTTTGATGGGATCCAAAATATTTTTATCCCGAAATTTCTAGTCAGATTATATATAAATTTGTATTAAGTAAAAATCCAACGAAACATTGCGCGCGCAACAATGAAAATTTGAGATTTTCAAAATCCATAAATAATATTTTATAAACTAATTTCGTGTTTGGTGCATTTTTTATAGTTACTGCCTAGTTTTTATAATTACATCCCATTTATTATTTTTAAAGCCCATTTTCCTGTTAAGCCTAATGCATCCCTCCTAGGAAAGATTTGCAGCCCAGCGGAGCAGAGAATAACAAGTTGACATTGCCTGGGTATTCCTCAAAAAGACGTATAGCTGGGCTAGCCATTTTCATCTTGGAAAAATTTGTATCTGGGCTGGATATCTGGCCTGGGCTAGACGGGCCACAGCCCGCCCAGTTAATACCCTGCTCTCCTCTGAACAACAACGAAATCATCGCCAAGAAAAACTCTGCAGTGCTCACGCCTCAAAAACACAAATACTGCTCGAGCTGCTTGGTCCCAGCTATCGGCCGCTCCTTGTGCAATTCTCTCGTTTATATTGACTACACAGGTTGACAATGGTGTGGGACCGTGATGTCAGGAAACCAAGAGAAAGCAAAAAAAATATAGTTGTACATAATAAGGAGGCACTTGCGTACGTACGGCTATGGCCCTAGTGGGTCCCTAGTGTCATCCAGTCAAAATAAAGTCATCTCCTGAATCCTCATGTTCGTTGACGATGTTAACAATGCTCGGCGCCACGGCGAGCGCAACAACTCGAAGGACAACGGAGAGGTCCTCGCGGGCCCTATGGATGGTCTGATACAGCGCCCGCTGCTCATTCAGGAAGCCAGGATCATCCGACACCTATGAGCACCTTCGAGAAACTGAGACGACATGCAACGGTAAGGCCGCGCTTGGGAGCTCCGGTTTACTTCAAACCTGTATTAACATACAAGTGTAATTTACTCGTCATCGGAAACAACGCGTAAAATACAGGCATAATGAAACCGAGGGCCCGAGGTCTGTAAGTAAAACCGGCGGGTTACGCGTGTAATTTGAGAGACCAGTGTATATTTTACGAGCACTGCTATATGGACGACATTACCAGACAATACATGCACGACGTGCGTATCATGCCATCCATGGGCAAGGCTGAAACAGCAGCTAACGGCTGGATTAGCAATCGTCCGAGTGTCGTTCAGCGTTTTATCGTGTGTGAAGTACTTTCGATATTTTACTAGTCGAAATCGACCAACCAAGCGCCTTCGCCCGAGGCCATCTGCTTTAATTTACAAGCATCAGTTTTACAAGCGGTTTTGGTTGGAAAATGACGATCCAGTCACGGCCTAATATAATGAGTTGGTCGGAAGATCATATGGTTTCACGTCTAACCTACCCGACTTGTCGTATAGGCTATGAATGAAACATCAGACGATGAACTTCTTAAGCATGGAAACAATAGAAGAGGATGATCTTCTTAACAAGCAAATCACTGGAATTAGATCGACATGCAAAACAATATGAAGAATTATTCTCAGGAGGCACGGTGAACAGCTCGTGATGCCGCATGCCACAACATTCCAAGCTCAACTTTGCAATCAAACACAAGGCCTGGCATTACATAGACAATATTTAGAACAAACTCTTAACACAGGAATATCTCAGCAGAGTAATTATTTACTTCTAAACTAAACACAGGAATAGGAAAAAAACACTCGACGCTGCTCACAGCAAGGGCGTCCCACTCAAAAAAATCAAATGCATGTCTTCTGGCTAACATCAATGAGCAAATTTTGACAAGATTTCCAATTCCAATATATTAAACTAACGTCTTCTTGCTAACATCAATGATTAAACTTTGACAAGCTTTTCCCATTCAAAATATGTAATGCCTATGATCGTGGAGTCCTGTCGTAGCTTCTTGTACTTGTTTGGGCACTTTTTGCCCAGGGCACTCCACGTGTTGTTAAATTGCCAATGGTCTCTGCAGACTAGTCATGTCACCGGTGTCTAATAATACTCTATAAAGCTTCTCGGTCATTCCTTCTGTAATGTAGCGCAAACAGTGACTACTTCTTTCTGCAAAGTGGAACGACCAACTGGACCCATAATGCAGCAGTTTGCCTTGGACACATTGGCTCCTTTTGTGCAGTTCAACTAAAATTGAAGTCGGAATAAAACCGAGCTTTAATTTTGATATCCCTGTAAGCCACAATAGGTATAAGGGAAACAATTACTGAGAAATAACGGTTGATGACTTGTACTCCCAGAAAAAAAGCATCTACTGATCTACTTTATCTTAATGGGAAACAAAGCAGGAGAGTAGCAATTCTCCATCAGTGTGATTCATTCATATTGACCGAGACATTATCTTAACAATGCCTTGTTTCAACATGTATAAAGAACGACAAAGCAGAAAAGTACCATTCCTAAAACAATGCAACTGATTCATTTTAACAGAGACATTATCTTAACAATACCTTGGTTAAACATGTATAAAGAACTACAAAGCAGGATAGTACCATTCCTAACAAGTGTTGCAGTTTTAAACTAAGATTCAGTAGTTAATTAATTCTGAGAGTGGCATTGCTTAATTTTACCAGCGGCATTAGATCAATGAAAAGCATAAACAGTTCCAGGGGAGAGTGGGCGCAACAATAGTATGTGCTTCCATCTACTTATGAAGGGGGTGATGCAGAGTTTGCTGTAACAAAGCAACAAGCATCATGTCTGGGTTGGTCCCATTTTTGTTCACTACTTAATGGGAAAAGACAACTATACAATAGCTTCAATTCAACATTTATTTAAAACAGTACCAATACAAGTAGCACAACATCTCAAAGCACACTGCACAATCATGTGGATGAAGGCCTGTACTGACCATTCATGAGACGGACAAGATAAAATACGAATCTGCCAACACGAATAGGAAATCCAATCTCGTTTTGTGCAGTTGCACTGAAATCAAGCAAAGTGTTTCGCGTAGCGAAGCAAAATGTTGCAATAGCAACAAGTTGAATAGATATCCCTGTTTAAACATAGGCAAAAAAGGAATCAATTACTGGCTAATAAAGCAGGATGAAACATGCTGCCACAAAAATGGTAATCCTGCCAATCCCTAACAAGTGTTGCAGTTTTGAAATAAGATTGAGTAGTTAATTCTGAGAGTGGCATCAATTACTGGCTTATAAAGGGGGTGATGCTGAATTTGTTGTAACGAAGCAACAAGCATCATGTCTGGGTTGGTCCCATTTTTGTTCACTACTTAATGGGAAAAGACAGCACCACAATAGCTTCAATTCAACATTTATTTAAAACAGTACCAAAACAAGTAGCACAACATCTCAAAGCACACTGCACATCATGCGGTTGAGACCAAGATTTGAAACAACTCGCCACGAAGACTAGAAACAAATCTCGATCTCCTTTTGTGCAGTTCCACCAAAATTAAGCAAAGTCACCGTGTGACATTCAAGTTGAACTGCACAAAACACTCTTAAAACATAAGTGTTTCGAGTAGCGAAGCAAAATGTCGCAATAGCAACAAGTTGAATCGATAGCCCTGTTTTAACAGAGGCAAAAAAGGAAATAATTACTTGCCGATAAAGGAGGATGAAACAAACGGTGACAGAAAGAAGCATCTAACTTATCTTGGATGGAAAACAAAGTAGGACAGTAGCATTTCTAAAATGGTTGCATTGATTCATATTAACAGAAACATTCTCTTGAAACAACATTCGTTAAAAAATGTAATTTACTTTTAACAGTGGCATTGCTTCAATTTTCCGGCGGCATTCTTAGATTAACAACAGCAAAATAGCTGTATGGGACATGCCAGCACCATGTGCGTCCACACATATAAATGGGTGATGCAGAGTATGTAGCCAAGCAGCATATATGCGCTGGTCCCATATTTGTTCTCTTTGAACCTTCTTCCTATGTGAGGGCAGCAAATCTGGTCCTGCACAAACTACCAGACCCCCCAGTTTCTTTCCCTTTTCAACAAAGAGATCGGCTCCTTACAGATGTGTGTACTGGGTTACCCCCCTTTTTCCTTTTTCGACCTACAAAGCGGCTGGATAGATAGTCTATACTACTTTCCGCCCCTCCTTTCCTCACTGAACCACGACCTAGATTCTTGCTCCAGCCCACCGCACCCTTCTTTCCTCTTTGAACCAAGACCTAGATTCGACTACAGATCGAAAAAGATCCACATGCAGCTAGAGCAACGACGGTTTCAAAGAAACTTATACCTTAGGGTCGTCGGGATGTGGGAAGGCGTGCGGTGGGAGGCCGAATCTGCCCACACTACGTATGACAGCGAGGAGGAAGGGGTCGGTGGCCCTCCCGCATAGGCGCTGGGTGAAAGAGAACAACGCAGCCGGCAGTGGATTGCCTCCCTCGCCGAAGGCGATAGAGTGAATGCTGCAGCTCCTCCCCTTCCCGGTGCGACGTCATACGGACGCCTCCTTCACCAGCTGTGGGGGGGAGAGAGAGACAAGAGGCCAATGCAGTCTTGTTTAGATCTGGTGAAGAGAGGGTGAGAGACTATGAATATAGCAAACCCTAGCAAATGAACGCTGAGCCTCCAGCGTGTAACATATATGAAGAGGGTGAGAGAGCGAGATGCGAGAAACTCTATCAAACAAGAGGCTATAATGGAGTAAAAAAATCTCTCCATAGCAGTGGTTTTAAATAGAATACGCGCGTTCCCGGAAAAAAGAAACGAAAACTTGCGGACAATTTTTCAAGGGTCTGTCTAGGACACATCTAGATGTGACATAGTTATGTCACATCTAAGTTGATGTCCACTCTGTTTGTGGTCTATTTTTTTCCTAGTTTTTTTTGTTTCTTGTTACTACATTATATACTTGTGGGAGCTTAGATGTGATATCCTTAAATAACATCTAGGTGTGAATTAGACAAACTGATTTTCTAACGCACCAAGAAAGAAGACTCGATCAAAAACACGCCCCCGCTTCCAGGTCGCAAGAGTCGTCGTGCACACACACATAGACATAGACATGCATATCCGTGTTTACGTAAAATTCCATTTCCACCTTCATCTTCAATCATATTTGTCCAACTGGCACATTATTTACGTTGTTAATTATATACGCAGCAATATTAACATACAACATCTCTTGTTTGCGCACGTCCGGACCGCTGCCACGGCCGGTCCTGACCAACCCGAACCGTCTTCATCACCCGTGCGTGCTTCCCGCCCGAAACGGTGAGTGCCGCATTCATGCCCGGCCAGAGTGGACGCGACCTCTCACTGGCGCCGGAATTGAAGCGGCGCGCCGGCCGAGAGAGCGTCGCCCGCGCCGCTTCCGGGTGCACGCGGCTGCTCCGCCTTCAAAGGTCGCAATAGTCGGCTACAACATGCATGTAAAAAGTTCTTGGGAGTCCGTGCTACAGCTAGCTGTGCTCCCCCAACTCGTCAATCTCTTCCAGTAGTGCTAGTACTCCATGGCGCGATCCATCGACAAGCAGGCGGGAAAGTCATCGTATACTCGGTTTGCGGTTAGTGGCATGCCGAGCGACCATGTGGGGTCGAGCCGTGGAGGTGGGTGAGACACGAACACGACATACGTGATTTAAACGTTTGTTTTGCTCGATGGCGCGATCCAACGAAACGAAACGTTGGTTTCTCTCCGTTTCCATTTTTTCTCCAGAAAAACGGAAACTTTCCACTCCATTTTCATTCCTATTCCAAGGTTGCCCCGTTACAACATTCCATCAAATACAAAGGAATACTAACACGCATGCTGATGCATCTCAATGATTCACAGATCATAGTCAATATTTACTTCACAACTGTAACGCCCACGATGCGGCTATATCTCCCACGTGTCGAGGCACGACTTAGAGGCATAACCGCATTGTAGGTATTGTCGCAAGAAGGGTCATCTTCACACAATCCCATGTAATGAACAAGAATGGGATAATGAGAGTTGGCTTACAACCGCCACTTCACACAATACATAAATTATATTCATACATCATCCAAAATCCACACATAGACCGACTACGGTCAAATCCAAATGATAATAAGATAACCCCAAATGCTAGATCCCCGATCGTCCCAACTGGGCTCCACTACTGATCATCAGGAAACGAAACATAGTAACGACCACGTTCCTCATCGAACTCCCACTTGAGCTCGGTTGCGTCATCTGCACTGGTATCGTCGACACCTGCAACTGTTTTGGTAGAATCTGTGAGTCACGAGGACTCAGCAATCTCACACCCGGGAGATCAAGACTATTTAAGCTTGTAGGAAAGGATGGGGTAATGAGGTGGAACTGCAGCAAGCCCTAAGCATACGGTTGCTAACATACGCAAATGAGAGCGAGAAGAGAAGCAACGCAACGGTCGCGAAGCTAGAAATGATCAAGAAGTGATCCTGAAACTACTTACGTTCATGCATAACTCAAACCGTGTTCACTTCCCGGACTCCGCCGAAAAGAGACCATCTCGGCAACACACACGGTTGATGTATTTTAATTAAGTCAAGCGTCAAGTTCTCTACAACCGGACATTAACAAATTCCCAACTGCCTCATAACCGCGGGCACGGCTTTCGAAAGATAATACCCTGCAGGGGTGTCCCAACTTAGCCCATTATAAGCTCTCACGGTCAACGAAGGATAAACCTTCTCCCGGGAAGACCCGATCAGTCTCGAAATCCCGGTTTACAAGACATTTCAACAATGGTAAAACAAGATCAGCAAAGCCGCCCGAATGTGCCGACAAATCCCGATAGGAGCTGCACATATCTCGTTCTCAGGGCACACCGGATTGTCCAAGCTTCCAATAGGCGAGCCCAGAGTTGCCCCTGGTGGCCACCGGCGACTGACGGGTTGGACCAACACTCAGAGGAGCACTGGCCCGGGGGTTTAAAATAAAGATGACCCTCGGGCTCGCGAAAACCCGAGGGAAGAAGGCTTAGGTGGCAAATGGTAAAACCAAGGTTGGGCCTTGCTGGAGGAGTTTTATTCAAGGCGAACTGTGAAGGG
This sequence comes from Aegilops tauschii subsp. strangulata, assembly GCF_002575655.3. Classification (NCBI taxonomy): domain Eukaryota; kingdom Viridiplantae; phylum Streptophyta; class Magnoliopsida; order Poales; family Poaceae; genus Aegilops; species Aegilops tauschii. Next base: position 540,321,587 of record NC_053041.3, read on the forward strand.
GGTCCCATAAATCACCCAACCGCGTAAGGAACGCAAACTCAAGGAACACAATACCGGTATGACGGAAACTAGGGCGGCAAGAGTGGAACAAAACACCAGGCATAAGGCCGAGCCTTCCACCCTTTACCAAATATATAGATGCATTAATTAACTAAGAGATATTGTGATATTCCAAAATATCCATGTTCCAACATGGAACCAACTTCAACTTCACCTGCAATTAGCAACGCTATAAGAAGGGCTGAGCAAAAGCGGTAACTTAGCCAAACAACGGTTTGCTAGGAAAGGATGGTTAGAGGCTTGACATGGCAATATGGGAGGCATGATGTAGCAAGTGGTAGGTAGCACAGCATATCAATAGAACGAACAACTAGCAAAGCAAAGATAGAAGTGATTTCGAGGGTATGGTCATCTAGCCTGCAAGGTTCTCAGAGTTGTCGAAAGCTTGATCCTCGTAAGCGTACTCAATAGGTTCCTCGTTCACGAACTCGTCTCCCGGCTCTACCCACAGCAAGAACACAAGCAATGGAACCACAGTCAATCACGGGAAATGCACAATCAACATGATGCAATACATGCATGATATGCGAGATATGATATGCGATGCGTATGCGTGCTCCGGAAGAAAAAGGATGAACAAGGAAGCAAATTGGCAAACCAAGTATGCCACTGGAAAGATGAGATGATTTCGGTCGAAATCGATATAAAGATCACCGGAAACGGATGCACGGTTTGCAAATGGCAAGCAAAACAAAAATGACATAAATCTGCGATTAACAGCAGGATAGCACTTAGAATACATCAAGTAACTATGCTACAGCACCTCAACATAGCAACAAAGGATATGGCAGAGATCTACAGCAGATTCTTGACAAAAGATGAATAGTGAGATACGGCTAGATCGCACAAAAACAGGCTCAAACAAGCATGGCAAAAATGCAAAAGATATCAGCTTCAGAGACTTCGTGAAAATACTGAACATGGCTGAAACAGCATCAGGTAGCAATGTTCAGAGCAAGCAATCAACATGCTAAAGGAACTTAACATAGAAAAACAAGTCAAGGGATGAATCTACTAGATGCATAGAACAAAAGTCCCTTACTGGCCATGAGCCAAAAAGGATCAGAAGATATGATGGCACCCATGTAAACATAGCAAGTTTCGTTAATAGGTTTCAGACTTGGCAGAAAACAGAGCATGGCATTAACAGAAATATGAAGGCATCTTTGTGAGCTCGATTCACTCATCACAAAGCAATGCATGACAAAACAAGCATACCTACAGAAAGATGGCATGTTCACGAAGCTAACCATGGCAAGAGCAAGTTCATAGCATGTATGTATCAACTACAACAACCTTGGCAAAATTGAATAACATGTTTACATTCTGCCAGGAACATTGTATAGCAAAAGTAGAGCAAGATTAAGACATGCTAGGGCACTCCATAATTGCAAACAGGGGCATGGATGGATGGAGCACAACTATATGTCCAAAACATCCTTACTGAACTTACTCAAAATAAGCATGGATCTCAGTGTAGACACAGGGATACATGGCAACAAAATAACAGCAGGTAAAGGACTTAGCAAAAATCCCAAGTCCCTGAAAACGGAAACATCACGAAGCCTAGTTTGCATGCTTGTGCTAGTCACCACATAGATCAAAAAAATACATAGCATACACCTCTGTAAGGATGGCATGGCATAGATCAAAACACCTGTAGAGCTCATGCCTATAAGATGCACACATCAAATGCAACAAAAATAACAAAACATCAAGTTCTGATAAGTAACAGCAGTTAACATCATATAGCACTCTTGCATCAGAGATTTGGGCATCAAGGTGAACTCAAACGAGCATGGCACAATAGAGCAAAATGAAGATCATCTCATGGTGAACATTTCGACATATCATGCACGCAAAGCGGAGCAACATGCAATGAGATATGATGTGATGAACATAGCAACATAATGTGATAACTTTGGGACTTGAGAGGATTTCGGGGTCAACCTCTCCAGATCTAGGGTTTGGCACGCGAACCAAGGTCGCCAGAATTTCGCCGGAGATCGCTGCGGTGGCCGGAGTTGGACGGGGAGAAGGCGCCGGAGTCGGGGCGGCGTTGGGGCACACCGGAGCGAGACGGCGCGGGTCCCGCGACCGGGCGCGGCGGGGGACGCCAGGGCAGACGGAGGCGGCGATGACCGGCGGGCGGCGGGGCGCGCGCTCGGGCGGCGGGGAAGCCGCGGGAGGGCGTGGGCGGCGGGGGAGCGCCCGGGCTCGCGGGCCGGCCTCGGGCCCGGCGGGCTTCGGCGGCGGGGACGCGAGCGGGGCCACGTGGCGGGTGCCCATTGGCTCGGGCGGTGGCGTTTCGTCCGACCGGACCGGATGTGTCCGTCGGCGGAGAGGGAGCGGGCTAGGGTTTCGGGGCCCGGATTTGGAGGAGGGTGCACATATTTATAGGTAGAGGGAGCTAGGAGGCTCCAAATGGAGTGCGGTTTTCGCCCACACGATCGTGATCCGACGACGGAGAGCATGGAAGTGACTTAGATGGGTTATTGGGCTGTTTCGGAGGGGTGTTGGGCTGCACACTGAAAAGGCCTTTGCGGTTACCCGGTTAACCGTTGGAGCATCAAACGACCTCCAAATGGAACGAAACTTGACAGGTGGTCTACCGGTGGTATACCAAGGCCACTTGGCAAACCTCGGTCCATTCCGAGAACGTTTAACACCCGCTCACGAAAAGAAACAAGAGGGGTGCGCCGGTGTATGTGGGAGTGTCGGATTGCAAAACGGACAACGGGGAAAATGCTCGGATGCATGAGACGAACACGTATGCAAATGAGATGCTCATGATGACATGATATGAGATGCATGACATGAACAAAATGCAAAACGAAAGACAAAACCCGACCACGGGGAAATATCATAACACATAGCCGAAAATGCAAGAGTTCGAGTTACAAATATGGAAAGTTACATCCGGGGTGTTAGCACACTCCACCACTACGAGAGGATCTCGTCCCAAGATCTAGGATTGAAAGAACTCCGGATATTCGGAACGGAGGTGGTCCTCGCGCTCCCAGGTGGCTTCTCTGTCGGAATGGTGCGACCACTTCACTTTTAGGAATTTGATAGACTTGTTGCGAGTCTTGCGCTCAGTTTCTTCAAAAATAGAAACGGGGTGCTCATGATAAGAAAGATCTTTTTTGGAGGTCAATCTCTTCGAAGTGATGGTGCGCTCAGGAGTCTTGAAGCACTTGCGAAGCTGTGACACGTGGAACACATCGTGCACGTTCGCGAAATTGCAGGGAAGCTCAAGTTGATAGGCGAGGCCGCCTCTTTTGCTAATGATCTTGAAAGGACCCACATATCTAGGGGCAAGCTTCCCTTTGACACCAAAGCGATGAGTACCTTTCATTGGAGAGACGCGGAGGTAGACATGGTCTCCGATCTCGAAAGCCAAGTCACGGTGCATGCTATCATAGTAACTCTTCTGGCACGATTGCGCGGCTTTGAGATTTTCACGGATGACTTTACACATTTCTTCAACCTCTGTGATTAAGTCATTGCCAAGAAGTTGGCGTTCACCAGTCTTTGACCAATTGAGAGGAGTACGACACTTTCTGCCATAGAGAATTTCGAATGGGGCCTTGCCCGAACTCGCTTGGAAGCAGTTATTGTAGGAGAATTCGGCATATGGAAGACAAACTTCCCATTTCATGCCAAAGGAAATGACACAAGCCCTGAGCATATCTTCAAGGATTTGATTGACTCGCTCGACTTGGCCACTTGTTTGAGGGTGGAAAGCTGTGCTGAAGCGAATGTTGGAGCCCATAGCCTTCTGAAAGGACTCCCAGAACTTAGAAGTGAAGATGCTTCCACGATCTGAAGATATCAATTGTGGAATGCAGTGCAAGGAGACAATCCTGGAGGTGTATAGCTCTGCCAACTGAGCTGCTGTGATAGATTCTTTTATTCAAAGGAAATGAGCCACTTTTGTAAGCTTGTCGATGACAACGAAGATAGCATCATTTCCTTGTTTGGACTATGGAAATCCAGTCACGAAGTCCATTTCGATATGATCAAACTTCCATTCTGGAATAGCAAGAGGTTGGAGGAGACCAGCTGGTTGTTGGTGTTCTGCATTCACCCTTCGACAGACATCACATTCATTCACGAATTGCGCAACTTCTCGCTTCATTCGAGTCCACCAATACGACTGCTTGAGGTCATGGTACATCTTCGTACTTCCAGGATGAATGGAAAGAAGAGAATTGTGCACCTCATTCATAATGACTTTCCTTAGATTACCTTTAGGAACCACAATCTAGTCCTCAAAGAATAAAGTGTCTCTGTCATCAATGCGATAGCACTTATATTTGGAAAGACCCTTGTCAATACCACGTTTCACCTTCTTCACCATGGTATCCAGGAGTTGTGCCTCACGAATTTGATCTTCCAAGGTTGGAGAGACTAGGAGGTTGGCAAGAAAGCCTTGAGGAACAACTTGGAGATTCAGTTTGCGGAAAGCTTCACAAAGATCCGGTTGAAATGGCTTGATAATTATGCTGTTGCAATAAGCCTTCCTGCTCAAAGTATCTGCAATGACGTTGGCCTTGCCTGGAGTATATTCAATACTCGGATTATACTCTTGAATCATTTCGACCCATCGAGTTTGCCTGAGGTTGAGGTTTGGCTGAGTGAAGATGTACTTGAGACTCTTGTGATCGGTGAATATGTCCACTTTTCTTCCCAACAAGAGATGTCTCCATGTTATTAATGCATGGACAACTGCCGCCAACTCAAGATCGTGAGTGGGGTAGTTGTTTTCGTTGGGCTTCAACGGACGAGAGGTATAGGCCACAACTTTCTTCTCTTGCATTAACACAGCAGCGAGACCTTGAAGAGATGCATCACAGAAAACTTTGAATGGCTTGGATTCGTCAGGAGGAGTTAAGACAGGAGCTGTGACGAGTTTCTCTTTGAGAGTGTTGAAAGCAACGTCACACTCAGGAGTCTAGACATACTTCACATGCTTCTGGAGGAGGTTGGAAAGAGGCTTTGCAATTTTAGAGAAATTCTCAACGAATCTTCGACAATAGCTTGCAAGACCAAGGAAACTGCGGAGCTGCTTGACATTCTAAGGAGGTTCCCAATTCACAATTGCAGACACCTTCTCGGGATTAACAGCGATGCCCTTGGCAGAGATGATATGACCAAGGTAAAGAACTTCATCAAGCCAAAACTCACATTTGGAAAACTTCGCACAGAATTGATACACTCTGAGCTTGTCGAGCACCAATCGCAAATGTTTGGCATGATCCTTCTTATTCTTGGAGAAGACCAAGATATCATCGAGATACACCAGGACTAATTCATTGTTATAGGGGTTGAAGATGAAGTTCATCATTCGAGAGAATGTTGGAGGAGCATTGACAAGGCCGAAAGACATGACAGTATATTCATAAGAACCAAAGCTTGTTCTGAATGCTATCTTGGGAATATCTTCTTCACGAATGCGAATCTGATGATAACCCATACGAAGGTCAAGCTTGGAGAAAACTTTAGCACCTTTAAGTTGCTCGAATAAATCATTGATGTTGGGAAGTGGATACTTGTTCTTGATTGTCTTCTTGTTCAATGGACGGTAGTCGACACAAGGTCGGTCCGTGCCATCCTTCTTCTGGACAAAAAGAACACCACAACCCCATGGAGATGAACTCGGTCTGATCAAACCCAGACGCTCTTGTTCATCGAGCTGTTTCTTCAATTCCTTCAGCTCCTTGGGTCCAAGCTTGTATGGACGCTTGCAAACGGGCTCAGTGTCGGGCTCAAGATTGATACCGAACTCAACTAGCCGGTGCGGAGGCATACCCGGAAGCTCTTCCGGAAAGACATCTTGATACTCACAAACGACTAGAATTTGAGAAATAGCATCCAACTCGCCCTTCTCATTGAGACAAAACAACCGAATGGTTTCATCACGAGCGGCATAGATGATAACATCCTTAGAAGATTGTGTCAATTTAATTTCCCTGGCAGCACAATCAAGCTGAGCCTTGTGCTTAGAACGCCAGTCCATCCCGAGAATTAGATCAATATCCGAGTTGCCAAGAACAAAAGGTTTAGACATAAATTTATAGTTGTCCATCTTGATAGAAACATCCGGAATCATTGTGGTAACCCTCATAGAAGAGCCCGGAGAAACAACTCCCATGGGTTTTTCCAACATTTCCGAAATGAAATCATGCTTAGCAACAAATGATCTTGACATGAAACAATGCGATGCACCAGTATCAAAAAGAACTTTTGTAGGAAAGTCATTAACAGGAAGATTACCCATTATCACATGAGTAGATTCCTCCGCTTGAGCTGCATTCATCATGTTCACCTTTGCAGACTTGGGATTATGCTTGAGCACTGCATTGCTGGAAGATCTCACAGGAGGAGGAGGCAGAAGGCGCCTTTGGTTGAAGCACTTGTTAGCACAGTGACCTTTCTGCTGACACTTGTTGCAAGTCACCTCTGAGAGTGGACGATGATAAGGAGCATTCGACTTTGGAGCTTGATTCTGAGACTTGTTCTGATAGCCAGGGTTGGGTGGGTGGGAAGATCCATGGCCACCTTTGTTCTTCTGCTGGAAAGGCTAACGAAACGGAGGAGGAGGAGGAGGCAACCAGAATTCTGTTGCTTAGTAGCCACTAGTGAGGAAGAAGAAGACTGAACTGCGTCCCTGACTCTCTTCTTAGAAGCCTCACTCTTGAGTTGAGCAGCCTCTTGTTTCAGAGCCATGTTCTAGAAATCATCATACTTGGTCGGCTCAAAAAGCACGAGAGGTAATTGCAGATCTTCTCTGAGGCCACCTCTGAATTGATAGATCATGCTCTTTTCATCAGGAACGTCTTGCTTAGCGAAGCGAGCGAGTTTCTGAAACTGGGTATTGTATTGATACACGGACATGCTGCCTTGCTTGAGATTGCGGAACTCCTCACGCTTGCTCTCAACAACACTTTGTGGAATGTGGTGAGCTTTGAAGTCTCGGCCGAAATCATCCCAGGTAATCACACGACCTCCTCTGGAATCTTCGTATTGTTGATACCACTCGGCAGCTTGATCCTTGAGTTGAAAAGAAGCGAACTTGACAAAGTCCTCAGGCCTGACATTGCTACATTCAAAATGCTTGTTGATGTCCACGAGCCAATCATCGGCGTCTGTGGCCTCGGCACAGTAGCTAAAAGACTTCGGCTGATTAGCGAGGAACTGGTTGAGGGTAGCGAAGTGAGGCTGATTGTTGCCTTGGCCTTGATTTCCTTGATTGCCTTGCCCTTGGGTGCATTCTTGCAAGAGTTGCAAAATCATCTGAGCATTGGCGTTGGTGGCTGCCATGATAGCTTGCCATGCCTCCGGAGGCGGAGGTGGTGGCGGAGGGTTCGCCTGACTCCCTTAATTGTGTTCCGGATTCTGACGCGTTGGCGGACCCATCCTGAAGAGGGTGACATCCGTTAGCATCTTGATAGACAGATTGACAAGTTGAATCAACGGATAGAAATTGCAACATATAGTCTTCACAAAAAACATTCGAACGAGGATGAACGAATGAATTCCATAGTAAATAATCACACTTCCATTAAGGTGAGAAGCCACTTGATAAGAGATTGATGAATAAAATAACAAGGTATGACTGGAACAAATAAGTGGTAAGGATTACCCAATCACAAACCAAATATCTGCGGGAAGAAATGCTAAGAGGTACTTGAATCCCACCTATAAACTCCCGAAACTTTCTGGTTATGCAATCTGGTGTTGGGGATACAGGGGACACAAAATATATCACCCAAACTAGCAATCCCTAGATCCAGCTGGATCCATCCGTCAACACATAACCAAGAAACCTTCGGAAATCGTGTACCTCAACCTTCGAAAAGCATCTGTTATACAAGTTATGGCAATACTGCCAAACTCCCGCCCCAGTACTGGGTGGCGTCGAGGTGATCTCACCAAAAACTGCATAAAAGAGATTTTCGATGTCGGCGAAACTCAGGTATTCCAGAACTGCAACGATAAAATTGTGACGACAACACCTCGGAGCTGAACTCCCCGGGACACTGCCCCAACCCCTAAATGTCAGGAGGCACCAAGAACAATGTTCTCGTCACAAAACCATCGGAACGATTCCAAGATACCCGCGTGATCCTAAAAAAAATTAGTGAAATTTGAGGAGAGAAGAGTCAAAACTTCTACGTCAGGAGGCCTCACCAGAGCGACGAAGGGACTAAGGAGTAAAAAGAATCCTACTCTCCGATATATATAATCCTAAGACTCAAAACATTTTTGTTCTAGACTCAACAACGCCAGCGATTCGATCAAGCAGGGGGCTCCTAAGTCGGGGATGGCTCTGATTACCAACTTGTAACGCCCACGATGCGGCTATATCTCCCACGTGTCGAGGCACGACTTAGAGGCATAACCGCATTGTAGGTATTATCGCAAGAAGGGTCATCTTCACACAATCCCATGTAATGAACAAGAATGGGATAACGAGAGTTGGCTTACAATCGCCACTTCACACAATACATAAATTAAATTCATACATCATCCAAAATCCACACATAGACCGACTACGGTCAAATCCAAATGATAATAAGATAACCCCAAATGCTAGATCCCCGATCGTCCCAACTGGGCTCCACTACTGATCATCAGGAAACGAAACATAGTAACAACCACGTTCCTCGTCGAACTCCCACTTGAGCTCGGTTGCGTCATCTGCACTGGTATCGTCGGCACCTGCAACTGTTTTGGTAGAATCTGTGAATCACGAGGACTCAGCAATCTCACACCTGCGAGATCAAGATTATTTAAGCTTGTAGGAAAGGATGGGGTAATGAGGTGGAACTGCAGCAAGCCCTAAGCATATGGTGGCTAACATACGCAAATGAGAGCGAGAAGAGAAGCAACGCAAAGGTCGCGAAGCTAGAAATGATCAAGAAGTGATCCTGAAACTACTTACGTTCATGCATAACTCAAACCGTGTTCACTTCCCGGACTCCGCCAAAAAGAGACCATCACGGCTACACACACGGTTGATGTATTTTAATTAAGTCAAGTGTCATGTTCTCTACAACCGGACATTAACAAATTCCCATCTGCCTCATAACCGCAGGCACGGCTTTCGAAAGATAATACCCTACAGGGGTGTCCCAACTTAGCCCATTATAAGCTCTCACGGTCAACGAAGGATAAACCTTCTCCGAGAAGACCCGATCAGTCTCGGAATCCCCGTTTACAGGACATTTCGACAATGGTAAAACAAGACCAGCAAAGCCGCCCGAATGTGCCGACAAATCCCGATAGGAGCTACACATATCTCGTTCTCAGGGCACACCGGATTGTCCAAGCTTCCGATAGGCGAGCCCAGAGTTGCCCCTGGTGGCCACCAGCGACTGACGGGTTGGACCAACACTCAGAGGAGCACTGGCCCAGGGGTTTAAAATAAAGATGACCCTCGGGCTCGCGAAACCCCGAGGGAAGAAGGCTTAGGTAGCAAATGGTAAAACCAAGGTTGGGCCTTGCTGGAGGAGTTTTATTCAAGGCGAACTGTCAAGGGGGTCCCATAAATCACCCAACCGCGTAAGGAACGCAAACTCAAGGAACACAATACCGGTATGACGGAAACTAGGGCGGCAAGAGTGGAACAAAACACCAGGCATAAGGCCGAGCCTTCCACCCTTTACCAAATATATAGATGCATTAATTAACTAAGAGATATTGTTATATTCCCAAATATCCATGTTCCAACATGGAACCAACTTCAACTTCACCTGCAACTAGCAACGCTATAAGAAGGGCTGAGCAAAAGCGGTAACTTAGCCAAACAATGGTTTGCTAGGAAAGGATGGTTAGAGGCTTGACATGGCAATATGGGAGGCATGATGTAGCAAGTGGTAGGTAGCGCAGCATAGCAATAGAACGAACAACTAGCAAAGCAAAGATAGAAGTGATTTCGAGGGTATGGTCATCTTGCCTGCAAGGTTCTCAGAGTTGTCGAAAGCTTGATCCTCGTAAGCGTACTCAACAGGTTCCTCGTTCACGAACTCCTCTCCTGGCTCTACCCACAGCAAGAACACAAGCAATGGAACCACAATCAATCACGGGAAATGCACAAGAAACATGATGCAATACATGCATGATATGCAAGATATGATATGCGATGCGTTTGCGTGCTCCGGAAGAAAAAGGATGAACAAGGCAGCAACTTGGCAAACCAAGTATGCCACTGTAAAGATGAGATGATTTTGGTCGAAAGCGATATAAAGATCACCGAAACGGATGCACGGTTTGCAAATGGCAAGCAAAATAAGAATGACATAAATCTGCGATTAACAGCAGGATAGCATATAGAATACATCAATGAACTATGCTACAACACCTCAACATAGCAACAAAGCATATGACAGTGATCTACAGGAGATGCGCGACAAAAGATGGACACTGAGCTATGGCTAGATCACACAAAAACAGGCTCAAACAAGCATGGCAAAAATGCAAAAGATATCAGCTTCACAGACTTGGTGAAAATACTGAACATGGCTGAAACAGCATCTGGTAGCAATGTTCAGAGCAAGCAATCAACATGCTAAAGGAACTTAACATAGAAAAACAAGTCAAGGGATGAATCTACTAGATGCATAGAACAAAAGTCCCTTACTGGCCATGAGCCAAAAAGGATCAGAAGATATGATGGCACCCATGTAAACATAGCAAGTTTCGTTAAAAGGTTTCAGACTTGGCAGAAAACAGAGCATGGCATTAACAGAAATATGAAGGCATCTTTGCGAGCTCGATTCACTCATCACAAAGAAGTGCATGACAAAACAAGCATACCTACAGCAAGATGGCATGTTCATGAAGCTAACCATGGCAAGAGAAAGTTCATAGCATGTATGGATCAACTACAACAACCGTGCCACAAAAGATCGAGAGGGGCCCGAACCCAAACCGAGAACGTAAACAGAATTCGACTCACTCTCGTATGGCTCGCCCTCGAGCCCTGGGCGATTCGGCCGGGTCTTTCCCTCTTGTTTTGTTTCCGCCACGATAAAGACGCATGTAATTCGAACTAACACTTTCTACGCTCATAGCCGACCCATTTACCGAATTTGGGTATGACGACTCAGGGTCAAATTCCACAAGCCCACTTGGCAGGCGGCAGGAGCAGCGGGCAAGTGCTTGCTTGGTAGGCAAACAGCCCTGTGAACCGGGCGGGGCACTCGACAAAAGGGGGGCACGCTGAGAAAGTACGCAAAATTGGCGGGAAACCCCGACTTTGTCACCGGACTTTTTAAGTAGTTGGCAAAGTGGCAAACCAACCAATGTCACTTTTTCAAATGGGCTTATCTTGGGCAAAAAAACGCAAATAAAGAAGAGCTTCTTGTTTCCAAGCAGAACTCGAATGGGCTGCTAGCAGATTTGTTGGGGATGGCAAGTTAACACCGGAACTTTTGTACCAGAAACAATAGTATCTCCAATTATAGCCCCTCTGGGATGTAAAATATATCTCTTCTCACCATCCCCATAGTGTATGAGACAAATGTATGCATTTCGATTAGGTTCGTGGACATGATCCAATCTACCTTAGAAGACACATTAAGATATAACTTAAGGCTTTCCCAAGCTGGCGCATAACCTCTGGTAGAGGCATTCACCTAGAGACAGAGAAGTGGGAAACCGCGGATGAAAAGAATACCGACCCCCGCTTTCGCGGTTGCTTCCCTCTAAGGCGGAACGCTCCCCTACCGATGCATTTTGACATCCCACAGCTTCTGTAGATCGCTTAGCCCCGTTCATCTTCAGCGCAAGGGTGCTCGATCAGTGAGCTATCTCAGCTATATGGGGGACTTTGATGGTGAGCAAAAAGAATTGATCAAGAAATTGGTAAACTATCACATGATCGATGGTAGAAGAACGAGAGTTCGTGCTATTGTTTATAAAACTTTTCACCGTCTAGCTCGAACGTGCCCGTGGCGCGTGCCCGTTGGCTCGGGGCGGCAGCGGCGTTTCGTCCGACCGGACCGGACGTGTCCGGCGGCGGAGAGGGAGCGGGCTAGGGTTTCGGGGCCCGCATTTGGAGGAGGGTGCACATATTTATAGGTAGAGGGAGCTAGGAGGCTCCAGATGGAGTGCGGTTTTCGCCCACACGATCGTGATCCGACGACGGAGAGCATGGAAGTGAGATGGGTTATTGGGCTGTTTCGGAGGGGTGTTGGGCTGCACACTCAAAAGGCCTTTGCGGTTACCCGGTTAACCGTTGGAGCATCAAACGACCTCCAAATGGAATGAAACTTGACAGGTGGTCTACCGGTGGTATACCATGGCCACTTGGCAAACCTCGGTCCATTCCGAGAAAGTTTGACACCCGCTCACGAAAAGAAACAAGAGGGGTGCGCCGGTGCATGTGGGAGTGTCAGATTGCAAAACGGACAACGGGGAAAATGCTCGGATGCATGAGACGAACACGTATGCAAATGAGATGCACATGATGACATGATATGAGATGAATGACATGAACAAAATGCAAAACGAAAGACAAAACCCGACCACAGGGAAATATCATAACACATAGCCGTAAATGGCAAGAGTTGGAGTTACAAATATGGAAAGTTACATCCGGGGTGTTATAACAACTAAAGAAAAAAGTTGTGAGAGCGTGTACGAAAGAAAAACTACTGATGGGGTCACTACGACTTAAACCCTAAACCCTAAACATGATTTAATTTGCTGGCCAGGTATAACCTGTCGAAGGAAAGACGGCTGGCACCCTCAGATCATACGATGCTTTTGTTCCACTAAAATCGACCTGAGCATCCCTAATGGCAATGATATTGAAGAAGTGTGATTAGAATAATAGTACTGGCACTAGTTCATGAGACATAAACTCATCACAAGTAGAAGACGGTAGAAGTAGAGAAAGATCGACATGGAGATGGAGCTACGGCAGTGGAGCAAGCCGGCTCCAAAAGAAAGATGGACTACCTGGGACGTCGGGCTGTAGCTAGAAGGGCGGTTGGGACGCGGCATCGGCCCATACCGCGGTGACCCCTGATTGGGACGCACCGACTGTGGGTTTTCTCCCTCGCCGATGTCGACCACGTCTACGCAGAACATTGTTCCCTTCCCCCAGCTGCGGGATCAGGCCCGTCGTTCTATGCTTGTGAAGAGAGCAACCTAAGCAAGCAGGCTTGTAGCTTAGGCCCCTGCTAGTGTATATATAGTGGTTTTATATTTCTCTCCATGTCAATCATTTTATATTGCGTACGTGTCATTCAAGAGTGAAGTGATGGTTGTTTCTTCCGACTAACTTACTGTGTGATTTGACTGCTCCTTAGTGGCCCCTACACGTACTCCCCCTACGTGTATGCAACAGTCACACGTACACATGGACGCAAAAACGCGCGCGACGCCCTAATGCATGCATGTCCGAGAAAACGACGGAACACACCCGGTCACGCTCAAGTGCTCAACCTACACGTGCATGCACACACATACTCAGTCTGGGTGAGCTAGTGACCATATAAACACCGGAAAATATATATATTGAGCGCAATGAGCGTATTATGAAGTCCACTGACCATATTTTTACAAATATACAGTGACAAACAGTGTATTTATCTCGTTTGAAATTAAGCCATATTAACCGGAGAGGAGGCAGTATGGACTAGCATTACTTTGTTGTGTCCCGTCAACTTGCCGAACGAGGAGAAGGTTGCAGGACGGGAGAAGGTTGGGCGCGGTGGCTCGCAGGACAAGGAGAAACTTTTGACTAATGCAAGCTCTCCCTCGCTCAAGCGGTGGACGTGCAACAGTTAATTTGGTGTCAGATTGCCAGAAGCATACACTATACTACTAGTGCTATTATTGTTCGACTTCCCGAATAGGCGAACAGCCAAGCGCAAAGTTTACTAGTACTACTACTATAGTCTATAAAGGTACGTACTATACTAATACTAGGAACCGGATGGAGGAGCGTCTGCACTCTTATTATAATTTTAAAATGTGATAAAGCAATCTTCAACACATTTGGTTCTCTTCGAGGGTTCTCGCATGTGATAATGTAAGTTGATTGCACGGAACACTCGCCACAATTCTCGCTTAATTCTGGCTCATATCCTGTTACAAATAGTAGCGCTCGGTAACATTTCCTCTTTTTTTGTTATTCAGCATGTAAACAGGTCAGCAAACCTTGCGGTGCATCTTCGTGCGAACCGTGCTTGCTGCACTTTGAATGTGGCCGAGAGCTGGCTTGATGAAACACCTCGCTTCCTACTTCTTTTTTTGCAGGGTACCTCGCTTCCTAGTGACCAGTGTCTTGGCTGATCGTCCTAAGAATGCTTATATATGAATAAAGCTCTCTCATTTACCCGCAAAAAAGATTAAGCCATATTAACCGGAAAGGAGGGAGTATGGACTAGCACTACTTTTTGGTGTGTCCCGTCAACTCGCAGAACGAGGAGAAGCTTGCAGGACAAGGTGATGCTCGCTTACGCCTTTTGACTAATGCAACCTACCCTCGGTGGACATGCATCAGTCCATTCGGTGTCAGATTATCAGAGGCATACACTGTAGTACCCAACATGCGGAGTACCATCATTGTTCGACTTCACGAAGAGGCGAAGAGCCAAGCGCAGTAGTACGAGTAGTACTACTACTAGAACCGCATGGTGGAGCGTCTGTACTCTTATTTTTTTATCTCTGATAAAGTACACGTTTATTCCGGAGAAGGGCGGAAAACGACAGCCCAACATGTAATGAATGATATCGATCAACCAACCATGCTCGAATATATCTTGGCCTCCGTGCCAGCCCGTCTGTGTGTTCTCGCTCCTCGTCTCTCTCAAGGAACGGCGGGTTGGCTCTTTGCCGTCAATTGAGATCGGTTTGCTCACACTCCTGTCCCACATGTCAGTGATATGCCAGGAGGAGGTGCGTTGACCGACTGACCATACACGTACTTGGTTTTGCACCTTCATACTACTCCTCCCTCTGTCACAGTTTACAGGGCACGCTTCATTATGATGCATTTCTCTCAATGCATTTCCACCACCAGAGAGACTTTAGACGTGTTTGGTTTAATGCTCAATTAATTAGGGCGTGGTAACCGCAATCAAGTCCACAATTTTCTCTCCATGTACTGTACTACTACGGAGTGGAGTAAGTGCATGCATGTGTGTACCCGGGGTGGAAGCACTGCATGCATGTGTGTACGCATTATTCCCTCTAGTAATAGATGCCGTAGTATTACTACCAATGCTATTTTTCAGGACGATCGCTAGTCGCCTTTGTCCCACAGATTTTTTTTCTGAAACGCGTTGTATAAACAGTGACGGATGGAGTAGTACGAGCGGATTCAAAGAAGAGAGTATTGATGGTTGCTTCTTCAGAGCAACTTACAGTGGGAAAGGTGGGGCTTATGATTTGACTGCTAATTACTCACTATTAATGCGGCGCAACGACCGGGCTGAGTCTCCCATGCGGTTGTGCACTACCCCCTCGGTTCTTAAATATACTCCGGAGTATTGTCTTTCTAGAGATTTCAACGAGTGACTACTCAAATATTTGTCTTTTTAGAGATTTCAAATGGACTGGCACATACGGATGTATATAGACATATTTTAGAGTGTAGATTCACTCATTTTGCTCCGTATGTAGTCACTTGTTGAAATCTCTAGAAAGACGAATAGAATATTTAGGAACGGAGGGAGTACACATACGAAGCAAAATGAGTGAATCTACACTCTAAAATATGCCCGTTTGAAATTTGTAAAAAGACAAATATTTAGGAACGAAGGAGTATAATTTTGTGCATGGCACATGGACCCGGATGATGAAGAGGCTTCTGGCAATGCTATCAAGCTTCCATCATTTGTTTACATAATTGACGTACTATAAAAATAATTTTCCAGTGACATGAAATTGTACAATGGTGTGAGCTTTCAGCTTTTGTTTCGCGTGTCTTGCCATCGATGCTCTTTCAGAAACAATAAAAAACTAACTTCCTTGCTAATGCATGTCAATTATTAGCAGATCAGAGCTAATAATTACATCACAACAGAAGACAGAGTTGTGAGAAGGTGTTAAATTAAAATTGATCCATGCTTTCATTGGCAGCAACGTCCCCCCAGCTCTGTCTAAATCAACAAGGCATGTTGGGAAAAAAGTAGCTGTCTGGAGCATGCAACATTCCGATCATTTTGTGCAGATCCACTAAAATAGAGCCGAGCGTCCCTGTTCCAAAGATATTAAGTGTGATTACGATAATAGAGGACTGCTGATGAAACAATAAACACACAAATAGAAGCCGGTCACCTTTGCAGTCTCTCTTAAGACTAACGAGTTGGAGAGGATTAGGCTCGGAGTTGGATGAGGAGGATAGAGCAAAACCAATCTCCCTTTGTGCAGTCGCACTGAAATGTAGAGACGTTGCCCATGTGACATTTTAGTACAACTGCACAAAACACTCTTAAGAAAAAAGTGATTCGTTTAGTTCACCAAAAGGTCGCAATAGCAACGAGTAGAAAGGAAACAATTACTGGCCAATAACAGTTGATGACACATGCGACGACAAAAAAGAAGCATATTCCTTGTCCTAAGGGAAGATAACAACACGGTTGTGTTTGTCTAAAACGGTGTGGACGAGAATGCAATATGGAAAGTACGCCGGACGAGCTACGTTTTGGGCAAAGAACTATGGAAGATCCACATGCAGTGACGTGGGAAGACGGACAGTGGAGCAAGGCCGGAGGGGATACCTGGAGGTCGTCGGGATGTAACTAGGTGAGCGGCGGCGGGCGGAATCTGCGAGCAGGTGGCGTAGGCCCTGCCGTGCCGGAGCTTGGTCAGAGAGAACCGCGTGTACCGCAGATCAGGACGTGCTGCCTCGGCGCCGTCAAACGGAGAAACGATGCACTTCCTCCCTTTCCCCCGGCGGACGGGTTGCGGCCGGATCAGTGACCAACGGTGAGAGAGAGAGAGAGGCCACTGCACTCCCTTCCCCCGGCGGACGGGATGCGGCCGGATCAGTGACCAACGGTGAGAGAGAGAGGCCACCGCAGCCTTATTTGAGATACTCTGAAGAGCGACAAACTAGGCAGGGAGGCCCCATTGTATATAGTGAGCGGACTACCTTTTTCTCCATAAAAATCGTTTTATATTCTGTGTACGTGCCATTGAGCGCTATAACTTTATTTAAAAATAACGTGGCAACGCGTCAAGTCGAACTTTGTTTCGTGCACGCGTGGTACACGACCTCCCTAGGTAAACAACCACTACATGGCGTTCAAATTAGCACGTGGGCTGCCATTTCATAAAGAAATGAGCTCCGCCGTGTACCCGCGCGGTATGGCTGGGCACGAAGCATGAGTACGTGCACGGTGCACCTATTCTCTTCTTGTATACGTACACCACCTACGTGCGGTTGTGTGAGAGAGATACAAACCTTGAGAGATATAGTGTGTGGGTTCTTGAGAGTTTTTTGGGGGGGGGGGTCAATCAAAAAATGTAACATATGCAATGTGTGTGAAATAGAGTCCTGGATATAACATATATATAGAGGGGGCGATCCATGAGAACTGTCGTGGAATAGTCACGGCAGATGCCCTTGTGAAAGGACTTAGTCGTAGAGCCATCGCAACTAGGAAGCTTAAAGGGGTTGAACGGGACAAAGGACACGAGGGTTACACTGGTTCGGCCCCTTACGGTGAAGGTAAAAGCCTACTACAGTTGAGGTGGAATTACTAGGGTTTCGATTACCAGGGAGCGAATCCGCTATATCTGGCTACCGACTTGATGTTACTTGTCCTGAACCGCCGCCGGGTCGTCCCTTTATATAGAGAGGTTAACGCCCAGCGTCTCTCAAAGTCCCTGTCGGCTCATAAACAGTGTCCGGCTCGGACTCTTAACTATTCTTGCCTTATAATACAAGTCATGCTATAACGGCGGTTTATCACTATGGGCCTCAAGTCACCTATGGGCCTTAGGCCCTTACTGAACCGCCATCTTCAACCCGTCCTTGGGCTTCTGGATGATGAATCGTCGCAACGTAACCCGGCCCATCCTGTGCGGGTTACACCAGTAGCTATATCCTCAACAAGAACAGAGTGGAGGTATCATCGGCTTGAGGTGTCCATAGAATCGAAGAGAGGTATGATGTGTGTGTGTGCGCGCGCGATCGATAAAGAGTGCCATCAAATTTGTGTGTGCCCACATCAAAGATATAGAGTGGCTGGCCTACTGGAACGTGAGATGGGACATGTGCAGATTGTCTCTGTGGCATGGATACCTACCTGCAGCGCTCGACTATCGGTGTGTGGTGGTGGAAGAGGGAGGCCCAATTAACTATAGAGGTACAATGGCTGGTATATGTGTGGAGGAGGAGAGGGGCCTACCTCATGTATTAAGGAGATCGATCTACCTCATGTATTAAGGGAGATCGATCGGCATCCATGCATAAGTGCAGGAGAGGAATAAGGTTGGGAGAGAGACAGAGCTAGAGTGTTGGAGGGAGTGGTAGTGGAGTTGCTTCTAACAAATGGTGGGATAGGCTTGCTAGACAAACGGAGGGCACGCCCGCAATATCAATAAGAGAGGAGATGGCTGCTTGTTGTCTGTGCACGTGCGTGTGAGAGACGGGTCAGGAGGCATGCACGAATGATGAGGGGGGACGATGTGGCTGTGTTAAGCAGACGTAACTACATAGGAAGATCAATCGCCCTTTGTTAGAGAAAGGAGAGACATAACTTGTGAGGTACGTCGATCGATGGGGGGGTAGTTAAAGTCGAGCTAGGTATATGTTGGGAGATCGATCGGTATACATGCATGTGTGTGTTAGAAGCAAATGAGGCATGAGGAGAAGGATAGAGAGAGAGGGATGCATGTAGGAGGTGGTACGAGAGGCATACTATATCGAGGGGGGAGGAGTGTGCGAGTACGAGAACGATTAAAAGAGTGGTGGGAGTGAGGCATGGACGGTGACAAGAGAAGAGGGAAAGCTTGTGTTTGTGCTAGGCACACCTGGCTAGAGAGGCATATCGGCCGATGTGTGCCGTAAAGAAGGAGCTGGGGGCCTACACACACCGTGGGTGAACGACCTAAAGTGAAAAGACGAATTTGCGCGATGGAGCTAGAGAATGCTAAGGGAGGGTGAGAGGGATGCGGGCGTGTGCATGCACAAGAGAAAGTTAGCGCTAGCTACAAAGATAAGAGGGTTGTGTGGGTGTAAAAGACGAATAGAGATCATATATACTTCATTACAAAAAGAGAATTCGGATATTTGAAGAATTTATCATAGTGTTTCAAACCGACGCATGTGTGAATATACATAATGGTGATACACATGGTGTGGTTATGAACATGTTATACTACATTTAATATATTTTATCTCTACTCTTATAAAAACGGACTTGTTGATGATGGTGTGCCTGCCATCCTGCATTATAGGCCGTCCGATTTATATCTGGCGGATAGCAAGGAAACTATGATGGTTGAAGTTGGCAACAATCATGATTGTAGATTCTTATTGAAATAGAGAAACGAATTCAAATTTAGTTCGAATTGCAGCGGTAGTATAGACATTTGGAATGCACTAAAATGTTGGTATGAGTAGGTTACATGCATTATACAGCAAGCGAAAAAAATTTAATCGGACATAACATGGATTCATACTCCCTCCTTCCATCTATATAGGGCGTAATGACATTTTTAAGACCGCCTTTGACTATTGACAAGATTAACAGTACATGACATGCACAATGTGAAAATTATATCATTGAAAGAACCTTTCACAGACGAATTTAACGGTGTGCTTTGTGTAAGTTGCATGTCATATATCATTGCTCTAATATTTGGTCAAAGTTAGCATCAAAAAACGCATTAGGCCCTATATAGATGGAAGGAGGGAGTAGCTTTGAATAGCATTTGTATAGTAAAACGGGGCAAGACTCGCTCTTTGTGTGGTGTGAATAGTTTTATTTTTTTTGTTTTCTTTTTGGTTGAGGGAAGTGCGAATTGATTTGGTACGTACAAGTACAATATTACTACATGTTAGGCTTGTCCCTAAAATTCAACCCGCGTCTTGTTATATCCCGAAAATTCAGATATCGTGATCCCAAAACCGGCGCCTTCACAACCTGCGCCTTGCTATCCCGAAATTACAACGCGCGCGAAAACTCCCTCCAGCTGCCAAATCCCGACACGCGAAATCCCCCTTCTAACCCTGAGCCGAAAGGGCTGCTAGTTCAAATCGGTGGGGGGTACTTTTGTAACACACCCTACATTTTGGACAAGCGCGTCCCTAAGTCATGCTTCACCCCCTCCCATCGCCCCCTTTTCGCCATTCGAAATCCCAGGCCGCCATAACCTCTCCGCTCCAGCCGCGAAACCCCACCCTCCTCCATCCGCCACGTCACCGCTGCCCAGCCGGAGCCTCTTCCCCGACGACGTCGTCCACCGCAACAGCTCGACGTCCCTCGTCCACCTCCCCGGATGAGGATCCGTCGTCCATCTCGCCGTCCCGCCAGTTCAGCCACCCCGTCCTCCACCTCCAAGGAGCTGCTCCGACGATCGCCTCGTCTATCGCGCCTGCTCCATCCCCACAGCGCCGCCTTAACCTGCTCCACCGGAACCGCAGCATCCTCACCGACTCGTCGGACGAAGCCAAGGCCTACTCGGCGCCACCAAAGAGGTTGTACACTCATCGCATCGCACCTTCTCCTTAACTCGACCTCCCGGCGCCGACGGTGCTCAATCCCGCACCCCCATGGAGCGGCTACCTTGATGCCGGCGCCGCGGGCGACATCTCCACGACGGCTCTCCCCCAGTGCGAGGCCCCTTCGGCGGCGGTGTCCATACCAGCCGGATCTGCTGCTGCTGCTGCTCCAGCTCTTGTTCGCTCGCTCGCGCTGCTGCTGTTGCTCCGGCTCTCGCTCGATCGCTCGCTCGCCCAGTTGCTGCTGCTGCTCTCCACCTCGCTCGTGCTGCTGCTCTGCTCAGATTAAGCTAACTTCAGTCGACTGAATCGACTTTTGGGTCAGTCGATTTTCAGGGGTTGGGGGGGCTCGCCGGAGTTAAGGAAGAACCACCTGCAGCGGGGACGGGGGCTCGCCGGAGAGGTACCCCACTATCTATCTTAGGGTTTAGGGTGGGGGGCGGGGGGCCTAGAGGGCTGGCCGGGGCGCTGGTGGCGAGTTGTTTTGGGGCGGCGAGGCGGCGCTGGGGCCGGCGGTTCGGCCGGTGGTGGCTGGCGGCTCAGGGGGGTGCAGGTTGATGATGAACTGCAGGCCCTCCCTAAACTACATATCAAGTGCCTCTCTGCGACCATTGCGTTCAGTTTCGACAGTAGCATTCAGATTCCACAGTAAATTTCAGTTTCGACAGTTAAGTTCAGAGTCAACAGTTTTTACCTCATCTGTTGTAGTCAGGTGGTTTTTTGTGATGTTAATTTTACATCCATTTTACATCATCTATTGGAGATGCTATTAGAATCCCACTTGAGATTGACGATGTCTGTCTTGTGAATGCTTCAGCCTTGACGCCTTACGGCTCACCGGAGCTGCTCCAACGACAGAACAATCCATCACAACAGAGCAGTGCCCTGGACGCCATCTACAGATTCCTCAGATCTTCCTCCACACCTCCGACAGCCACCTCTGCCTCAACTGCTTCAGCGACCAACCCAATGATGCTGAGGTCGACACGGCTACGGCAAAGAGGTTGTACACTTGTTGCATCACTTATTACTATACATTCACGTCGATCCATTAGGGCTATTTTGGTTCAATGGAAAAACGTCGATCCACTACTTGTTACCATCACTCTGAATTTCTGCATGCTCTCCTTACATAATCTCACCATATTTTTTTCGTATGCATGTCAGATATTGTACACAGTCATGCTGAACATGTAGAGAAAAAGAGAAGAGTTTTGCGCGGCAATACAATGTCATGCAGACATTGCTCCATGGTGGGTTCAATGGCACCCTCCCCACCACTCTCCAGATTGTAATCCAGAGGAAGATATCTGTTCTGAGGCGGATTCAGACGCCGCTGACCACTCCTATTTACCCCCAAGGTGTTTGCTCTACCTTGGCATGATGATGTTAGTCATATCATGCATATGTTGCCTTGCAGTGCCTACTTTTGACATCATATATGTCATCTGCTTAGTTTAGACATGTTATGTAATGCCACCTGTTTAGTTTCTATATCATATATGGGAATTATGCAGTCTCATGTCTGTTAGCCAGCCATAATATATGTGAAATGTGCAATGCCATCCTGTTTAACCAGGCATCATATATTTGAATGATATCTTGCCCATCCTTTTCTTCATTACATTTCCACTTGTCGACAATGTTTGTACATTAAACTACTCTTCCTGTGAACCAGCCATTTGGGTGGGAGATGGGAAAATCTGGAGTGAAAACAAGGCCTTCAGAGCAGACAGTGCTACCTGTCGAAGCAGATCTCTTGTTGGGTTCCGATAGCTCCTCAGAGATGGATTCAGAGACAGATGACCAGTCCTATTCCCCCACTGAGGTGTATGCTCTAACTTGGCACGGTTATACTGCTCATATCATGCATACGATGTCTTGCATTGCATAGTTTAGACATCATATACACAATATTCAACACCATGTTCTTATTTCAGACATCATATCGAATGACCTCTGTTTAGGATATAAATCACATATGTGAATTAAATGATGCGATCCTGATTACTTAGATAACATGTAGGTGAATTATGTCATGCGATCCTATTTAGTTATTCATCATATCTTTGAATTATGTTATGCTATGCTATCTAGTTTAGATGGACATCATATATGTGAAATTATGTCATGCTATCCGTTTTAGTTAAACAATATACATGTCAACTATTTCATGCCCTGTTTTTTCCGCACTATCTATTGCATCTATCTCTCATACAATGTCTATACATTCAACTATGTTTCCTGTTTATCAGCCATTTGAATTGGAGCGGGTGATGCCAGTATCTAGCGGACTAAAAACACGGTCTTCAAATAAAACAGTGCTACCTCTTGGTGGAGATAGCACCCCGGTTGTACATGCACAAGAACCAGCCCTACCACACATAACCCAAACTCTCGGAGATTGTACCCCTACTGCGATGGACAGAGAACCAGCTTCACCCAATCTAACCCCAACCCCAGCCGATAGTAACCCAGTTCCTGTTGACACAACACCATCTCCACCACAGAGCTCCCAAACAACAACAGTTATTAAGGCAGCTCCAGTGCCCAAAGGGCCAGTACTATCACGGCGAACCCCAACTCCACCAGTTAGTACGCTTATTCCTGTGGAGGAAGCACAACCAGCTAGTCGTAGTTTAGCATCTATCGCGTTTGATGTTGTTAAATCGTATGTGTGTATCTTCCCATCTTGGAAATATTATACTGAAGATGAAGGAAAATGCCAGTTGCAGGTGTTTGTCCAGGAGTTATGTGTAAGTAATGTTACTCATGGCAATTACTTTGCTTCGTCCCATACATCCTAACTCCGTGATGGTTATAATACAGCAAATTTTCCCATTTTTCTCTACAGAGAAGGACTGATTTGGAAACTCGGGATGAGGTAACCTGTGCTAATACCTCTGCTATCTTCAAGAATGCTTGGTGGCATTATCGGAATTACCTAAAGAAAACGTACTTCACCGGCAAAGAAACTCATCAAATTCCCTCACGTTCTCCTGAGACACATTTACTGGACGATGACTGGGAACGCCTTGTTCTTTACTGGTCCCGAACCAAGAATGTGGAAAGGTCTATGAGCTCATTTTCTATTTTTAAGTATTATATCCTTGCGTCTTACTGTACTCTATTCACGTAGAACAAGTGCCTAAACCTGAAGAACAACTATTCTAATTTAAGATTCCATTGCTATCATAGTTCAAAAAAGCGCTAGGCGTTAATTGTCCGTTTTGCCACCGCCTTGCGCTTTACTGACCAAAGCGCATGCTTATGCGCGGTTATGCACAGATTATGCGTAGTTATGCGCAATGTGTTTTGCCAACTCCTAGAGCCTAGGCGCGCTTAAGCGCTCGCTTAGGTGCGCCTTTTTAAACTATGATTGCTTTGCTCTTGTATCACTGTATTTACTCATACAAACTTAATTTTAAATTGAAGGATCCAATCGAAACTCCAATGGCACAGCAGGTATGTTCACGCATGTTTCTTTAACAAGTTTGCTCTTATCAATAGCTCTGTTGATTTCAATTTCAATTGTGTATACAGTTGACTTTCATATCATGCACATTACTAGCATCACAAAGGAGCCAATAGTGTTGTTGTACATGTAGACCCGTGGTACCCATCTGAAATCTTGTTGTGCCGTGTAGTTTCCCATGCTTTGTATTCTTTCACTGCTGCTTTGTCTTGAACTGATATGATTTGAACCGTGTCTCTATTTCGATTTGGCAAGACAATGCAGTGACCATAGGACATACACTACTACAAAAACAGCTATAGCCAATATGGACACTAATGGCGCACTGTACATGTGGTGCGCCATTACTAAATACTAATGGCGCACCAAGTGTTGGTGCGCCATTAGTGTGCAAATGCTAATGGCGCACCACATCCACGGTGCGCCATTAGTAAACTTTTTTCTTTTAATTTTTTCAAAACTACTAATGGCGCACCGTGGGATGGTGCGATTACTAGTTCAACTAGTAATGTCGCACCACTCCCACGGTGCGCCATTAGTAATTATGTTTCAAAAAAAAATCAATTTTTTTAAACTACTAATGGCGCACCGTGGGAGTGGTGTGCCATTACTAGTTAGTAATGGCACACCACTCCCACGGTGCGCCATTAGTAATTTGGCCCAAACATTCCCCGGAATGCACCCCCCTGGACCGCCTTTTCAGTTTCAAAAAAATAAAAGAAAATGATAGAAATGTAAAAAAATAATAGAAAATAAGATTCCCATGTGATATGTGGTCTAGTTGTTAGCAAAATTTACAAACATGAATTTTCGACTTTTTTGCAAAATCTCTCGAGAATTTGTAAAAATGGGCATAACTTTTGCATACGAACTCGGATGAAAAAGTTTTTTATATGAAAAATCATCTACTCGAAAAGTTACATCCAAATTTAACTGGGGGAACCCCGTTAAACATTTTCAAAATCCTCAAAAACCTAACAGAAAAAAAGATACGGGGCTTTTAAGATCTAGAGAGGCAAAAAAATTCAAAAAAATTCAAACTTACTAATGGCGCACCTGCCCATGGTGCGCCATTACTATCTTCCCGCCTTCAAAATTCAAAAAAATAAAAAAAAAGTTACTAATGGCGCACCTGCCCATGGTGCTCCATTAGTATCTTCCCGCCTTGAAAATTCAAAATAAATATAAAAAAATTAGTAATGGCGCACCTGCCCACGGTGCGCCATTACTATGCCGTATATATGGCTGGGCGTGTCCTCTCCTCCTTACCTCTTCATTCTTCTCCTCCACTCCACCTCTCCTCCACTCCATCTCCTCCTCTCCTCCACTCCATCTTCCCTTCTCTCCTCCACCATACTACCCTCCTCCTCTCCGGCAACCTCCTCCTCCTCCTCTCTGGCGACCTCCTCCTCCTCTCCAGTGACCTCCTCCTCCCTCCTCTCCTCCCCTCCCC
Source organism: Aegilops tauschii subsp. strangulata (assembly GCF_002575655.3). Lineage (NCBI taxonomy): Eukaryota > Viridiplantae > Streptophyta > Magnoliopsida > Poales > Poaceae > Aegilops > Aegilops tauschii. The sequence goes on from NC_053041.3 coordinate 540,347,273, forward strand.
TCCCCTCACGGTTTCTCCTCCCTCCTCTCCGGTGAGCTCCTCCTCCCTCCTCTGCGGTGAGCTCCTCCTCCCTCCTCTCCGGTGAGCTCCTCCTCCCTCCTCTCCTCCCATCCCCTCATGGTTTCTCCTTCCTCCTCTCCGATGCTCCGGTGAACTCCTCTCCGGCGACCTCCTCCTCCTCTCCGGCGATGTAGGCGAGCGCCTCTCCGGCGACCTCCTCCTCCTCTCCGCCGATGTAGGCGAGCGCCTCTCCGGTGACCTCCTCTTCCTCCTCTCCGGCGAACTCCTCTCCGGCAAAAGAACACGGCAAAAGAACGTACAAGATCCAAAAACAGGAACAAAATTTGAAATAATATCGTGCAAAAAAACGAGCAAAAAATGGGCAAAAAAATCGCGATCCTGATGCAAATTCAAAATTCAAAAATAGCAATGGCGCACGGTGGGGGTTAGACGGTGCGCCACTCCTATTTTCCCGCCTTCAAAATTCAAAAATACTAATGGCGCACCAGTGGCCTATACTAATGGCGCACCGTGGCCTATACTAATGGCGCACCATTAGTATACCAGATACTAATGGAGCATCACTGGTGCGCCATTAGTAAAAAATACTAGTGGCGTGATGCTAGTGGCGCACCAGTAGTGCGCCATTAGTAGGCAAAACTGGTGCGCCACTAGTAGGCCTTTCCCTAGTAGTGATAGATATATGTTTGTTTGATGCTTTTATTATGTACTATTACTTGGCAATAGAAGACTTGGTAGTTTAATCCTGTCCACCTTACTAATGAACTGGTTCACCGAAATGAGTTTCATATACTAGTACATGCTAAACTTGTTATGTGTCTGCTTGTTTCTTCTTTTAGAATGCTGACAAAATATTGGGGAATAGTGCCTTATTAAGCAATGGTAAAGGAAGTAATGCAGATAAGGTTCAGGATAGTGACACATCCTTGTTTGTCTCCAACAAAGCTGATAAAACAGCTAACGAAGACTATCTTGAAGACAGCGAGACAACCCCAAAGTCCTATCTTGGTTTAGTGTTCGAGTTACTGGCCACTACTGCTTCCACAAGCTATTCAAACTCACAGTCTGAATCAGTTCGGTTTCTTGAGTCTCAACTACAAGCTGAAAGAAATCGATCAGCTATGCTGCGACAAGAAGCGGAAGGACTGCGGAAGTCCCTGGAGCATTCAGATGCATACTTTCTGGTGCAACAGCAAGCGTTGGAGGATTTTAGCGCCAAACAGGACAAAGCTAATTAGCTTGCTAAGCTTATTGCCAGCATGGTGGATACCCAGGATGACGTTTCTTGAGCTCTTCTGAAGTTGTTTCAGTTATGCTCTTGTTTTGCTGCCGCGTTTATTTGCACTGGTGGCCAATTTGACGGCCAGTGTATGTAATGTGCTGCTTTGTTCCCTATATTTGCACTGGTGGCGAACTTTGATGCCCAGTGGATGTAATATGTGTAATAGCGGTAATAGGCTAGCATTAATTGCTTTCTTATTTATTTCCTTATTGTCTTGTTTAGTTGTTTGCTTGTAGTCACTGCAGTTCTTTTTCTGTTCTTTTCTAGTGGCCACAATAGCCTATTTTTGGTAACTAGGCCAAAATAATCATGGCAACACACAGACTGTTGTAACCATCGGCCTCCTGCAGGCCGTATGATCCATGGGCCTTCGGTCGGCCGTAGGATCCATCGGCCTTCTATACGGGCCTTAGGGTCCATGGGCCTTCTACGGGCGTAGGGTCCATGGGCCTTCTACGGGTCGTACGATCCATGGGCCTTCTACGGGTTGTACTATCCATGGGCCTCATACGTGCCGTAGGATCCATGGGCCTTCTACGGGGCGTATCATCATTTCGCCAATCATGGGCCGTACTATTCGTAGACCATAATGGGCCGTAATAGGCCGTATTTGATAACTCTATGAAAACAGCCCAACGGGTTTTTGGACATGAAAACGGCCCAACGTATTAACGGTCCGCAAACGGGCCGACTGTAACGACGGGCTGAATTTGGCCCACAAGCAGAAAATGACAGTAACGGGCTGTATGTAATCGAATTCTGCAAATTAGCCCAAGAATCAATGGGCCCTGAGAAGGCCGAAAGATAACTTGGGCTGGAAACGGCCCAATGGAATAACGGGACATTAATGGGTATAAAGTGATACGCTGTTCATTACGGGCCAGTTTCACCACGGGCCGTTAATGGGCCAAGAGTTACAAAGGTCCTCATATGGGCCGAAGAAGTCATGGGCCACACATGGGCCGGAAGTTAAAACGGGCTGAATCATATTGGACAACCCAGATGACGCTAGTGGGCCTAATTCGGATAGGGCGTAACGGGCCCTGGGTTAGCGGGCTGTAAATGGGCTATATGCGAATAGGCCGTTAACAGGCTTTCGTGGGCCGGCCCGCCACCTTTTGACCAAGTCAAACAGGCCGGCCTTTTCACAGGAATGGGCCTCTGTTGGGCCGTGCCACGTGTCGCCGTATCATAGGCGCCTTCGGTCCAATGAGCGGATGACATCTGTCCCAACGGTGAGCCGACACGTGTTTCCTCCAGCCAATGATGATTTTACACGTGGAAAATCCCCATTGGTCGGGGCTGTTAACGGGTTATCGGATCCAAAACATGACCCGATAGCTTAACCGCGTTCCGTTACGGTGGATGCCACGTGTCGGTCACCCTTGACGAAAGCACTTCTGTGACGCGCGATTTATCGTCATGGAAGTGGACACTTCCGTGATGATAATTTTGGTAATGTCATGGAACACTTCTACAACAGCACAGGTATGACTATCTTGATTCTGTCATAAAATCGTCATGGATGTACATGCATGACAAAAAACGCGACCTACTGTGACAAACACGTATCATCACGGAAGTGTATTTTTTTGTAGTGAAAGGAAGTGCTTTATTCCTAATTCCAATGGAGCTGCAATTTGGCTGGGTGATTAACATGGATAAATAACCCATGGATGCCAAATATGATCTCAATACATTCATCCTAGCTCCCTGTGCAATTTTTCAAAGTTTCTGACCAGAATACAACTTTGTGAAGGAACTACCTTCATAGAGTTTCCAAATGGAATGAAACTTTTCCATCCTCTCAAGTATCTCAAATCATTAGCCTCCACCCAAATTCAGTTCATTTAATTGAACTATGTGAGCATAGGAGCAATTCTTGTTTTCTGTCCAAATTTTCAGTTTGTGAAGCAAGTGTATTTTATCTTGATGCATAATGGCTGATAATTTTCCCAGGCTTTCTCCTATCTATATGATCCATCTCCACAAGATTTTGGCTCATTTCATCTAGCCATTTGCCATGAGGATTTTTCTGAAGTTTCTGGCAAAACTGATAGCTGTGAAGAAAGTACCATTTTGGCAAGTCCATTTGGTATGATATTTTTTCAGCATCTACCTATGATCAAATCATCAGGCTTTGCGAAGTTTTAGCTTAATCCATCACTCCTAGTGAGTGCTTCTTCTTGATTCAGTTTCTGGGTCAGATTTGGTAGTTGTACAGCAACTATGGTAAATAGTTGTCCAAAATACCTCATAATTTCCAGGACCATAGTCCTTTCTACCCTAAGCCCCCCAGGCAACAAATTTACCTTTTACCCTCTCTGGTTTACTCTCTAGAGTGTGGCCAAGTTTGCAACAGCAAACTTGTGGAGCTTGGTTTACTCAACTCCATTTGTCTCTGCCCGATCCTTTACCGTAGTAACCCTCTCTCTTCAAAGGACTACACGGTAGACATGAGCTGGCATCAGTAAAAACTCCGGAGCACGCATTGTCCGTGGTGACCACGAGGGCAGCCAGCCAAAATGGTGGTCTAGCCACTGTTGTCATCGGCAGCGCTGCTCCGACCAGTTCTGGCCTCGCCATTAATGTCCTACAGATCCCCGTCGACGTCTTCTTCCCCCTGGACCTCTGGCCCCTCTGTTTTCTTCTCCGGCGAGCCATGCCAACGATCGAAACAGTGCACTCCTGTGCGTCGTCTCCTTCCTCCCCGGTGTCCTCTTCCTCCGTTCGTCCGCGAGCGTTGCTCTGGCGCTCGTCCTCACCCTCCTCGTCGCCTTCCCGTGCGCCCCCGTGACTGCTGTGGCCGGCAGAGCCGTGGCCGTACTCGCTCGGCGGTGACCGGCTCGGTGCTCCCCGCCTCGGCTATATATAGCCTGTCCGCGACCCTCCCCGAGCAAACCAGCTCTCTCAAACCCCTTCCCCCTCCCTCAAGAGCACTCTAGTGCCCGAGCCCGACCGAATCCCTCGTCGGAGCGCTCGGATTTCCGGCGAGCCCGCCACTCTGCTCCGCCGCCCTATACCACACCTGAGCTTCGCCGAGCCCCGTGCGCATCATGGATGGATGCGCCACATCCCGGCGACCCTCCCTAGCTCGCCGCCCTTCCGTTTCCCCCACCGGAGCCCCGTGTCCACTCGAGCCCGAAGCCCCTCTCCGCCGCGTGCCTCGCTGCTTCCGCTACAACGCTCGTCTATGGCAGAGGCTACCACCCCGAGATGCGCCTCTTCATGCTGAGCATCTAGGTAGGTCGGCCGTCGCGAATGGTGGCCGGAATTGCCGGCGATCGCCGTCGGGGCGGATGCCTCCCTCGGCCTCGCTCGATCCTGAGCGGGAGGAGGAAGAAGCCAGTCCAGGCGGGCCCCTTCCCGCGCGACCCACCTGTCGGCGAGAGAAGGGCGTGGCCCAGTCTACCACGTTGGATAAGTGGACGCGCCTGACCCCGAAGCCGTTTTCCCCGCGCGAAAGTGCATTTCTGGAAAGTACGCTTTCAATCTCAGAAAGCGTATTTTTCTCTCCTTCAGGCCGGGAATACGTTTCCCCCTCTGGAAGACGTATTTTCAGAAAAGACACGTTCTGTTTAGACTACCAGGGACCTGTTTGTAGAAGTATTTTTACAGACTAGTCCCTGAGTTTTAAACGTCCGTATCTTTTTACCCGTAGCTCCGAATCAGGTGATTCCAAAGCCCACGTCTTCGTTTCGTCGAGCCCGTTCCGTTGATATCATTTTCATAATATTTCCACACAGTGAAAATGACCATTTTGACCTTGCCCGTAAACAGCCCCTCCGAGAGAGAATTGTTTCCGGCAAATCTTTTTGCGATCGTTTCGCACTTCTCCCCCGAGTATTTGTCGACCCCCAGGCAAGCCAACCTCTTATCATGAGCCCCGAACTTGCATGCTGACTTTGCTTGCACCTTGTGTGTGTGTAGTTGCAGTTGTTTCATATCGTTTTCGTCTGAAGTTATTCCTTTATGCATGCCATGCATGCTTGTGTTTTCACGATATCATTTGCCATGCTAATTAGAATGTTGTTATTGATAATGCCATGTCACTACTCTACTTTATTTGCATGTCATCGTTATAAAATGTTATGAGGATTGTAATGCACCGTTGATATGCTATTACTTGGTATTGTCATGTTCTTTATGCTATAGTTATGCACTTGAGAAGTTCAATATTTTGTTCATGCATTTGTATGTTGCATGCTCATTGTTGCATTCATGTTCATGATGATGGAGAAGGAATTAAAACGACTTAATAATAACAAACCTCCTCCGTCATCGATGGGATCGAGTCATAGTGCCACCAAATCGAACTTTTTTCAGTGCAGCCACATTTGCTTTTATGGGAAGGCCTTAATGCAATCTATTGTCGTGCCTCTCGCCGGTGCCTCCAACTAGGGAAGGTTATGGGCATGCTTACCCTGATCAGGTAGGCGGACATAACCTTGTCTACCCGTTGTTAAAATTTTTGGTACCAGTCCCTGTGAGGGACGCTTTGGCCACGACGGTGGTCGTTGTGTCTTTGGTAGACACGGGGCCACCCAGGACTAGCCCAGTTGGGAGTGGGTCGGAGTGGCCGGGAGAGTGTCATGGTAGTAGGTCGGTTTCGTCAGAATGCCGTTGGTCCACCCGAATGGGATGACGAGGCCATGGGTTCCGTGGTGTGGGTATAGTGTGCTACCTCTGCAGAGTGTATTCAATCTATCGATGCGTCCTCGGTCATGGGCATAAGTTCGTAGTAGGTCCCACTATCAGGTCTTGGTCGAAATGGAGGATAAACCTGAAATAATTAAGTTGGTAAATAAAGATGTGATAACAAGAATATGGTGACTTGGACTATGAGATAGTCGTGAGAAGTCATCACGATGTTTTGATATGATCACGAGACGAGGTCTCGGTGAGTGTTGGAGACCAAGTGTTGGTCATGGTTGTGATCGCCGAAAAGATCACCGTTCGGTTGCGAGGCAACCCGTTGGTAAGAGAGTCCGAGGGACTCGGTGCACAAGTTTGGTTGCATTGCATGAGTAATATGTTGCATTTAAAAACCAAGGCAGAACAGAAGATGATTGCATAAAGTTAACATGCTATGTCTGCATTGGATATAATCGATAGTTTATTTTTCAGCATAGTTTCATGATGCCATGCCATGCTTTGATTGACATGTTAAGTTAGGCCATGATTGAGATAATATGCTATGTTTTTCTATTACCATGTTATAAGCATGTTTTGATAGGCCATGTTATTGCCATGTTAGTAGATGCTATGATTTTGTTCATGCTTAGTTGATCTTTATCATGCCATGTTTAGTAATTGATATGAGATAGGCTGTTGCATGCGCTCGGTTCTCGCTTTGTCTTCTGCTTGTTGGGATGCTAGTTATTTGGTTGTCTTGAAAGCACATTCAATGTACCGTGACACCCAAGTTTTTATTTGGATTTTTTTTCAAAAGATTTTTATTTGACTTGAGGGAGGTGATTTATGTTTTTTTTTCAAAAGAACTCTCCCTTTCAAATATATATTTTTTATGGAAAAAGTTTTATTTGGATTCACCCAAGATCTGTCTTTGGTCTTGGAGTTTCTTGCTTTTCATTTGGACTCAAGACAAAATACTTTTCACTTGGGAAAATGCCTTTTGAAAATCTCTTTGAAATTTGCACTATGGCTTTTGGAATAATCCTTTACCACTTTCAACTTTTCCCTCTTGCCATGGCCCTAGTGCAAATACTCTCTCCTAACCCACCCCTCATCTTTGGATCATGTTTGGCATCTAATCCAGCAAGTTGAACCTCCCCTATGTTTATTTTCCATTTAAATCTTATTCAAATAAATTTATGTCTTCTATTCTATCCATTGGTGATTTACAAAGGAACTCTACTTTCTGTTTTGATTTTTGCCCCCAAACCAACTCTCCTCCCTAGTCCTTTGAACCCTCAACCAAGATCCATGAAGATCCACTGGTCTTCAGTTCAAAATTTTCAAACTATACTTGCTGCAAGTTTGGACCAGATTTGTCAAATTTGGTGAAATTCATTCAAATCCTTCTCCAAAAATTCCAAGTAAAATCAGGCAGCCTCTGGGTGCATTGAGTGGTCATCTCACCAAGTTACAGCCCCAGAAAAATTTATCTCATAGCCAAATCATTCTGTCGAGCACCTTTAGTGCCTCGTCATTGTCAAGTTCAGTTAATTCAGAGAACAGTTCAGTGGCTTACTGTCGTTTTCTTCAGAGATGGTTGTCGATCTCGACAGTGCCCCGATGTCCCCTTGCCCCTCGTCCCCTCCCCCTTGTTCCTGCACCGCATGAGCGCCTGGCACCTTGCGGACGTCGGCGACGAGCAGCAGAAGGTGCGCCGCCCCGTGACCGACGCCAGCGGCGGCTTTGCGGCCGCCAGCGGGAGGCACGGCGCCGACGGCGCCACCCAGCGCCGCCCAAGCCACCGGAGCTCGCCGCGTGGCCTTCCACTCCCCCGAACGCGCTGCCGTTCTCGTCGTGAACCGCAGGGTGCGGAGCGCGCTCTCTGCCGCCGTCGAGCCCGTGCGGCCATCTCACCGTGGACCGACGCCATTACGCCAAGACCAACTCCGTTTAGCTGTGGAATGACACCAGTAACCTCCACTGACGCTGCCTGGCCACTCAAACCTCCTGCCAATCCACTGCATCGCCGTAATCGCTCGCCGGAGATTCTCCGTTCACGGCCACCCCGTCGATCCGCCTATAAATAGAGGCCCCGAGCTTCAACTCGAGCACCCACCATCCCTGCACTCCACCTAGAGCACGCCTAGCCACTGGAAGAGCCCCGAGGAGGTCTCCTTCCTCGACTCCGGCCGCCGCGACCCACCACGGGATCCAGCTCGATTCGCCCCCGTGTGTGCACCTCCGCCTCCCTTCTCTAGCCAGTAGCTTCACCATGCACCTCTCTTTCTGACCCGTGCTTCAATTCGAAGTTTGCAGCCCTCCACCGGAGTTCTCCACCACCACCCGAGCCGCCGCCCGCCGGAGATAGTGTCGCGGTCGACGTGGTGCTCCCCGGTGGTCAAGTCCACCACCCACCGACGCGGAAGAACAAGCTGAAGCTCTTGGTACCCTCCGATCCTCCTAACTCGCCGTGGTTCGACGCCGGCGTCCACCGCAGTCTTCGGGCGCCGGCGAGCTTTTCAAACCTGACATGTGGACCCCGCATGTCAGCCTCTGTTATATTCTCCCTACGACCGTTTTCTGTTGGCGCCTTCGGGCAAATACGCTTTCCCTCTTGAGCTTGCGCATTTCCAATCGAACCGTTTTCTGTTTTCTCAGTTAAAACCCTGGAACTTTTCTGTTTCATTACAGATAAGTCCCTGGACAGAAACCTTTATAACTTTTTAATAAAAAGGGATTTTTGAGTGATTATTTTTCTGACAATCTTAAAATTTTGTCTAGTTTTTTATGGGATTTATTTGAAAAATATTTGGAGAAGTTCTGTGCGCCCATTGGTTTTCACGTTAGTACCCGTTTTTCGTGATTGCCGTAGGTTCCGGAAGAGGTGACGGAGCCGCGAACTTCGCAGAGCTAGACTCCGACTTCTCCGAACCAGGCAAGCATGTTTGAACATTTGATATGATAAGTGTTTTGCATGTTTGCTTGAAAGTTTGTGCGTGGCATATGAGTGTCGGTAAATACCTCGTTGCTTGTAAGGCAACTACCTGCATGTTCCAAAGTTGCGATGATCTCTGATGAGAGATGGCCTAATCATGTGGTGACATGAAGGGCAGCAAGGTGGTACTGTTGTAGCATAGCAGCCTTGCGTCATCCGACTTTCTCCGACGTTAACGTGGACGGAGTCACGTTATCGTTCTTTTCCCGCATGTTCCAAAGTTGTGATGATCTCTGATGAGAGACGGCCTAATCATGTGGTGACATGAAGGGCAGCAACGTGGTACTGTTGTAGCATACCAGCCTTGCATCATCCGACTTTCTCCGACGTTAACGTGGAGAGAGTCACGTTATCGTTCTTTTCCCGCATGTTCCAAAGTTGCGATGATCTCTGATGAGAGACGGCCTAATCATGTCGTGACATGAAGGGCAGCAAGGTGGTACTGTTGTAGCATACCAGCCTTGCGTCATCCGACTTTCTCCGATGTTAACGTGGACGGAGTCACATTATCGTTCTTTCCCCCTTCCATGCTACCACACGTTTCATTTGCCAGGATGCGGTTTAGTAAGTTGGTAACCTCTTTCCGTGTACACACCAAACAGAGAGGCCGGGATGATGGTACCTTGGCCCAGGATTAAAGCCAGTCATCCGGTCAGGGGGCATGGGTGTTTCCGGTTGGGACCGAGAGGGGGGGCACCCCCTTAGAGCGCGCGTATAGAAATTTGATCCCATGCTACGCGAGGTTGTAGCCTCCCCGCCTCAAGGTTTTGCTTGAACGTTGCCGAGGGTGATCCCTGGCTTCGGAAGGTTGAATTGGGTGTGTACTGGTTAGACGTGTTTCTTCTAAAACACCGTAGACTTAACTAGTCCCTGTGACTACTGAAATCCGTTGGCTGTGGTTAAGTACAAACTCTGCAGAGTCAATTCCTTCCAAGTCATCGTATCCATGATCAAGTAGTGTAATCAGTATATCCATATCTATCCGCGTGGAAAACTTGTCCCCGGTGAACAAGCTCAAGTGGTAAACCCAGTCTGCTTATTATTATTGTGGATGAACTAACTTTATATTTGTCTCGTGCTTGCGATAATTTATGTTCCCGAACTATTGTATTATTGAGCTATAATATAAGCCCTTTATGTGACGTCGAGCAGACGTCCGACTGTGGCGTGTTTTTGTTTCTTACTTTAAATATAAGCCCTTTATGTGATGTCGCTCAGACGTCCGACTGTGGCACGCACTGCCTTTATTTTCTGTTATATGCCCTTTATGTGGTGTCGCCCCGAAGCCCGACTGTGGCATTATTATTCTCGCAGTTTCCTCTCGAGGAGTCATTCAGACCCTCGTTTGGCACCAGCATTATTATTCTCGCAGTTTCCTCTCGAGGAGTCATTCAGACCCTCGTTTGGCACCAGCATTATTATTCTCGCAGTTTCCTCTCGAGGAGTCATTCAGACCCTCGTTTGGCACCAGCATTATTATTCTCGCAGTTTCCTCTCGAGGAGTCATTCAGACCCTCGTTTGGCACCAGCATTATTATTCTCGCAGTTTCCTCTCGAGGAGTCATTCAGACCCTCGTTTGGCACCAGCATTATTATTCTCGCAGTTTCCTCTCGAGGAGTCATTCGGACCCTCGTTTGGCACCAGTATTACTATTCTGCAGTTTCCGCTCGAGGCGTCATTCAGACCATCGCTTGGCACCCAGTATTTATTATCTCTATGTCTGAACGCACTGGATAAATTGTTCATATGCTTCATGTTTACATTTGTTATATCTTATGTCCGAACTGTCTTGCGAGTACTTTCATAGTACTCACCTGGCTTGTTGATTTGGCCAGATGTTGACGAAGGCGATCTCTTGGATGAAGAGTTTGATAGCGCGTCCGACGCCTAGAGGAGTCCCAGTCAGTCCTGCGCGATCCCGGATATTGGTCACTTGTATTATATACGCTTCCGCCACCCGCAATAAGTCTCCTCGAGCCTCACTCCAACGCTCGAAGAGCTGTAGTCTTCAGGAGTCATATCACTCGCTTCGCGGTGATATTTCCACCACCGTTATTATCGTGAGTTAGTAGTATGCCACCCTATCCGCCGTCTTGTTTTATCTGCGTGCATGTAATAAATTGTTGGGCAGTCTCCGCTCAACCTTGTATTATATTTAGTACTCCTGGTATTTTTCTTCTGTGACCAAGATATTGTCTACCAGTGAGAAGGAATTCTTCCTTACTGGTCCGTAAAAGGGATTGGTCTCTCAATAATTATTTTATTGAAAACCGGTCGTGACAAGCTTGGTATCAGAGCCAGGCTGACTGTAGGAAGCCATTAGGTGCAATCGCTAATCGGTTATTAGCGTTTTTTGTGCTTTTTCAGCTTTTTGCAATTGTAGCTATTTTCTGTTGGTCATCATAAATTTATGACATGACTACTCAGAATTTTTGCCTACTTTTGTAGATGGCTGGCAGCAGCTATGAGAATCGAGTGTTCACGAACGTGCCCGAGGGGTTTGTCAAGCTCCTCGTCTCCATCACCAAGCTCGCGATCGGGCCAGCAGCTCGCCCGGAGTTCACACTCTATCAGCACAAGCTCAGTGACGACGTGTCTATGCACCAAGCTGTGGTGCAATTCAAGGGAGGACGTTCTGCAGCTCGCCACTTCCGTTTTGTGGGAAGGGCCATGCCTACGGAGAGGCATGCCATGCAGATGGCTGCCCGTGAGGCGATAGCTCGCCTTCGGGACATCCTTCCTACGATGAAGACTCGTCGCTACCGCTACCTCCCATGCCATGTGCCTTACAGCAGCCACTATGCGTTCGCCTGCCATCGGGGAGAGCGAGATGAAGCCATCGAGATGGTTGTGGAGTATCTCAAGGCTCTGGAGGAGTCTTTCGACAACCTCGTGGATGATCTTGTGGCTGCCCGCATGGACTTAGTCCGGGGCGGTCCTGCCAGCAGGAAGGAGCTTCTCAACACGGCGCCGCCTCTGACATTCGTCTCGTCTTCAGCCTCGTATGCACCGGCCGTTTTGGCCACTGCTCGCCGTCTACCTACCACTGAGGAGTTCGACCGAGTCATCGCTCCTACTCCAATCAGAGCCGCACCGCCTGCCGCACCCGCTCTACCACCAGTCGCCCCCGCACCATCACCGCAGCGCAGCGTTGCGTGCCAGGAGCCAGCTAGAGAGGAGGTGGAGGTTGATTCTCCTGGACCGCTGAGTCTTGCCATCGGCAAGGGGAAGGAGATCTTCACCATCTCCAACTGAGAGCACCGAGAAGCCGCGCGTTATGTCTGCTTGTATGATGTGCTGTTTCATCTGTACGCTAGTTTGTATTGGTGTGTTTGTTGCCTTCCGGAGTAGTACGCTAGTCTAAATAACATGTCAGGATGTGTACGCGCATCCTGAGTGCTGTATCGTGTGTTTGCTTTTCGCATGTAAGATAGTTGCTAAGCAGTTCTTCTCCATGCAAAATCGCTTATATTTTCTTGAAAACCTTGAGATCTTTTAAATTTGTTGCCTTTGCAAGATTTTCCTTGTGCTGCACAGTTTTTCTCATGGGTTTTGCACAATAATACCCCAGACTGGAAAAATGTCTCGCCCGTGGACTCGCTCCATGCCCAATCAGCCAGAAGAGGTTTACGGGACACAGACTAGCAACAATTTCACTCAGGGTCAGTCCAGTCAACACGATAGTGAAGCAGCCCTGTCTCAAGTATGCCGTCTCTTCGAGCAAAGCCAGCAACAGCACCAAGAGATGATGAAGCATGTCATCAATATGGGAAACCACCGTGAGCCCTATCAACAGCATTCCAAGTTATCGGAGTTACAGAAGACTCGCCCCTCAACTTTTGCTCACACCGATAGGCCGCTGGAAGCCGATGATTGGCTTCGTGACATTGAAAGGAAGCTGATCATTGCTCAGTGTTCAGATCATGAGAAGGTGCTTTATGCACCACACTACCTTACTGGAGCAGCTGCAGCATGGTGGGAAAATTCCCTACACATGCATCCCAGTGAACACAACATCACCTGGGAAGAGTTCAAGGAAGGCTTCCGTGGGGCACACATCCCCAGGAGCATCCTAAAGATCAAGAAGAGGGAGTTTGATGACCTGAAGCACAGAGGCATGTCAGTAACAGAATACAATGGTCAGTTTACCCAGCTGTCTCGTTATGCCTACGACGAGCACATGACAGAAAATAAGAAGATGGAAAAATTCCTGGACGGCCTGGCCCCAGCACTAAGATGCCAACTGATTGTGCACACCTTCCCGGATTTTAAAACTCTGGTAGACAAGGCCATTACCTTGGAGAACTAGCGCCGTAGTCTGGAAGATATCCGTAAGCGAAAGAGGGACAAGACGACTCTTGCTCGCAAGAACCGAAGGAGGACTGAGGTTCCACGAACAGACACAAGGAGACCCACGACTACTGAACCAAGGCCCGTCGGACAGTTTCATGCCAGGGACAAGGAGTACACGTACCGTCCAAGGGTCACCTGCTATGCTTGTGGTCAAGAAGGGCATTATGCTAAACAGTGCCCAAAGCCAGAGAACCCGGCACCCAAGCCAAACAATGGTGGGAACAATCCAGCTCCCAAGCGCAACAATTTCAACCCCAACAACAACCACAGGAAGGGTCACCTGAACCATGTGACCAGGGAAGAGGCGCAGAATGCCCCAGACATCGTGCTCGGTACGTTCCCTGTCAACACAGTACCTGCCACGGTTTTGTTTGATTCTGGAGCTTCCCATTCGTTCGTTTCGAAGAGTTTTGTTTTACAACATGGTTTTCCGATACTTCCCTTGGAAAAATCTATGATCATCAAGTCCCCCGGAAATAAGCAAATCGCTCAGGGTTACTGCCGAGGAGTGGTCATTGAGTTCGAAGGACTACAATTCCACGCGAATCTCATCGTGTTGGAGAGTAAGGGACTGGATGTCATTTTAGGGATGGACTGGTTGACCACTAACAAAGGATTCATCGACTGTTTCAATCGGACAGTGATTCTCACTCACCATCACGGCAAGACAATAAGAGTTTCCGCTCAAGAAAGGCCACGATCACAGCAACCAAAACTGAACAAAATGGACATTGCAGAACTGAGAAAAGTTCCAGTGGTATGCGAGTTTCCTGATGTGTTCCCTGAAGAACTACCAGGCATGCCACCAGACCGAGAGATAGAATTCAGCATCGAACTAGCACCTGGCACCGCTCCCATCTCTAAGAAGCCATATAGAATGGCACCCTCAGAATTGGTGGAGTTGAAGAAGAAGATAAAAGAATTATTGGACAAAGGATTTATTCGAGCCAGCTCCTCACCTTGGGGTTCGCCTATGTTGTTCGCAAAGAAAAAGGATGGGACACTAAGACTGTGTATAGACTATCGAGCCCTCAATATGGTCACCATCAAAAACAAATATCCGATGCCACGGATAAATGATTTGTTTGACCAGCTCGCACAAGCCAAGGTATTCTCAAAGATTGACTTGAGATCGGGATATCACCAATTGAAAGTACGGACAGAAGATATCCCCAAGACAGCATTCACTTCCAGATATGGGTTATACGAGTTTACAGTGATGCCTTTTGGACTAACGAACGCCCCCGCATATTTCGTCCACCTCATGAACAAAGTTTTCATGAAATTCATGGACAAATTTGTGGTGGTATTCATTGACGATATTCTGGTTCACTCAAGGACACCAGAAGAGCATGCTGAGCACCTCAGAATTGTTTTGGGAGAATTGAGGAAACATTAGTTGTACGCCAAATTTAGCAAGTGCGAATTTTGGCTAAGACAAGTTGGTTTCTTAGGCCATATACTGAACCAAGAAGGCGTGGCTGTAGACCCAGAAAAAGTCACGGCCATACTGGACTAGAAGCCACCCGCCAACGTTACTGATGTGCGGAGTTTCCTAGGAATGGCCGGATATTATAGAAGATTTATTGAAGGATTCTCCACTGTGGCAAAACCTATAACACAGTTGCTCAAGAAGGACAAGAAATTTGTATGGACGGAAGCATGCGAGAAAAGCTTCCAAGAACTCAAGAAGAAGCTGACAACCGCACCGGTCTTAACTGTACCAGACATACACAAGAGCTTTGAAGTGTATTGTGACGCGTCCCGAAAAGGTCTCGGATGTGTACTAATGCAGGATGGCAAAGTAGTCGCATATGCCTCACGGCAGCTGCGAAAACATGAGGAAAATTACCCAACACATGACTTGGAGCTAGCAGCAGTTATCCATGCACTCAAGGAGTGGAGGCACTTTCTGTTGGGGAATCGCTGTGAAATATACACGGGCCATAAGAGCCTCAAATATATCTTCACACAGCCAGAGCTAAATTTACGCCAACGACCCTGGTTGGAATTGGTCAAGGACTATGATGTCGGCATTCACTACCATCCAGGGAAAGCAAATGTAGTGGCAGATGCCCTTAGTCGAAACCCCAGCCCGGACAATGACGGTCCGCAAAACTTGAGGCCTGAGTTTCAGCAAGAGTTCACTAGGCTCAACATGATGTTAGTTTCTGAGGGCACCGTGACAAACCTAGAGATACAACCCACCCTGGTGGAACAAATTAAGAAGGCTCAGCAGGGACACCCCAGCATCGAAGGCATAAAGAAGAAAATGAACCTTGGTAAGGCTTCAGAGTTCGTCACCGACAGTGCAGGGACACTATGGTACGGAGACAGACTTTGCGTACCAAACATTGAGGAACTCAAGCAACAAATCTTAACCGAAAGCCACACCGCTCCATACTCGATCCATCCTGGAGGAACCAAAATGTACAAGGACATTCAGGAAAGATTTTGGTGGCACGGTATGAAAAGAGATATAGCCACATTTATTGCTTGTTGCGATTCATGTCAGCGCATCAAGGCCGAGCATCAAAGCCAGCAGGGCTACTCCAGCCAAACAGGATACCGGAGTGGAAATGGGATGAAATAGGAATGGATTTCATCGTCGGACTACCCCGATCACAACGTGGGAATGACGCCATATGGGTCATCACAGACCGACTAACCAAGGTTGCTCATTTCATTCCCGTGAAGACTACCTACTCCACACAAAGACTGGCCAAACTTTATCTCTCCCGTATAGTTCGCTTGCACGGAGTCCCAAAGACTATAATATCAGACCGAGGCACCCAATTCGTCTCCAAATTTTGGGATCACCTACAACAAGCTCTGCGCACGCAACTAACTTTCAGTACAGCGTACCACCCTCAGACTGATGGACAAACGGAACGTGTAAACCAAATCCTAGAGGATATGCTAAGAGCCTATGTGCTCACCTATGGATCCAGTTGGGAAGAGAGTTTGCCGTATGCCGAATTTGCTTACAACAACAGTTACCAAGCCAACTTGCAAATGGCACCCTTTGAAGCATTGTACGGACGGAGATGTCGTACCCCACTGAATTGGTCAGAAACAGGTGACAGCCGTATCTTCGGCCCAGACATGCTTAAAGAGGCCGAGGAGAAAGTTAAACAAATCAGGGACAGACTCAAGACAGCACAGAGCCGACAAAAGAGCTACTATGATCAGAAGCATCGTGAGGTCAGTTTTGAACCCGGTGATTCCGTATACCTCCGAGTATCTCCTATGAGGGGTTTGCAACGGTTCAAAATTAAGGGGAAGCTAGCCCCAAGATTTATTGGACCATTTTGTGTAAAGGCACAAAGAGGCACGGTAGCCTACCAACTAGACCTACCCAAGGAGCTGTCAGACGTCCATGACGTATTCCACGTCTCACAGTTGAGGAAATGTGTGAGTAACCCAGAGAAGCATGTACCTCATGAGAACATTGATATGCAGCCAGATCTCACCTACAGAGAAAGACCAGTAAAGACTTTGGAAGAATCTGAAAGGAGGACCCGTCAGAAAACGACGAAATTTTTCAGGGTTCAGTGGAGCAACCACACTGAGGATGAAGCTACATGGGAAAGGGAAGATTTCCTCCGGGCAGAGTATCCATATCTATTTGAGGATCAGCAGAAATCTCGAGGACGAGATTTTTCCTAAGGGGGTACGTGTGTGACACCCAAGTTTTTATTTGATTTTTTTTTCAAAAGATTTTTATTTGACTTGAGGGAGGTGATTTAAATTTTTTTCAAAAGAACTCTCCCTTTCAAATATATTTTTTTATGGCAAAAGTTTTATTTGGATTCACCCAAGATCTGTCTTTGGTCTTGGAGGTTCTTGCTTTTCATTTGGACTCAAGACAAAATACTTTTCACTTGGGAAAATGCCTTTTGAAAATCTCTTTGAAATTTGCACTATGGCTTTTGGAATAATCCTTTACCACTTTCAACATTTCCCTCTTGCCATGGCCCTAGTGCAAATACTCTCTCCTAACCCTCCCCTCATCTTTGGATCATGTTTGGCATCTAATCCAGCAAGTTGAACCTCCCCTATGTTTATTTTCCATTTAAATCTTATTCAAATAAATTTCTGTCTTCTATTCTATCCATTGGTGATTTACAAAGGAACTCTACTTTCTGTTTTGATTTTTTGCGCCCAAACCAACTCTCCTCCCTTGTCCTTTGAACCCTCGACCAAGATCCATGAAGATCCACTGGTCTTCAGTTCAAATTTTTCAAACTACACTTGCTGCAAGTTTGGACCAGATTTGTCAAATTTGGTGAAATTCATTCAAATCCTTCTCCAAAAATTCCAAGTAAAATCAGGCAGCCTCTGGGTGCATTGAGTGGTCACCTCACCAAGTTACAGCCCCAGAAAAATTTATCTCATAGCCAAATCATTCTGTCGAGCACCTGCAGTGCCTGGTCATTGTGAAGTTCAGTTAATTCAGAGAACAGTTCAGTGGCTTACTGTCGTTTTCTTCAGAGATGGTTATCGATCTCGACAGTGCCCCGATGTCCCCTTGCCCCTCGTCCCCTCCCCCTTGTTCCTGCACCGCACGAGCGCCTGGCACCTTGCGGACGTCGGCGACGAGCACCAAAACGTGCGCCGCCCCGTGACCGACGCCAGCGGCGGCTTTGCGGCCGCCAGCGGGAGGCACGGCGCCGACGGCGCCACCCAGCGCCGCCCAAGCCACCGGAGCTCGCCGCGTGGCCTTCCACTCCCCCGAACACGCTGCCGTTCTCGTCGTGAACCGCAGGGCGCGGAGCGCGCTCTCTGCCGCCGTCGAGCCCGTGCGGCCATCTCACCGTGGACCGACGCCATTACGCCAAGACCAACTCCGTTTAGCTGTGGAATGACACCAGTAACCTCCACTGATGCTGCCTGGCCACTCAAACCTCCTGCCAATCCACTGCATCGCCGTAATCGCTCGCTGGAGATTCTCCGTTCACGGCCACCTTGTCGATCCGCCTATAAATAGAGGCCCCGAGCTTCAACTCGAGCACCCACCATCCCTGCACTCCACCTAGAGCACGCCTAGCCACTGGAAGAGCCCCGAGGAGGTCTCCTTCCTCGACTCCGGCCGCCGCGACCCGCCACGGGATCCAGCTCGATTCGCCCCCGTGTGTGCTCCTCCACCTCCCTTCTCTTGCCAGTAGCTTCACCATGCACCTCTCTTTCTGACCCGCGCTTCAATTTGAAGTTTGCAGCCCTCCACCGGAGTTCTCCACCACCACCCGAGCCGCCGCCCGCCAGAAATAGTGTCGCCGTCGACGTGGTGCTCCCCGTTGGTCGAGTCCACCACCCACCGACGCAGAAGAACAAGCTGAAGCTCTTGGTACCCTCCGATCCTCCTAACTCGCCGTGGTTCGACGCCGGCGTCCACCGCAGTCTTCGGGCGCCGGCGAGCTTTTCAAACCTGACATGTGGACCCCGCATGTCAGCCTCTGTTATATTCTCCCTCGAACCGTTTTCTGTTGGCGCCTTCAGGCAAATACGCTTTCCCTCTTGAGCTTGCGCATTTCCAATCAAACCGTTTTCTGTTTTCTCAGTTAAAACCCTCGAACTTTTCTGTTTCATTACAGATAAGTTCCTGGACAGAAACCTTTATAACTTTTTAATAAAAAGGGATTTTTGAGTGATTCTTTTTCTGACAATCTTAAAATTTTGTCTAGTTTTTTATGGGATTTATTTGAAAAATATTTGGAGAAGTTTCTGTGCACCCATTGGTTTTCACGTTAGTACCCGTTTTTCGTGATTGCCGTAGGTTCCGGAAGAGGTGACGGAGCCGCAAACTTCGCCGAGCTAGACTCCGACTTCTCCGAACCAGGCAAGCATGTTTGAACATTTGATATGATAATTGTTTTGCATGTTTCCTTGAAAGTTTGTGCGTGGCATATGAGTGTCGGTAAATACCTCGTTGCTTGTAAGGCAACTACCCGCTTGTTCCAAAGTTGCGATGATCTCTGATGAGAGATGGCCTAATCATGTGGTGACATGAAGGGCAGCAAGGTGGTACTGTTGTAGCATACCAGCCTTGCGTCATCCGACTTTCTCCGACGTTAACGTGGACGGAGTCACGTTATCGTTCTTTTCCCGCACGTTCCAAAGTTGCGATGATCTCTGATGAGAGACGGCCTAATCATGTCGTGACATGAAGGGCAGCAAGGTGGTACTGTTGTAGCATACCAGCCTTGTGTCATCCGACTTTCTCCGACGTTAACGTGGACGGAGTCACGTTATCGTTCTTTCCCCCTACCGTGCTACCACACGTTTCATTTGCGAGGATGCGGTTTAGTAAGTTGGTAACCTCTTTCCGTGTACACACCAAACAGAGAGGCCGGGATGATGGTACCTTGGCCCAGGATTAAAGCCAGTCATCCGGTCAGGGGGCATGGGTGTTTCCGGTTGGGACCGAGAGGGGGGCACCCCCTTAGAGCGCGCGTATAGAAATTTGATCCCATGCTACGCGAGGTTGTAGCCTCCCCGCCTCAAGGTTTTTCTTGAACGTTGCCGAGGGTGATCCCTGGCTTCGGAAGGTTGAATTGGGTGTGTACTGGTTAGACGTGTTTCTTACAAAACACCGTAGACGGAACTAGTCCCCGTGACTACTGAAATCCGTTGGCTGTGGTTAAGTACAAACTCTGCAGAGTCAATTCCTTCCAAGTCATCGTATCCATGATCAAGTAGTGTAATCAGTATATCCATATCTATCCGCGTGGAAAACTTGTCCCCGGTGAACAAGCTCAAGTGGTAAACCCAGTTTGATTATTATTATTGTGGATGAACTAACTTTTTATTTGTCTCGTGCTTGCGATAATTTATGTTCCCGAACTATTGTATTATTGAGCTACAATATAAGCCATATATGTGACGTCGCGCAGACGTCCGACTGCGGCGTGTTTTTGTTTCCTACTTTAAATATAAGCCCTTTATGTGATGTCGCTCAGACGTCCGACTGTGGCACGCACTGCCTTTATTTTTTGTTATATGCCCTTTATGTGGTGTCGCCCCGACGCCCGACTGTGGCATTATTATTCTCGCAGTTTCCTCTCGAGGAGTCATTCAGACCCTCGTTTGGCACCAGCATTATTATTCTCGCAGTTTCCTCTCGAGGAGTCATTCAGACCCTCGTTTCGCACCAGCATTATTATTCTCGCAGTTTCCTCTCGAGGAGTCATTCAGACCCTCGTTTGGCACCAGCATTATTATTCTCGCAGTTTCCTCTCGGGGAGTCATTCAGACCCTCGTTTGGCACCAGCATTATTATGCTCGCAGTTTCCTCTCGAGGTGTCATTCAGACCCTCGTTTGGCACCAGCATTATTATTCTCGCAGTTTCCTCTCGAGGAGTCATTCAGACCCTCGTTTGGCACCAGTATTACTATTCTGCAGTTTCCGCTCGAGGCGTCATTCAGACCCTCGTTTGGCACCCGGTATTTATTATCTCTATGTCTGAACGCACTGGATAAATTGTTCATATGCTTCATGTTTACATTTGTTATATCTTATGTCCGAACTGTCTTGCGAGTACTTTCATAGTACTCACCTGGCTTGTTTATTTGGCCAGATGTTGACGAAGGCGATCTCTTGGATGAAAAGTTTGATAGCGCGTCCGACGCCTAGAGGAGTCCCAGTCAGTCCTGCGCGATCCCGGATATTGGTCACTTGTATTATATATGCTTCCGCCACCCGCAATAAGTCTCCTCGAGCCTCACTCCGACGCTCGAAGAGTTGTAGTCTTCAGGAGTCATATCAATCGCTTCGCGGTGATATTTCCACCACCGTTATTATCGTGAGTTAGTAGTATGCCACCCTATCCGCCGTCTTGTTTTATCGGCGTGCATGTAATAAATTGTTGGGCAGTCTCCGCTCAACCTTGTATTATATTTAGTACTCCTGGTATTTTTCTTCTGTGACCAAGATATTGTCTACCAGTGAGAAGGAATTCTTCCTTACTGGTCCGTAAAAGGGATTGGTCTCTCAATAATTATTTTATTGAAAAACCGGTCGTGACATGTACTGACCTGGCGAGTCATGCCAGTTTTGTAGGTCGTACCCGTATTGTTCGCTTGATCTGTCGTGCTAGGCCGTAAGCTTGCCAGTCTTGTGAGTTGTGGAGCCCAGCCAGAGTTGATGAGCCGCCAGACCAAGAATGTATTGTATTCATCAATGATGTAAGCTTATGCACATGTATTTGATGAATATTACTGTTGTAGGGCTATGCCAGATGATTGTATTCATCAATGATGTAAGCTTATGCACATGTATTTGATGAATATTATTGTACCTGGAATGCTGTATTATGGACCTGTCGTGCGTCAGGTGTTATCCTGGGCTGACGTGCGAAGGCCCCCTGCTCCATGCGGATCGGGGTGCCACAGGACATGGTATCAGAGCAGCCAGGCAGGCATAGGTTATCCTAGTATTAGATCACCGCTACCATTAAATGGTAATGGCCCTAAGGGATTTGACCCATCCCTGGCATCCGGCATGGCCACTGTTAATCAACAGGTGGAGGAGTCGGGACCGACACGTCCTCACCCCACTATCCCCGCCTAGTTATCTGTGGAACGAATAGCAATCATATCCTTTCTGGTCGGCCGCACCGCTTGCCCTTCACATTAAGGGAAAGGGGCCACACCATGCGGGCATGTTTCGCATAGCTGCCTATTAAAGCCCCCTTTCCGCTCGCCGTATCGCTCACCCCTAGTCAGCCATGTCCCTGCAAAGAAGCCTAGCTAGCAACACTCCAGTCATGACTAGCACCTTCAAAGCTCCCAAGTTATACACCCGCACCTGTGCCGTCAACCACACTGGCTTTCCACCCCTTCTTACTGAGATGCTCACCAAAGCCTTTGGCTGTAAGGCTAGCCCCGATTACCTGGTGTTCCAATCGGCACCCGTTCCTCACCTGCATCGTTTTGATGCAAGAGTGCACATCAGCCTAGGTCCCGCAGCAGATGGCCAACCATTGGTTTTTCAGGGGAGAGCTATGCCTACCTCTGATTTAGCCATTCAGGCTGCTGCCGTGGAGGCTATGCTTCACCTCCGAACTAGGTACCCGCATATGGCAGCGAGGCGGGATTTCTACTTTTACCCCATTGTGACAGAAGTAGGAATGCAGCCTTCTCCCGCTATCCAAGGAGATGACCCTGCAATCGCTCGCCTGGTGCAGTATATCGCCGCCCAGGGGATGATGATTGCCCAGATGCTTGCCGAGTTTAGAACTCTGGACAACGATGCAGTGCGAGTCGTCAAGGAAGCTTACGGTGAGGCTCGTAAATTCGCATCTCAAGTCATTTGCCCAAGGCCATCCGAACCAGTGCTATCCTCTCAGCTTGTGTTGTGGCCTAGACCCAACATCATCACCCTCGACAGGGCTCTTTTACGGATCCACCAACAACATTTTCTTGGATCAATTTCAGCCACACCCCCAGCAGCCGAACCCCAACCCATAGTGTTGTCGGACGATGAAGATGGAGATTGGCTCAGTCTTCGTCCTTCCGGAGAGCCCCAGCAAGGCAAGTCCTCTGCATGACCTCAGTCAAGCAGTGAGATGATCAGTCTGTCGGTTCATCTCCGTTATGAGGATAGAACTATGTATCCCAAGTTGAGTTGTTTCTTTTAGCGCGTAGCACGTTCATGCTCTGTTGTGTGCTAGTACTGTTGTAATCCGTATGCTGTGTTCCATGTATGTTTTCTTTGTGCTTTTGTTTTTGTATTGTTTTTGCTTGTCTCTCTGTCAAGCAGAAATGTTTGACAGGGTTGACACTATGTTGCTAACAAGATTTTAATTAGTAGATCACATACACTAAAAACCACATTGACTCATTCCGAGTCTATAATAAAATGCGCGCTGGTGTAGGTATTGTACGCCAGGATTACAAATACCCACTAGCATTAAAACACCTTAGTATGATATTGCCTGGTGTGTTTTTCCGTTGCATGTTTATTGTTTCTGTCCGTTTGCTAGTTTAGATTTTATTGCATACTACACGCATACCCAGTTCAACAACGAGTACATTCGGGCAGTACTCGGGGGAACGCAAAGTCACATATCCCTCTCTATCTGTGCATACCCCGTGTGCCGGATTTTCAAATCTAGAACCTCGCGGAGGCATTTCCGTCTGGTAATTCCTCGTCTCTAATTCTATTTCCTGATTTCATTTCCGTAGGAACACTGCCAACTTTATTTCCTCGATCCAGTACATCTACCCCGATACAAGTTTCAACTCAATTCTACCTCGACACCTACATTTCGTGGAGCTATCCGCGAAAATTTTCCATACTCCGTGTGATTTCTGAGCTGGCGCAGCCACCTCACCTACATCTGGACTCCACCACCACAGTCACTGCCTTGCGTGCCGCAGGTAGATCGCCACTAGCGCTCCACCGCAGCACGCGATTACTCCGCCGGCGCAAAGCGACGGAGAACCAAGCGTGGCGGAGGACCACCCAGTGCGCCATCTTCTCCCGCATATCGAGCCACCGCACCCAGCCGCGCGTTGTTCCGAGCTCGATCATTCCTAATGAGAATCAGCAGGAGGAGTGACGAGCCGATCAGTGTGCCCAGCAGCGCTGCGAGGAACAACCGTAGCGCCACCAGGAACACCTGCTCGCCGAAGGAGCTCGGCTCGATCTCGCCCAAACCGAAGAGGTAGTAGAGCGGCATTGAGTTTGTGCGTTGGAGGAGAGCCGCGCTGCCGTTTTTATAGCCCAACCCCAGTGTACGGTGAGCGAGGTCCAGGAGAACTGCTCGTCGCTCGATCACCGGCGTCCAGGAGGCGAATCTGCGAGCAGTGCCGACAAGGTGCTGGCCTGCGACGTGAGTGCTCGCTGCACCGGCGCTGTGCACGCCGCGCACTATGGCTCTAGGGTCCTCATCGCCCTAGGAGGTAGATGCGCGCTGCGCCAAGCCGCACGCGGAGCAGCAGCATAGAAGAAGCAGCAAGCCAGAGGTAGAAGAAGGAGGCTGCCAGTGGGCCCTGGACCCACGTGTCAGCAGGTGAAACCACTGTTCATTGGGTGCATCTAGCATTTTTTGGGAGTTTGATCTTGAATGCCCCGAGCCGTGGATATAACCAGGTTTGCCTCATCTCTCTTTGGGTGTACCAATTATCGGTACCCCCAACTCATTTGAATTTAACCAAAGGGTTAAAAATTAACCCCGAGGTTTTTCCCCGGAGTGGTTATTCTTTCATTTGTGTTGTAACCCTAGGAATCTCGAGGACGAGATTCTTTTTAAGGGGGGAAGAGTTGTAACAGCCCCAAAATTGGGTTATCAATTTTTGTGCTATTATTCCTTCCTGGCACTCATTTTCAAAATTTTCTCTTGAGTTTGCTGGATGACTCTGAGAAATTTTGTCATTTCCAACCTTTAAAAACCTTGCTCATGTCTTTGTCAGTGGGCAAGACCTCCTTTGCATCATCTCAAACCCTCTCAAACCCTAATTCCAAATTTTTGGAATTTGAATATGCCCTTTGTGAATACAAAGGAGTCATCATTTTATTTGATCTGTTGATCCTCCCTATTGTTCCCAGAGATCCTCCTATCTCTCTGAACCATGGATATGCAAAAATATTGCCAAGTCCCCTGCAATATTTTTGAATTGTGATTTATTCCTTTTCTTGCCTTTCAGAGGAATAAAATACAAAGGCATAGCTAGCCATCTCCTAAATTGATGAGAATTGGTGGACTTGATACTTATGCCTAATCCAAGCTCTGGAAAGTATATTGGCCATAATTAAATAAGGAAAATTACCTTTTCCTATTTAATGCCAATATTGCATTTCTGCCATTTTCCAAAGGAACTACTATTTTTATAACAGAGAAAAATCCCACATAAATTGTGGAGCTTCTCCTTGATATATAATCACTAGTTCCATCCTAATCTCATGTTCCTCAGTTCAAAAATTTGGCACATGATCCAATGCAAGTTTCTGCCTTCTCTGAAATTTTGCAAAGGACGTGCTTTATTCATAATTCCAATGGAGCTGCAATTTGGCAGAGTGATTAACATGGATAAATAACCCATGGATGCCAAATATGATCTCAATACATTCATCCTAGCTCCCTGTGCAATTTTTCAAAGTTTCTGATCAGAATACAACTTTGTGAAGGAAGTACCTTCATAGAGTTTCCAAATAGGATGAAACTTTTCCATCCTCTCAAGTATCTCAAATCATTAGCCTCCACCCAAATCCAATTCATTTAATTGAACTATGTGAGCACAAGAGCAATTATTGTTTTCTGTCCAAATTTTCAGTTTGTGAAGCAAGTGTATTTTATCTTGCTCCATTATGGCTGATAATTTTCCCAGGCTTTCTCCTATCTATATGATCCATCTCCACAAGATTTTGGCTCATTTCATCTAGCCATTTACCATGAGGATTTTTCTGAAGTTTCTGCGCAAAACTGATAGTTGTGAAGAAAGTACCATTTTGGCAAGTCCATTTGGTATGATATTTTTGCAGCATCTACCTATGATCAAATCATCAGGCTTTGCCAAGTTTTAGCTTAATCCATCACTCCTAGTGAGTGCTTCTTCTTGATTCAGTTTTTGGGTCAGATTTGGTAGTTGTGCAGCAACTATGGTAAATAGTTGTCCAAATTACCTCATAATTTCCAGGACCGTAGTCCTTTCTACCCTAATCCCCCCAGACAACAAATTTACCTTTTACCCTCTCTGGTTTACTCTCTAGAGTGTGGCCAAGTTTGCAACATCAAACCTGTGGAGCTTGGTTTACTCAGCTCCATTTGTCTCTGGCTGATCCTTTACCGTAGTAACCCTCTCTCTTCAAAGGACTACGCGGTAGACATGAGCTGGCATCAGTAGAAACTCCGGAGCATGCATTGTCCATGGTGACCACGAGGGCAGCCAGCCAAAACGGTGGTCTAGCCACTATTGTCGTCGGCAGCGCTGCTCCGACTAGCTCTGGCCTCGCCATTAATGTCCTACAGATCCCTCTCGACGTATTCTTCCCCCTGGACCTCTGGCCCCCTCTGTTTTCTTCTCCGACGAGCCGTTCCAACGACCGAAACAGTGCACTCATGTGCGTCGTCTCTTCCTCCCCGATGTCCTCTTCCTCCGATCGTCCGCGAGCATTTCTCGATTTCGTGAGCCTCTGGCGCTCGTCCTCACCCTCCTCGTCGTCTTCCCGTGCGCCCCCGTGACTGCTGCGGCCGGCAGAGCCGTGGCCGGACTCGCTCGGCGGTGACCGGCTCGGTGCTCCCCCCTTGGCTATATATAGCCCGTCCGCGACCCTCCCCAAGCAAGCCAGTTCTCTCAAACCCCTTCCCCCTCCCTCAGAGCACTCAAGTCCCCGAGCCCGACCGAATCCCTCACCGGAGCACTCGGATTTCCGGCGAGCCCGCCACTCTGCTCCGCCGCCCTATACCACACCCGAGCTTCCCCGAGCCCCGTGCGCATCATGGATGGATGCGCCACATCCCGGCGACCCTCCCTAGCTCGCTGCCCTTCCGTTTCCACCACCAGAGCCCCGTGTCCACCCGAGCCCGAAGCCCCTCTCTGCTGCGTGTCTCACTGCTTCCGCTACAACGCTCGTCGACGGCAGAGGCTACCACCCCGAGATGCGCCTCTTCATGCTGAGCATCTAGGTAAGTCGGCCGTCGCGAACGGTGGCCGGAATCGCCGGCGATCGCCGTCGGGGCGGATGTCTCCCTCGGCCGCGCTCGATCCCGAGCGGGAGGAGGAAGAAGCCAGGCCAGGCGGGCCCCTTCCCGCGCGACCCCACTTGTCGGCGAGAGAAGGGCCTAGCCCAGTCTGCCATGTCGGATAAGTGGACGCGCCCGACCCCGAAGCCGTTTTCCCCGCGCGAAAGCGCATTTCTGGAAAGTACGCTTTCAATCTCAGAAAGCGTATTTTTCTCTCCTTCGGCCGGGAATACGTTTCCCCCTCTGGAAGACGTATTTTCAAAAAATACACATTCTGTTTAGACTACCATGGACCTGTTTGTAGAAGTATTTTTACAAACTAGTCCCTGAGTTTTAAACGTCCGTATCTTTTTACCCGTAGCTCTGAATCAGGTGATTCCAAAGCCCACGTCTTCGTTTCGTCGAACCCGTTCCATTGATATCATTTTCATAATATTTTAACACAGTGAAAATGACCATTTGCCCTTTCCCGTAAACTGCCCCCTCCGAGAGAGAACTGTTTCCGGCAAATCTTTTTGCGATCGTTTCACACTTCTCCCCGGAGTATTTGTCGACCCGCAGGCAAGCCAACCTCTTATCATGAGCCCCGAACTTGCATGTTGACTTTGCTTGCACCTTGTGTGTGTGTAGTTGCAGTTGTTTCGTATCGTTTTCATCTGCAGTTATTCCTTTATGCCTGTCATTCATGCTTGTGTTTTCACGATATCGTTTGCCATGCTAACTAGAATGTTGTTATTGATAATGCCATGTCACTACTCTACTTTATTTGCATGTCATCGTTATAAAATGTTATGAGGATTGTAATGCACCGTTGATATGCTATTACTTGGTATTGTCATGTTCTTTATGCTATAGTTGTGCACTTGAGAAGTTCAATATTTTGTTCATGCATTTGTATGTTGCATGCTCATTGTTGCATTCATGTTCATGATGATGGAGAAGGAATTAAAATAACTTAATAATAAAAAACCTCCTCCGTCATCGATGGGATCGAGTCATAGTGCCACCAAATCAAACTTTTTTCAGTGCAGCCACATTTGCCTTTCTGGGAAGGCCTTAATGCGATCTATTGTCATGCCTCTCGCCGGTGCCTCCAACTAGGGAAGGTTATAGGCATGCTTACCCTGATCATGTAGGCGGACATAACCTTGTGTGGCCGTTATTAAATTTTTTGGTACCGGTCCCTGTGAGGGACATTTTGGCCACAACGGTGGTCGTTGTGTCTTTGGTAGACACGGGGCCACCCAGGACTAGCCCAGTTGGGAGTGGGTCGGAGTGGCCGGGAGAGTGTCATGGTGGTAGGTCGGTTTCATCAGAATGCCGTTGGTCCACCCGAATGGGATGAGGAGGCCATGGGTTCCGTGGTGTGGGTACAGTGTGCTACCTCTGCAGAGTGTATTCAATCTATCGATTGTCGCGTCCTCGGTCATGGGCATAAGTTCGTAGTAGGTCCCACTATCAGGTCTTGGTCGAAATGGACGATAAACCTGAAATAATTAAGTTGGTAAATAAAGATGTGATAACAAGAATATGGTGACTTGGACTGTGAGATAGTCGTGAGAAGTCATGACGATGTTTTGATATGAGCACGAGACGAGGTCTCGGTGAGTGTTGGAGACCAAGTGTTGGTCATGGTTGTGATCGCCGGAAAGATCATCGTTTGGTTGTGAGGCAACCCGTTGGTAAGAGAGTCCGAGGGACTCGGTGCACAAGTTTGGTTGCATTGCATCAGTAATATGTTGAATTTGAAAACCAAGGCAGAACAGAAGATGATTGCATAAAGTTAACATGCTATGTCTGCATTGGATATAATTGGTAGTTTATTTTTCAGCATAGTTTCATGATGCCATGCCATGCTTTGATTGACATGTTAAGTTATGCCATGATTGAGATAATATGCTATGTTTTTCTATTACCATGTTATAAGCATGTTTTGATAGGCCATGTTATTGCCATGTTAGTAGATGCTATGATTTTGTTCATGCTTAGTTGATCGTTATCATGCCATGTTTAGTAATTGATATGAGATAGGCTGTTGCATGCGCTCAGTTCTCGCTTTGTCTTCTGCTTGTTTGGATGCTATGTATTTGGTTGTCTTGCAAGTACATTCAATGTACTGACCTGGCGTGTCATGCCAGTTTTGTGGTCGTACCCGTATTCTTCGCTTGATCCGTCGTGCTAGGCCGTAACCTTGCCAGTCCCGTGAGTTGTGGAGCCCAGCCAGAGTTAATGAGCCGCCAAACCAAGACTTCTGCCGCCATTTTAATAGACTTCCGCTGCCATTCAAATAGCCGTAGGGCTATGCCAGATGATTGTATTCATCAATGATGTAAGCTTATGCACATGTATTTGATGAATATTATTGTACCTGGAATGCTGTATTATGGACCTGTCGTGCACCAGGTGTTATCCTGGGCTGACGTGCAAAGGCCCCCCTACTCCATGCGGATCGGGGTGCTACAAGTTGCCACAGTCACCGACCACCCAAGGGTTGTTCGGAAGTGGATCAACAATGTATCCAACTCCCTCCAAAAGGTGGATATGAAGGTCATCGGTCTCGACACAAAGTACACTGAGCGTGCCACTGGGAAGATCCAATGCGCCACCATCCTTCAGATGTGCCTTGAAGATGATGTTTTGGTGTACTACATCATACACGTGCCCTACATACCAGATGAGCTTCACGATTTCTTGTCTCGGGAGGACATATACTTCTGTGGGGCAGCCATCGCAGGGGACAAACAGAAGTTGGAGCCGTACTACCTTGATTTGAAAAGCATCGCTGACATACAAACCAAAATAAAAATTCTTGTAGAAGATTGTGATAAACCGACACCATCCCTATTCGACGTAGCAAATTTTGTGCTCGGAATAAATCTTCAGAAGGGTGACGAGACGCTGGCATTAAGGTCATCTGGATGGGAGAATTTACCCTTGACGTATGACCAAATAAAATACGCTGCCCTCGATGCCCATGTGAGTTTCGAGATAGCTGCAAGGTCGAGAGATCTTGTTGCGAAGCCATCTCCCACAGAAAATGAGAACAACAAGAAGAATAAGAAGATGATGCACCAGCAGCAGGGCATTATGGATGGATGAGAACAAGAAGAAGAAGAAGTTGCTGCACCAGCAGCAGGGCATTATGTGAGTTTCGAGATAGCTGCAAGGTCCAGTGATCGGTATGCAATGCATGTGTCCGTAGACATGACATCTTGTCCATGGAACTTCAACTACAGCGACCATCGCGTTTCATCCACTGCCACTCGCGATTCCCACGACGCCGCTCCAACCCACGGCACCATGTCCCCCAACGTGCGCCTCACCCCTCTCGGCCGCACCACCCCTCTGCCTTTGTGTGCATGACATGTGGGCCAACTGAAATGCGGCGAGCATCAAGTTTCTACCACAGCCACACGTGATTTCCATGATGCCGCTCGAACCCATGACACCACGCGTCCTCCGACCTGCGGCTCACCCCTCTCGGCCCCACTGCCCCTCTGCCTTTGGGAGCATTACATGTGGACCATGTAACACCCAAAAATTTTGACCTTGTTTTATTAATTAAAATTTTGCCAGGAAATTAAATTTTTATTTTCTGGATTTATCTTTTGATTTCAGAACCCCTTTTCTCTTTAATATTGTGGAGTTTTTACCCCCACGTGAATACTTTCCAAAAATATTATTGGACTTGTATACTCTCTCAATAAAACAATTCTTTTATCAGTGGATTTAATTGCATAATTATTTTTCCCTGAGCTTCATTTCTTTTAAATGATTTTCATAAGCTTTAGAGCCTCATTTGCACTACAACCCTTTCAAATACTCCTTTAAAATTCCCACCAAAATTTGGAGATGTCATATGATGTTCCCACATCACTTTTATGCAAAAATCTCTTTTAGTCATTTGGAGATTTTGAGCCCTACCTCAAGTTTTCAAATCTGGTCCTGTTTGTGATTTGCACTACAATCTGTTTAAATATTTCTTTAAGAATCCCACCAAAATTGGGGGATGTTAGTAGTAGTATATTATTCATCTTTGTGCAAAAAAACCACTAATGTTCTTTGAAATATTTGAGCAAATCATCCTCTTTTGCTCTCTGGTCCAGTTTGGCATTTTCTATTGCAACCATATTTTAACATGCCCTTTTACGGAGGACTCTTTTTCCTACTTATAAACCACCCTGCAAAACCCTTAAGCCCAGGAGAGTGGACCCATTGGAGTATGTTTGGTCCATGAAATGATGCCCTTTTCTTTCTGTCCAGAATTGGTTTTCTCAAAAACTTGCACTAACAAGTTTCTGGTCTTGACCAATTAACCTTGCCAGCATCACCTACACCTAAAGAGACTAGGATCTGGAGATTTTGGCCACCCCAAGAGTTGCCTACTTGCCCTTAGCATTTTGTCAAACACTTGGTGTGCATAGCCAGATTTGGCATGATTTTTAGTTGGCATTGTGAGCTTGATCCCCTGACCTAACCACCATGTCCATTAACCTCATTGCAAACTCTAGCATAGTCCTGTTAATTGCCAACCTCGCTCTAGCACTCTAGCCCACCCTGGCATTCGGTCGAGCATGTCGCGTGCGTGCTCTGGGCGCGCCCAGAGCGCACGTTTTGCACGCGCGCGCCGCCGAGCCGCCGCGTCGCGCCCCTGGCCTTTGCTCGCCCGCAGGGCCGCGCCCCAGCCTCGCCCACTCGCCAGAACCCTCCAAGCCACCCCTGGTGCCCTGCAGCGCCGCCGTTAGGGCCCTCTTGGCGGCACGTCGGCGTCCTCTGTGCGCCTCTGCCATGGACGGCGCCGCCCGAGCCACTCCAGCGCACCAGCTCGCCCCTGAACAGCCCGAGCTTATCCACGAGCCCGTCCGCTAGCGCCCGTCGTCGCCACGTCGCCCTGCTGGGAACAGGACGGCGGTTCGCCGGCGTTCTTAGCCGCAGCCGCGGGAACCGACCTCGGCCGCCTATAAAAGGGGCCCCCGAGCTCGCCTAGGCCCTCAGGCAACCTCAAGCCAACCCTCTTGTCGGGTGGTTGGTGCGACATATGCCAAGGGATGGCTTATCATTGTGGGAGCCAATAAAACGTCGCCGGTGCCTGGAAACGGGATGAGCCGAAGACATGCACGCTGGCGAATCTTACCCAGGTTCGGGGCTCTCCGAGGAGATAACACCCCTAGCTGTTGGGATCAAGGGAGAAGAAGAACAAGGCTAGCTCTTGCTTCTCTCTATCTATGGTGTGTGTGCGTGTGCTATGCTTGGAAGCCAAACATGCAGAGGTGCGAACCAGAAGCGAACTATGCACAGTGGCCAACTATGCTTTGGTGCGAACCCTTTGCATGGGTGCTCCGGGGGGTTTATATAGGCCTACCCCTCGGGGGTACAATGGTAATCCGGCTGGGATCTGGTCCCAACCGTCAGTGTCTATGCTCGCCGGCTTCTCCGCCGGCTGCTGGGTCCCGCCGGCTGCCGGTTACTTGGTCGACAGGCCGGCCCCACTGCCTAGGGCTTTGTCGGCGGCTGCTTACTGTAGCCGCGCCTCTGATGATGAGGGCTTTGTCGAGGTGAGCATGGCTACAGTGGGCCGCCTCGGGGGCTATCACTGTAGCCTCACCTCGTCTTGTCTCCTTAATGGGGCTCCTGCTTCGAGGAAGGGAGTCGCCGGCTTCCGGAGACCGGCTATGCTCCCGGCCGACTAGGGAAAGCCGGGCCGCCCTCACGCCTCTCTCTGGCTGAAGGGGCCCGCAGTCCTTGGGCCGTACAGGAGGGGGTTGTGGATGACGTCGTGGCTGGCGTGGCTACAGTGCCGGGCCGCACGGGAGACATCCCTCCCGTACGGCCTCCTGTAGCCATGCCCGCCTCGGGCTTCGGGGGTCGTGGGCCGCACTGTGGCCATGCCCCGTCAGGTCGTCGTTATGTAGGAGTGGTAGTGGTCTCGGCCGGCTCCTAGGAGTCGGCGTCCTTCTTGGCCGGCTTCTAGGAGTCGGTGAGGCTGGGTCGCCTTCCGGGAGTCGGCTTTAGTGGTAGCCGGCCTGGGAAGGCGGCCCAAATGCTTGGAGTGCTTGAAGGCCCAAAGGCCTGATAAATTTT
This sequence comes from Aegilops tauschii subsp. strangulata, assembly GCF_002575655.3. Taxonomy (NCBI): domain Eukaryota; kingdom Viridiplantae; phylum Streptophyta; class Magnoliopsida; order Poales; family Poaceae; genus Aegilops; species Aegilops tauschii. The sequence continues at coordinate 540,380,329 of NC_053041.3, forward strand.
CTGAAGAGCCAGGGGTAGCCGGTTTGGCTACCCGTGGCCACTTACTCCGACAGTAGTCCCCGAAGCTGATCGGGCTTCGAGGTGGAGTAGGGCTCGAGAAGCTCGAACAGCTTCCCATCGCGACAAGCCGACAGCTAGGAGCCGGCCTTGGTCAGGCACGTCGCCTGAGCCGAAATCTTCTGGAGTCGGAGGGCGAGAACCCGCTGGCATGTGCGCCGGGCCGCGGGCCGACGGCGCGCCACGTAGCCGGAAAGCCTGCCAGCCCACGCGCGAGACGGGACGTTGCCGCAAAGAGGGGGCCCGCCACGTCCGCGCCCCGGCCCAGGCGCGGATCTTTTGTATCCCGAAACCGCCCGCACGTTCCGTGCGGCAGTTTCGGCTCGCACTTATGCGTAATAAACGCGAGACGTGGGGGGAGTGGGCGCAGTTAATCCCACGTCTCCCCCCCACGTCCGGCCTCTTCGGCCGCGCGAGGCTATAAGTAGGGGGAGGTGGAGGGCGGCAGGCCCTCGCACGCTCCTCCTACTTCCGCCGTCTTCTTTCCTTGCTCGTTCTCGCAACAGCGCCTCGCCGCCGCGCTCTTCCTCCGCACGCTCCTCCGCCGCCGTGCTAGCTTCCGCCATGCCTCCCCACGTAGAGCAGCGTGGCGGGGATTGGGATGGCTCCATCGTCCACAACGACCACATCGACTTCCTCCGCGACCCACGGCGTCTGCCCAGTGCGGACAAAGTGGAGGTCCGCCTCGCGCCGGAGAAAGAAATCAGGCCGGCGCCGCGGGATGGCGAGCGGGTGGTCTTCCGCTCGCACTTCCTGCGCGGCTTCGGCTTGCCAGTGAGCGCCTTCTTCCGCACCTGGCTGGACTTCTATCAGCTCCAGCCGCACCACCTCACCCCCAACGCGGTGGTGCTGCTGTCGGCCTTCGTCACCCTGTGCGAGGGCTATCTCGGCGTCCTCCCCACCCTTGAGCTCTGGGGGGAGTTCTTCCAGTCGAAGCTGGGTACACGCAGCCAGGGCGTGCCGGCCCACACTAGCGCCTTCATCGCGTCGCGGAGATCGGGCGTCGACAACCCCTTCCCCGTCATCACGCTGATCCAATCGGTGAAGAAGTGGCAGAAATCATACTTCTACGTGCGGAACATCGCTCCACGGGGCGACTACGTCAACCTGCCGGCTTACGTAGCCGGCCCGCCGGCGGGGAGGCTGCCCCAGTGGTCCTTCCGGGCGGTGACGCTGTCGCAGGGAGGAAACGCCGCCATCGCCCGCCTGCGGGTGATGGTCCAGACGGAGGGCCTGACGGGGCCCGACCTCCTGGCCGCGTTCGTCACACGCCGGGTCCTCCCGCTCCAGAGCCGGCCTCATCTGATCTGTCAGATGAGCGGCCAGCTCGATCCGAGCCGGATGTGTACCAAGGAGATGCCGCAGGCCGACGCTGCCGACATGGTGAACTACCTCGCCAACTGCCAGCTTCCCGACGACTGGCAATTCGGCAAGGAGCCATACAGCCGCGCCAATCCTCCGCCTACGGTACGCTCCCCTTCTCTTTTTCTCTTTGTCGCCGAGTTCCTCCGGGCCGACTCTAACTCAGTCGGCTCGCTCTTTCGACAGAATCCTTTGCTTCGGCCGGCCAGCGGGGCGGACGTGGAGCGCCGCTTCGTCCCCGACCGGACCGAGCACGACCAGGAGGACCCCGATCTGGGGACGGTCCATATGGAGGAAGCCGCCGAGCCGGCTGGTGGCCAAGCCGGCGGCGAAGCAGGCGGCGCCGGGTTCTCCGTGACCTTCGATGATTGGCCGGACGAGGACGAAGCCGAAGTCGTCCCGCGCCGCCATCCAGCCTCCGGACGCGGCGCGGGCTCCTCCGGCGCGCAGCCTGCTCGTGGTAGAGGCCAGAAACGTCGCGCCGCCCAGGGCATGTTCGGTAGCCGGACGAAGAAGCCGAGGGGTGGGGCGGCGGCCACCAGGCGGGAAGAAGCGGCCGCGAAGGCGGCTCGCTTCCGCAAAGTGGTGAAGCAGCCGCAGGCTGTGTCAGCGTAAGCTTTCTTTCTTTCTGTGTATTCTCCTTCTTTCTTTTCTTGGGTGGTCTTCTGAACCTTTGTCTTCTTTTCTTTGATCAGAGCTCCACTGTCACTCGAGCGGGCGGCTGCCGGCTCCGTTGTCGAGTCGCCAGGGGGCTCTGGGAGCACCACCCGCCGCGTAGATCCCCGCGCCGCCCTCCTGGAGGCGACGGAAAGGAACGCGCGGGAGGTGCGGAAGGAGCAGGAAGCCCGGGAGGCGGAGGCACGGAAGGCAGCCGCCGCCCAGGCGGCTCGGGATGAGGAGGCGGCGAAGGCGCTTGCCGAGGCTGCAGCCAAGGCCCAGGCAGAGGCCAAGGCCGAAGCGGCGGCAGTGGAGGCCTTGATGGTCACCCCCCTGCGCACCATGGCGCCCGGGGCGCGGATCCCTCGCCAGGGGGAGCCAGTGGTTCCCCGCCGGATTTGGGAGGGAGCGGCGACGACGTCATCTTCGTGAGGGAGGCGCCGGGGCTGACTCCTCCGACTGGGGCGGCCCAAGGCGGCCGGACTGAGTCTGCGCCCGCACAGTCAGCGGAAGGCGAGCCGGCCGCGGGAGCTGAGGTGGCGGTCCGGGTTCCGCCAAGCCGGCGCGCAGGGAAGGCCGCGTCGTAGCCGCATAAGGCGGCGTCGGAGCCACGGCCGGCCGTGGGCTCCAGCTCGTCAGCCCGAGACGCGGAGGCGGCCAGCGCTACCTCCGGGTGGACGCCAGGCGGAGGGACAGCCGTGGTGAACATCGCTGCACAAGACGTCCGGACCCGGCTCCAGAACCAAGCCGCGACGCTGAGGCAGTTCACCGATGAATTCCTCACCACGCGGGCTGCCATCCGGGTTAGTATTCTCAATTTTGCCCTTGACTTTTCTCGTGGGGCGCGTCAGCGCACCCACTGGGTGTAGTCCCCGAGTTCCGAGTCGGCTGCTGAGCAGGCGGCTTGGAACTTCTTGGTGGATTTGCCTTTGCTATTTTTGTTCTTACTTCGGTCTTCTGTCCATCTTGCAGGACTACCACAACCTCCGAGCGGCCGCCTTCAACTCCCAGGCTCGGGAGCTGACGCAGAAGACCGCCGATCTCGCTGAAAGCCGAGGTATGTGACTTGATCTCTATCTCATGTGGGGGCGCGCCAGCGCACCCACTGGGTGTAGTCCCCGAGATTCGGGCCGACTGCTGAGCAGTCGGCTCGGATCTTCCTTGATGATTTCTCATTGTTCTTCTTCTTCTGTCTCTGCAGCGGCCAACGCCAGTCTGAGGGCACAGCTGGGGCAGTCCCAGACTGCTCTTCGTGCCAAGGACGCGGAGCTCGCCGCCTTGGTGCAGGAGCGCGACCGCCTGGTCAAGAAGCTGGCCGACCAGGGGGATAGCCACAAGGCGGCCCTAAAGGCCGCGCAGGACCGCGAAGCCGCCCTCCAGGCCGAGTTCGAGACGGAGGCGGCCGCCTGGGACGAAGCCAGGCAGACTCTGGTCTCCGGCTATGGCCAGATTGAGGATCTGGTTGACGGTAAGTCGTCTACCCCTTCGTCCTTTCTTGCCATCTGTCATTTTGACTTGTTTTTATGATTTGGGGTTCTTCTTTTCTTTCCTGCGCAGAGTACTTCCCCGGCTATTCCACTGCCGCCAACCAGGCCATCGAAGCTCGTCGCCAGGCGAAGAGGCAAGCCGGCTTCGAGATTTCGCCGACTGCCGGCCGCTCGCTGGCGGAGCAGCTCCTGGCGATCCAGGCTCGTATCCAGCTGGCTCACAGACTGCTCCGCCAGCTTCAGCGTGCTGGGTCGCAGGTCCTGGCCGCCCTCTGGCCCGGCCAAGAGATCCCGCGCACTCCCAGTCCGACCGCCGACTGGCTGGAGGTGGCCGTCGGGCGCTTCGAGGCTTGGAAAGCGTCAGCGGCTCGCTCCGGCGCCGGGCGGGCGCTGGAGTTCGTCAAGGCCTGGTACCCAGGCCTGAATCTGGACCAGCTGGCCACCTGGCGGCAGCAAGCCGACGCGGAGCTGGAGCCGGCGCGGCCGGCCATCATTCGGCGAGCTTCGGCGATCGCCGACTACACCGACACCAACGTCTTCGCCCCCGAGGTGGACGACAATGGAGTCGCCCAGCCGGAAGATTGGTTCGGGCTGGACCCGGCGCACGGCAAGGACTCGGCGGAGGAGATCGACTCCAGCGACGAGGGCGAAGAGCAGGAGGAGGAGGGTGAAGACGTCGAGCCGGCTGGTGGAGCAGCCGGCCAGCCTGACCGCGCCTCCAGCACTATGCTGCGTGCGAGTGCGTCTCCTGTTGCGGGAGGCGGTCAAGCCGGGACCAGCTAGGCGGCCACTCCTTCAGCCGGCGAACTGCCTTCACCGTCCAACTCGGCCTTCGCGCCTTTGTCTTCTTTCTTTTGTTTCCTGTCTTGTTACTTTTGAACAATGTTCGGTTAAGTCTGCGCAATTCCACCCACTGGGTGTATTCAAACTTGATTCTGTTGCCGCCTATCGGGGGCTTTTATGTATATAAGTTAAGCAATCGGTCTTTCCTTGTACTTTCGCTTTTTGTCCTTCTGCTTTTTTCCTTTGCCACCCTCCCTTGGTTGCCGCCTCCCTAGTCAAACAGTTGCTCTGCAATCTGTAGCCGGGGAGTGCCTGGCCGATTGGGGAGGAGGAAGTACTTTTAGCTCGGTCGGACTTAAGCTAAGTTTTTAGGAAGCCGGCCAGCCGGCTGCTGTGACAGCCGGCAGGCATATATAGAGGCCGTCTTTTTGCTATATAGGTTAGTTGTTCCTTAGCCGTTTTTGTGTGGGCGTCCTTTCTGTCTTCTCTCTTTCTAGTCGGACAGTCAGTTCTTTGAGCTGCGACTTTCAACAAGAGAGGACTGGGGAGCCGGCGCACTACTTTGCTGACTTCGGGAAGAACTTATAATATAGCTTAAGGCGGCCAGTCCCCGGGCCGACTAGTCGGACCCGGTGCCGGACAAGAATTCAAAATGTAATAAGACATTCATGGATATAACACTCGTCATCCATAGATAAATAAGAGGCAGTCCCCGAGTACTGTTCGGGGGGCCTGTTGGTTTGTAACTTAATACAAAAGGGGTAGCGTGATACATACTGCTTTTCAGCTGTAAAATCGTCTTAGGAGGTTTGCGTTCCATGGTCGCTCCGACTCCTTGCCGGAGTCGTCTCTCTTGCGTGCTCTTGGCTTTTGCGCGTCGATCAAGTAGTAGGAGTCGTTGCCGAGTGCCTTGCTGATGACGAAGGGGCCTCCCCAAGGGGCCGAGAGCTTGTGCTGGCCAGCTGTTCGCTGGATCAGCCGGAGCACAAGGTCGCCCTCTTGGAAGGATCTTGGCTTGACCTTGCGGTTGTAGTAGCGGCGCAGGCCTTGCTGGTAGATGGCGGACCGGCTGAGGGCTAACAGCCGGCCTTCTTCCAGTAGGTCGACGCCGTCTTCTCTTGCTTCTTTGGCTTCCTCCTCCATGTACATGGTGATCCGAGGCGAGTCGAACTCGATGTCTGTTGGGATGACAGCCTCGGCACCGTACACGAGGAAGAATGGAGTGAAGCCGGTTGACTTGTTGGGTGTAGTGCGCAGACTCCAAAGGACAGCCGGCAGCTCTTCGAGCCAGCAGCCGGCCGATCGCTCAAGTGGTACAACCAGTCGGGGTTTGATGCCGGAGAGGATAAGTCCATTTGCTCGCTCGACCTGGCCGTTTGACTGCGGGTGGGCAACGGACACTAAGTCTAGTCAGATGCCCTGTGTCGCGCAAAAACGTGCCAGCGCGCCTTTGGCGAAGTTTGTGCCGTTGTCGGTGATGATGTTGTGCGGCACGCCGTACCGAGTGGTGATGTCGGTGATGAATGTCACGGCAGTCGGCCCGTTCAGCTTCTTAATCGGCTTTGCTTCGATCCACTTTGTGAACTTGTCCACAGCAACAAGTAGATGTGTCAAGCCACCGCGGGCCGTCTTGAAAGGGCCCACCATGTCCAGTCCCCAGACGGCGAAAGGCCAGGTGAGGGGAATGGTCTTGAGGGCAGAAGCCGGCAGGTGTTGTTTGGAACTGAAGAGTTGACATCCTCTCCAGGTCTTGACTATTTCTTTAGCATCCTCCAAGGCAGTCGGCCAGAAGAACCCGTGGCGGAAAGCCTTGGCCACGAGGGATCTTGAGGCGGCGTGGTGGCCGCATTCGCCTTGGTGGATGTCTTTGAGGATTGCCACTCCTTTTTCTGGCTCGACGCAACGCTGGAAGACTCCAGTGACGCTGCGCTTCACAAGCTCCCTGTTGATTATTGTATATGTTGCGGCTCGTCGTTGCACTAGTCTTGCTGCGATCTCATCAGTCGGCAGCTCTCTGCTGACTAGGAACTTGAGGATGGGTTGGGCCCATGAGGGAGCTGTGACTTCTTCTGCTGTTAATGTAGCCACCATGACTCGGGTGGGTGGGTTGGGTGTTGCGTTGGGGTCGACCACCACTTCTTGCGTCGTTGCAGTCCCCGGGCCGACTGCTGCAGCCCCCGGGCGGGGCTCTGAGGTCCCTGGGCCGGGTGCGACTACGTCAGTTCCCGGGGCAGTCGTCGAAGTCCCCGTGCCGCCTGCGGGATTTCTTGAGCCGGATCCGGCTGTTTCTGGCGCAGGCGGTACGAAGATGGAGTCCGACTCTGGAGACGGCTTGATGGACGGCTTGAGGAGGCGCTGGAGGGAGACGCCAGTCGGTATGGCTTGTCGGGTGGAGCCGATCCGTGCTAGGGCATCTGCTTGGTCGTTGTCGGCCCTTGGCACGTGAAGGAACTCGCACCCTTCGAAGTGTCCGCTCATCTGCTGGACGAGGAAGCGGTAGCTCGCCATGTTCGCGTCCTTGGCGTCCCAATCGCCAGATGATTGCTGGACCACTAAGTCGGAGTCGCCGTAGCACAGGATCCGGCGTATGCCGAGCTCTTTGGCTAGCCGGAGCCCATGTACGAGCGCCTCGTACTCGGCCACGTTGTTGGAGGCGGCGAAGTGGATCTGCAGCGTGTACTTGAGCTTGTCGCCTTTGGGAGAGGTGAGGACGATGCCGGCTCCCAAGCCGGTGCGCATCTTGGACCCGTCAAAGTGCATCCGCCAATGGGTAGAGTCGGGAGCCGGCGGTAAGTACTGGGTCTCGGCCCAGTCGACGAGGAAGTCGGCCAATGCTTGCGACTTGATGGCGGTGCGGGGTTGATAGAAAATCGTGTAAGGCGCCAAGGCAATGGCCCATTTGGCCACCCGGCCGGATGCATCCCGGCTGCCTATGATCTCGGCGAGTGGGGCAGTGCACACGACCGTGATGGGGTGCTCTTGGAAGTAGGGCTTCAATTTCTTGGCAGCGAAGTACACCCCATAGCACATCTTCTGGTAGTGCGGGTAGTTTTGCTTCGAGCTAGATAGTACTTCGCTGAGATAGTAGACCGGCCTCTGGACCAGCTGGGCTCGGCCTTCCTCCGGGCGCTGGACCACAACAACAGTGCTGACGACTCGGCTTGTCGCGGCGATGTAGAGGAGCATGGGCTCCTTCTCAGTCGGCGCAGCCAGGACAGGCGGAGTGGTCAACATTTTCTTCAACTCATGGAAGGCTTGGTCGGCTTGATCATTCCACTCAAAGTGAGTGGGCTTCTTCATGAGTCGGTACAGGGGGTTGGTGGGTATCTCCATCCTCTCGATGGCCTTGATCTTGACAGGGTTGCACTCAATGCCGCGTTCGGAGACCAGGAAGCCTAGCAGCTGGCCGGCTGGTACTCCGAACACGCACTTCTCGGGGTTGAGCTTGATCTGGAATTGGTGCAAGTTGGCAAATGTTTCCTTCAGGTCTTCCAGCAAGGTACCGTGCTTCTCTGTGTTCACCACAATGTCGTCTACGTAGACGTGGGCATTTCTGCCGAGTTGTTTCAAGAAACATTTCTGCATGCAACGCTGAAAAGTGGCACCGGCGTTTCTCAAGCCGAATGTCATTGTCAGGTAGCAGAAAGCTCCAAAGGGTGTGATGAAGGCAGTCTTCAGGCGGTCAGCTGGGTCCAACTTGATCTGATGATACCCTGAGTATGCATCCAAAAAACACAACAGCTCGCATCCGGCTATAGAGTCTATCACTTGGTCAATCCGTGGCAAAGCAAACGGATCCTTTGGGCAGGCCTTGTTCAGACTTGTGTAGTCTATACACATGCGCCACTTGTTATTCTTCTTCAAAACTAGAACGGGATTGGCAAGCCATTCTGGAAAGAACACTTCCATGATGAAGCCGGCTGCAAGGAGCCGGGCTATCTCTTCTCCCACGATTCTTCGCTTCTCTTCTGATAGTCGGCGGAGGGGTTGCTTGACCGGCTTCGCATCAGCTCGGACATGTAATTTGTGCTCGGCGAAATCCTTCGGGACACCCGGCATGTCCTTTGGGGACCATGCAAAGATGTCTCGATTCTCACGGAGGAAGTCGGCAAGCTCGCCTTCCTATTTACTGTCCAAGTTCGCCCCAATCACGGCGAACCTCTCCGGGTGCTCCGGGTCTAGAGGTATCTTCTTCGTCTCCTTCGCAGGCTGGAAGGAGCCCTGCGCATCACAGTCCTTGGGGTTGGGGGACAAGGTCGGCTGCTTGCCGGCCATGGCCACAACCCGTTCCAGCATATTCTTCTCTTCTGCCACCACGAGGGACTCGGCCAGCCGGCTGCTGGCCATGGCACACTCGATGGACTTCTTGTAGTCGCCGGCTATCGTGATGATCCCTTTCGAGCTCGGCATCTTCATCTTCAGGTAGGCATAGTGGGGCACAGCCATGAACTTGGCCAAAGCAGGTCGGCCAAGTAGCGCATGATAGGGGCTCTCCAGGTCCACCACCTCGAACCATATTGCTTCCCGGCGGAAGTGATCTTTGTCTCTGAAGAGAACATCCATTTTGATCTTGCCGATTGGAGAGCAAGATAGGCCGGGTATGATACCATGGAAGACAGTGCGGCTCGGCATGAGCTGCTTTGCTTTGATGTTCAGCTTGTCCATGGTGTCGCGGTACAGTATGTTGATACTGCTTCCGCCGTCTATCAGGACGCGGGAAAATCTGGCAGCTCGCCTCTCCGTCGCAAGGGTGACGTCCAAGACCATAGCATAGGAGCCAGGCGAAGGCATCACCTCTGGGTGGTCGGCCTGGCTCCAGCTGATGGGCTTTTCCGACCAATGCATGAACTCGGCGGTGCTAGAGGCGACTGCGTTTACTTCTTGGTGTTGCCGGCGTCGGCTGCGCTTGTCGTCGACTTGACTCGTGAAGACGACGTAGGCGTCGTGCGCTTCGGGGAACTCGTCTTGGATGGCGCCGACTGCCGGCCGGGCCGCCAGCTGCTGGGGAGCTGGAGGCGGCGGGCCGGGAGGCGGAGGCGGCACTATCCCTTCGCCCTTGGTGATGCGGGTGAGCCAGTGGCATTTCCGTGTTGTATGGTTGGACGGCTCCGCGCCGCTGTGGAACTTGCAGGGGGCATCGAGTGCTTGTTCGTAGGAGAAGGACGGCTGCCAGGGCGGCCGGCCTCCCTTCTTCTTGGGAGCAGGCCGCTCCTCGGGCTGCTCGTCTTCAACTATGGCCACCTGCCGACTCGAGGAAGTCGGCATGGGGCCCTTGCGCTTGTGGTCGTTCTGGTAGGGGCGCCGGTTGGGGTCGCCAGCCAGCTGCTTCGGAGCCGGGGCGACCACTTTCCTCGAGGCGTCCACTCGGAGCTCGGTCTTCATGGAGGAGTCGGCAGTGGCGTACTTGTCGGCGATGACGAGTAGCTCGTCGAGGGTGGCGGGCTCGTCGCAGAGGAGTCGGTGCTTGAGGAGGGTGCCCTCTCGGCACCCGGCAGTGAAGTACTCGATGGCCTGGACCTCATGCACTCCCTCGCAGGAATTGCAGAGCTCGGGCCATCGCGTGAGGTAGTCGCGGGTTGACTCGTTGGGCCCCTGGACGCAGAGGGAGAGCTGGCGAGGCTTGGGAGGCCGCTTGTAGGTGCTAGTGAAGTTGCGGACGAAAACCTCGGTGAAGTCCAGCCAGCTGTTGATGCTGTATGGCTTGAGGCTTTTGAGCCATGTGCGCGCCGTGCCCTGCTGCATCAGGGGGACGTACTTCACGGCAATGCGCCGGTTGCCGTTGGCGATGCTGACGGCTGTGGAGTAGTCGATGAGCCAATCTTCCGGCTTCACCGAGCCGTTGTACTTGGGCGTGTCTCTGGGGAGCGAGAACCCTTTGGGAAAGGGCTCGTCGCGGATGCGGGGGCCAAAGCATGGCGGGCCAACATCGTCTTCTTCTTCTAACGCCAGGGACCGAGCAAGGCGGTCGATCCTGTGGCGGGCGTCACTCTCGCTGACTCCTTCTCGGCGGCCGAGTCGGTCGCCAAGAGTCGGATGTGTGATGGGCGGCGGAGTGAGGCGTCTTTCTCTTCGAGGCGGGGGAGGAGGCAGGTTTCCCTGATGTTCAACCGCCCGAGGGCGGCCTTCCGCGTCGCGCTCGATAGTGATGCGGGTCCGGCTATGGCTGGCAGCCGGCTCCTTGTCTTTCTTCTGGCGCGTGCCGCTCGCAGTCGGCGAGCGGGACGTCGCGGCGTGCTCCCGGCGCGGGGGATGGCTATCATCTCGGGTGCCGGCTTCGTGCCGTTCTGCAGCCGCGTCGATCAGCTGTTGGATCCGTCTTGTCATGTAGGGGAGCTCATCGGCTCCCAGCCCATTGAGCTCCTCTGCTGCCGCCTGAGCGGCTCGCAGATTCTCGAGCGGGGTGGCGTAGACGGGGCGATCTGCGCCCAGCATGCTGGCAACGGCTGCGCCGCGCTTCTGAACGAAGCCGGCTCGGCTCGGGCCGCTCGGAGGCGGCGTCCCGAAGGCGGCGCGGTCGACTTCGCGCTGGTGGGCCTCGGTGAGGCGTCTCATCGAGGCTATCTTCTTGCTCTCCGTGATGAGGGCAAGACGGCGTGCCTCCAGGGTCTCGGCGTCGGCGTCGGCCGGGAGGGGGATGGAGAGGTCGTGCATCGCTGCTTGCTGAGCGTCGCGGGCGCTCCCGCCCGAGTTGGAGACGTGGCTGATGACCAGCACTTCGGTGACAACGCTGCTGCCGCTGTCAGCTCGAGGGAGTGGGTCATCGAAGACCACCACGTCGGAGGGGTAGGCGTCGAGCGACGCGGTGTCGGAGTCGATGAGCATCGGGTCGGTGGAGCCGACAGACTCCATGTCCGCAGCAGGCTCGCTGGAGACGTGAAGTTGGACGAGGCGGCTCTCGGGGTAGTCGGTGCCTGCGTCGGACGCAGGCTCGTCGGAGATGCGAGTCTCGCCGAGCAGATCGGCGAGGCGGCTCGCTGCGCAGGCGTCGTCGACGCCTTGCAGCGCGTCGGGGCAAGCGCCATCGGGCGCAGCAGGCTGGCTGCGCTCGCGGGGAAGGAAGAAGGTTCCCGTCCAGAACAGGTCTCCGGACGACGGTGCACCTGGCCCCATGGTGGGCGCCAAATGTCGGGTGGTTGGTGCGACATATGCCAAGGGATGGCTTATCATTGTGGGAGCCAATAAAACGTCGCTGGTGCCTGGAAACGGGATGAGGCGAAGACATGCACGCCGGCGAATCTTACCCAGGTTCGGGGCTCTCCGAGGAGATAACACCCCTAGTCCTGCTCTGCGGGGTCTCCGCATGATCACTAGCTCAATAAAGAGTAGCTACAATCGCTCCTAGAGCTGTTGGGATCAAGGGAGAAGAAGAACAAGGCTAGCTCTTGCTTCTCTCTATCTATGGTCTGTGTGCGTGTGCTATGCTTGGAAGCCAAACATGCAGAGGTGCGAACCAGAAGCGAACTATGCTCAGTGGCCAACTATGCTTGGGTGCGAACACTTTGCATGGGTGCTCCGGGGGGTTTATATAGGCCTACCCCCCGGGGGTACAATGGTAATCCGGCTGGGATCTAGTCCCAACCGTCAGTGTCTATGCTCGCCGGCTTCTCCGCCGGCTGCTGGGTCCCGCCGGCTGCCGGTTACTTGGTCGACAGGCCGGCCCCACTGCCTAGGGCTTTGTCGGCGGCTGCTTACTGTAGCCGCGCCTCTGATGATGAGGGCTTTGTCGAGGTGAGCATGGCTACAGTGGGCCGCCTCGGGGGCTATCACTGTAGCCTCACCTCGTCTTGTCTCCTTAATGGGGCTCCTGCTTCGAGGAAGGGAGTCGCCGGCTTCCGGAGGCCGGCTATGCTCCCGGCCGACTAGGGAAAGCCGGGCCGCCCTCACGCCTCTCTCTGGCTGAAGGGGCCCGCAGTCCTTGGGCCGTACAGGAGGGGGTCGTGGATGACGTCGTGGCTGGCGTGGCTACAGTGCCGGGCCGCACGGGAGACATCCCTCCCGTACGGCCTGCTGTAGCCATGCCCGCCTCGGGCTTCGGGGGTCGTGGGCCGCACTGTGGCCATGCCCCGTCAGGTCATCATTATGTAGGAGTGGTAGTGGTCTCGGCCGGCTCCTAGGAGTCGGCGTCCTTCTTGGCCGGCTTCTAGGAGTCGGTGAGGCTGGGTCGCCTTCCGGGAGTCGGCTTTAGTGGTAGCCGGCCTGGGAAGGCGGCCCAAATGCTTGGAGTGCTTGAAGGCCCAAAGGCCTGATAAATTTTCTGAAGAGCCAGGGGTAGCCGGTTTGGCTACCCGTGGCCACTTACTCCGACACCTCTGGAAGGAGGCGCGGGCGACCGGTCAAACCTGACCAGTGGGCCCCCTGGACCCACTGTCAGTGACCCTGAGCCGGCCCGCGCTGTTTAAAGTGGAAGCGTAAACCCAGAAGTACGTCTCCTCCGTCTCGAAAACGTATTTGTATTCGAACCGTTTTCTTTTTCTGTTTTAATTAAAAACAAAACTTTGACTAAACTTTGACTGGCTATAACGTTTTAAATATAAGTCCAAATGATTTGATTCTTTTTCAGTCATTGCTCAATTTTGGTGTAGTTTATTTTCATATTTATTTGAAAATTTTCCAGACAACTTTTTTGTACTGTTTTAAAATTATGTGTTAATTTACATTTTCTCAAAATAGGTTTTTTGAAGAAGGAAAGAAACTTTCAAAAAAGTGCACCCCCTTGCATACTCTTGAAGGCAAGCATTCTGAACCCTGGCATAATATTTTTGTGTGTTGTTTGATACGGTTACAACAACACCTTGACATGGAGCATTCATTATTTTATGTGATGATACGATCATACGCATGAGTGCATAATGAGATTCTTTGCTATTAGAATTGGATATGCTTGTGATAATAATCATCTTCGTATGCCTTTCATGCCTACCGGAAGGAAGCCGGGAAAGTCTCTGTCTTGGGTAGACACGAGCTTGTCCCTAGTTCCTCGTCGAGACGAGTGTGTCCAGTATCGCATGATGAGGTATGATGAGTGGTGATTCTATCTGTTGATTGAAATATATTTGTTATGCTAATCATACAGGGAATACTTGAACCTACTGAGTCGGCCGTAGATTGAGTCTTGTTCCAGTAACCCCCATACTTGTTTTCTACTACCACTTGTCCCTGCCGCACGTAGGGTACGGTTCAGTAAGTTGTTAACCCCTTACCTAGCACACACCATACAGAGAGGCCATGGTGGAAGATACCGGAGGCATCCGGTAGGCATGCCACCTGGTCCGGGGGCATGGGTGTTTCCGGTTGGAGCCGAGGGGGGTAGCTCCCCTAGTTTGCGCGCGGTATAAATTTTGTGATCCCATGCTAAGTCGAGGTTGTAGCCTCCCCACTTAGAGTTTTGCTTAATGGGTGTCGTGGGTGATTCCAGACACCAATAAGTTAAGCTGGTGTGTGTGGTTAGGTGTGTTTTCAATTAAAGACCGTAGACGGAATTAGTTCCGATGGACTAAAGGAATCCGTTACCCGTGGGTAAAGAGTACACCCTCTGCAAAGGTTAAATCTATTCGAATAGCTGTGTCCATGGGTAAGGACTACAGTCTGAGTTGGGTCAAGTATCGGTCTTAGTTTCGGTCTTCGGAGGAAAAGTTGCTAAACCAGAACATTGATTATGGCCTGTGACATATGATGATGATGATTATTGTGGACTAACCATTTACATTGTTTGAATTATTGAGTATCCCTGGGATGGTTCTACCTCCTGGATATTCACTGTGATTATTCTTATATAAGCCCTTTATGTGGTCTCGCTCAGACGCCCGACTGTGGCATGCTTGTTATTTAAATTATTTATAAGCCCTTTAAGTGGTGTCGCTCAGACGCTCGACTGTGGCATGCTTGTTCTTTAAATTTATTTATAAGCCCTTTAAGTGGTGTCGCTCAGACGCCCGACTGTGGCATGCTTGTTATTTAAATTTATTTATAAGCCCTTTATGTGGTGTCGCATAGACGCCCGACTGTGGCATGCTTGTTATTTCTTTTATTTATAAGCCCTTTATGTGGTGTCGCTCAGACGCCCGACTGAGGCATGATTTATCTTATTATCCTTTCGAGGCGTCGCTTCAGACACCCGATCGGTGCATTCTATTTCTACTCCCTTATTGCATATTCATATGAATAACCTGCTTGCGTGCATCATGGATGTTTATTTTATTTAATGACTGACGTTGCGATCATAGAATATTTTAGAGCATGATTATCATTCGTTATATTATACCTGTGTTCATAATGTTTGCGAGTACATTCAAAAGTACTCACTGGTTTGTCCGTGGCTATTTTCTTGGCCAGATTTCTGGCATGGAGAGGAGCGATGCAATGCCAGCCCCGGAATCTACGCAATGATGATAGCAGCCTCGCGAAGATAGGAATTATCCTGGTCAGCTGTTCCTGTGAGAAATGGAGTCCCACAGACGCAGATGAACCACAAACCGCTTCCGCCATCAGCCACTAGAAACCATTTGTTGTACTCATAGGCCACAATGGTCTTGTACTACATATTTTGTACTTTGCTTGGAACTTCTGTATCAAGTTGGTGCCTCATCAGCTAACAGTAATCCTGGGGCTGGTGAGCACAAGGGCCATTTTCTGGGAAATTAATATCCCGAAAACCGGTCTTGACAAACTTGGTATCAGAGCCAGGCTGACCATTGGCTAATCCTATCTTAGCTAGGTCAATAAACCTAGGTTAACCTACCCACCAGACCTTAACCTAACCCCGGCAGAGCTTCCCGTGTAAGATAGCCACACAGTGACCCCGACACTTTTTGGCAGTCGGTGCCCAACCTATCAGCCTAGCCTGTCGATCACGCGCCAGTTAACGACACCTAATTTGTCTCATTCGCAAGCGTGCGAAGGAAGACTCCGTCCCCTTTTCTATAAAAAGGGCACGCTAGCCTCAACACAGCACAACACAACCTCTTCCCCCAGCTCGAGGCATAATGCCTGGCCCTATTGTGCACAATGAGATCACAGCCACCAACCTTGGAGGTTTTTTGACCGTGCTCGCAAACCTCACCCGCCGTGCCTATGCATTAGAAGAGCCCCCGGAGTATGTTGTGTATCAAGGACCCATGAGCGGTGAGAGCCGTCAATTATGGGCCACAGTGCACATCTATGGTAGGGGTCTATCTCCAGAACGCCCCTACAGGTTCACTGGAAGGACAACTTCCTTTGAGCCACAAGCCATCCAACTAGCAGCTCGAGAGGCTATAGTTCAACTCCGCCACTTGTCGCCCAGAGTTAACTGTCGCTCGTTCTACTACTACCCTAGCCGTGACGGGTATGGTAGGCCGCCCCAGGTTGCCAACTGAGATCACGAGATGGATCCTGCATTGTTGCATCTTGTGCGCTATGTAAGTGCACTAGAGGAACTGTTCGATCAAATCACCCTTGATCTGATCGCAGCTCGTGGAGAACTGGTTCGCCGAGCCCCGGCGAGAGGAGAAGATGAGCCCGACGCCAACAACCCAGTCGTGCTATTCGGACACCCGATCGAGTCTTTGAGGTCTGGCCCAGCCATCGAACAAAATACTTTGGTGTCCCCAGAAGTGCTTCATCGCCTTTTGGGAACACGCTCCAACGGGATTGTGGCCAACAACCCCCGCGATGGTCATCATCGCTACACCGACCCTGCAGCCCCTCAACCTCGTCCAGCTAATCCCGACGGTGAAACCCGTGGAGAAGCCTCGACGTCCACAAGGCAAGCCCGCCTAGATATGAACGAAGTAGACTAAGTCGCTCGAGTAGTACCGAGCCTTAGTATTTCTACGCCTTGTAATTGTGTGATCCTGTATCACCATTATTAAATGCTGTCTGCTTGTGCGCCCCTATTTTTGAATAGTAGCCATGCATAAGTACGTTAGCGTACAGTTGCATTTTTAAATTCAGGGCGCAGCTACCAAAACCACCCCGACGACACCCACAGCAATGCGTCACTTTTGTGGGATATGTGTATCTGTAGCATTGACCCAGACCCCATAGAACAGAACCGACAAACTAGTTACACTTCACCACGGTAAATAACCCAGCCCCAATTCTATATAAAAGGCCACCTCATGACCTTGCCAAGTGCCCCTCACCTTGTGCACAACACTCATAGCCATTTCTTTGCCATGCCGACCCCCAGTATTTATCTGAGAACTCCAGACACAACCCCAGGTAGTTTTGTCAAAATATTGTGGGACTTTACCTGCAGTACCATGAGTGCTACCCATCCACCCCAGTACGAGTTGCTCAAATCAAGGATCACCCCATCCACCTCGAAATATTGGGCAGTGGTGCACATCCCTCCCGTAAACCCAAACCAAGACCCAACGGAGGTCTCCTTCGTGGGGAAATCCATGTCGACTCCGAAAATGGCCATAGAAGCTGCTGCGTATGAAGCACTTGCTCGTCTTCGATTCGCGGTACCCTATGCCAGCGAACGAGGATATTATTACTTTCCGAGTCATGCAGCACCCGGAGAAGTCGCATCTTTTCCCGGTGGACAAATCGAAAGAGACCCAGTACTGGCCAACCTTGCCCAGTATGTTATCGCTCAAGAGCGTTTGACTCAGCGGGTAATGGGTTATCTCCAGAGCCTCGCTGATTTAAATCCTTAGATCGCTATTGGCAGAACACTGAGACCCGACCAGGAGAGACACATTCATCGGCTAGTCAATCCGCTTCCCCCGATAGAAGAGGAGTGTGCCCCCGTACCAGAGACGTTTTCTCAGGACACTGTCCATTTACTGTTTTCATTGTAAACGTCACCGCTATGTTTATTTTCCCAGCATTTATTTATGTGTTGCGACTTGTGTGTGGTATCCTAAATTTGTGCGACGGATCAAATATTTGGTTTCAATTATGTGAGCAGTTTTACTGCTGTTAATTTGGATTTAACTAATTTTCACTCGCCATAAATTTTGAAGTGAGATTTCTTTCCCTGAGTTGCTGCAGCATATACCTCTTCACGACATAGAATTTTTATTCACGCAGCACCATAACAGTAGACTCAAAACCACAACCACTCGACCTCGTGCGCTAATTACAAATCCTCGTGCACATTTTGCACCTAACTGATCGCACCCGAGCACACCACAGTCTCAGTAGGAGAGATTTGTGAGTAATCATTCGGGCGCAAGTTGTTCCAGCACACTGACAGCAGTTAGCACTCGATGCCGCACCTAATCCTCGTGATCACCGCCACCGCGGAGAGCCAACACTCGAGCAGCAGGATCACGACGATCATGAAGGATCATCGCGCACAGGAGCACGGAGAACCCCAGCAACGTCGCCAACCCTCCACACATCAGGACCACGTATCAGTCCGGCATCACCTCCGCCATTAGAGCCTCGTCTCGAGGTCCTGCAAACAGAAATGGAGGAGAAGGAAGGAGAAGAAGAAGCGAGGCCAGGTGTGAGGAAGAAGAAAGGAGCTCCGCGCTCATTTTATAGCTCGAGATCGGTGTACGGTGGGCGAGGTCCATTAACGCCGCTAGTCGCTCGATCGCCGGTGTTCGGAGGCGAATCCGCGAGCAGTGCCGACAGTGCACTGGCCTGCGAGGTGAGTGCACACTGCACCGGCAGCTAGCACGCCGCGCACTACCGCAGTACGGCCTAGATGCCCTACGCGCTAGACGTCGCCGGTGGAGAAAGCGCGGGAAAGCACGTTGGAGAAAGGAAGAGGAGAGAGCCAGAGGTAGAAGAAGAGGCCGACAGTGGGCCCCGGGTCCACCTGTCAGCCAGAGACAGCACTGTGCTCTCTGGTACGACCAGCGTATTTTATAAATTTAGAATTTATTCTAAATTTACTATATCCAGCGTAGAAATCTCTCGTTTTCCCCAAACCATGGATTTTTCCCACACAGCGCCAGTATACCACACTGCAGTTTTACACCAGTTATTGCTCACTCACAGTAGCCACATTTTATTGCACAAGTAGGATGATTTTTTTGGGTAAGAGCGATGTTTGTTCAAAACAGCTTTTAACAAATCTCGAGGACAAGATTTTTTCTTAAGGGGGGTAGTGTTGTAACACCCCAAAATTTTGACCTTGTTTTATTAATTAAAATTTTGCCACGAAATTAAATTTTTATTTTCTGGATTTATCTTTTGATTTCAGAACCCCTCTTCTCTTTAATATTGTGGAGTTTTTACCCCCACGTGAAAACTTTCCAAAAATATTATTGGACTTGTATACTCTCTCAATAAAACAATTCTTTTATCAGTGGATTTAATTGCATAATTATTTTTCCCTGAGCTTCATTTCTTTTAAATGATTTTCATAAGCTTTAGAGCCTCATTTGCACTACAACCCTTTCAAATACTCCTTTAAAATTCCCACCAAAATTTGGAGATGGCATGTGATGTTCCCACATCACTTTTATGCAAAAATCTCTTTTAGTCATTCGGAGATTTTGAGCCCTACCTCAAGTTTTCAA
This sequence comes from Aegilops tauschii subsp. strangulata, assembly GCF_002575655.3. Lineage (NCBI taxonomy): Eukaryota > Viridiplantae > Streptophyta > Magnoliopsida > Poales > Poaceae > Aegilops > Aegilops tauschii. The sequence goes on from NC_053041.3 coordinate 540,399,140, forward strand.
ATGTGGTCCAGTTTGTGATTTGCACTATAATGTATTTAAATATTTCTTTAAAAATCCCACCAAAATTGGGGGATGTTAGTAGTAGTATATTATTCATCTTTGTGCAAAAAAACCACTAATGTTCTTTGAAATATTTGAGCAAATCATCCTCTTTTGCTCTCTGCTCTAGTTTGACATTTTCTACTGCAACCATATTTTAACTTGCCCTTTTACCCAGCACTCTTTTTCCTACTTATAAACCACCCTGCAAAACCCTTAAGCCCGGGAGAGTGCACCCATTGGAGTATGTTTGGTCCATGAAATGATGCCCTTTTCTTTCTGTCCAGAATTGGTTTTCTCAAAAACTTGCACTAACAAGTTTCGGGTCTTGACCAATTAACCTTGCCAGCATCACCTACACCTAAAGAGACTAGGATCTGGAGATTTTGGCCACCCCAAGAGTTGCCTACTTGCCCTTAGCATTTTGTCAAACACTTGGTGTGCATAGCCAGATTTGGCATGATTTTTAGTTGGCATTGTGAGCTTGATCCCCTGACCTAACCACCATGTCCATTAACCTCCTTGCAAACTCTAGCATAGTCCTGTTAATTGCCAACCTCGCTCTAGCACTCTAGCCCACCCTGGCATTCGGTCGAGCATGTTGCGTGCGTGCTCTGGGCGCGCCCAGAGCGCACGTTTTGCACGCGCGCGCAGCCGAGCCGCCGCGTCGCGCCCCTGGCCTTTGCTCGCCCGCAGGGCCGCGCCCCGGCCTCGCCCACTCGCCAGAACCCTCCAAGCCACCCCTGGCGCCCTGCAGCGCCGACGTCAGGGCCCTCTTGGCGTCACGCTGGCGTCCTCAGTGTGCCTCTGCCATGTACGGCGCCGCCCAAGCCACTCCAGCGCGCCAGCTCGCCCCTGAACAGCCCGAGCTTATCCACAAGCCCGTCTGCTAGCGCCCGTCGTCGCCATGTCGCCCTGCTGGCAACAGGACGGCGGTTCGCCGGCGTTCTTATCCGCAGCCGCGGGAACCGACCTCGGCCGCCTATAAAAGGGGCCCCCGAGCTCGCCTAGGCCCTCAGGCAACCTCAAGCCAACCCTCTGGAGCTCCCCTAGCCCGCAATCGACGGAGGAAGGCCGTCTTCCTCGTCTCCGGCCGGTTTGGTCGCTGCCACTCTCCGGTGCTGTGCGCCGTGAGCTGAGCCTCCCTAGTCCCTCCAGTGCTTCCATCCTCCTCCCCTCGACCGTGCGGAGCCGCCCAAACCCTCAGCTGCGTCGGGGAACCACCATAGCACCGGCCCCCAAATCCACCAGAAGCCCTCTCCGTCGCGAAGCTCGCCGCCGGCGACTCCCTCCGTTCCCACCTGCCTAGCGACCATCGGGAGGACCGCCCTGGACTGGCGGATCCATCCCCGCCCTGGACTGGCGGATCCATCCCCGCCCTCAGGACCCCGCGAGGAGCCGCCGTTCGCCGGCGTTGATCGCCGGAGCCCCGCCTCTGTTCGGCCAGAGGAGGAAGGAGGCGGGGGCGACCGGTCAAACCTGACCAGTGGGCCCTCGAGCCGGCCCGCGCTGTTTAAAGTGGAAGCGTAAACCCAGAAGTACGTCTCCTCCGTCTCGAAAACGTATTTCTATTCGAACCGTTTTCTTTTTCTGTTTTAATTAAAAAACAAATCTTTGACTGGCTATAACTTTTTAAATATAAGTCCAAATGATTTGATTCTTTTTCAGTCATTGCTCAAATTTGGTCTAGTTTATTTTCATATTTATTTGAAAAATTTCCAGACAACGTTTTTGTACTGTTTTAAAATTATGTGTTAATTTAAATTTTCTCAAAATAGGATTTTTGAAGAAGGAAAGCAACTTTCAAAAAAGTGCACCCCCTTGCATACTCTTGAAGGCACGCATTCTGAACCCTGGCATAATATTTTTGTGTGTTGTTTGATATGGTTACAACACCACCTTGACATGGAGCATTCGTTATTTTATGTGACGATACGATCATACGCATGAGTGCATAACGAGATTCTTTGCTGTTAGAATTGGATATGCTTGTGATAATAATCATCTTCGTATGCCTTTCATGCCTACCGGAAGGAAGCCGGGAAAGTCTCTGTCTTGGGTAGACACGAGCTTGTCCCTAGTTCCTCGTCGAGACGAGTGTGTCCAGTATGGCATGATGAGGTATGATGAGTGGTGATTCTATCTGTTGATTGAAATATATTTGTTATGCTAATCATACAGGGAATACTTGAACCTACTGAGTCGGTCGTAGATCGAGTCTTGTTCCAGTAACCCCCATACTTGTTTCGTACTACCACTTGTCCCTGCCGCACGTAGGGTATGGGTTAGTAAGTTGTCAACCCCTTACCTAGCACACACCGTACAGAGAGGCCATGGTGGAAGATACCGGAGGCATCCGGTAGGCATGCCACCTGGTCCGGGGGCATGGGTGTTTCCGGTTGGAGCCGAGGGGGGTAGCTCCCCTAGTTTGCGCGTGGTATAAATTTTGTGATCCCATGCTAAGTCGAGGTTGTAGCCTTCCCACTTAGAGTTTTGCTTAACGGGTGTCGTGGGTGATTCCAGACACCGATAAGTTAGGCTGGTGTGTGCGGTTAGGTGTGTTTTCAATTAAAAGACCGTAGACAGAATTAGTCCAGATGGACTAAAGGAATCCGTTACCCGTGGGTAAAGAGTACACCCTCTGCAAAGGTTAAATCTATTCGAATAGCCATCTCCATGGGTAAGGACTACAGTCTGAGTTGGGTCAAGAATCGGTCTTAGTGGCGGTCTTAGTGTCAGTCTTCGGAGGAAATGTTGCTAAACCAGAACATTGATTATGGCCTGTGACGTATGATGATGATGATTATTGTGGACTAACCATTTACATTGTTTGAATTATTGAGTATCCCTGGGAGGGTTCTACCTCCTGGATATTCACTGTGATTATTCTTATAAAAGCCCTTTATGTGGTGTCGCTCAGACGCCCGACTGTGGCATGCTTGTTATTTAAATTATTTATAAGCCCTTTAAGTGGTGTCGCTCAGACGACCGACTATGGCATGCTTGTTATTTAAATTTATTTATAAGCCCTTTAAGTGGTGTCGCTCAGACGCCCGACTGTGGCATGCTTGTTATTTAAATTTATTTATAAGCCCTTTATGTGGTGTCGCATAGACGCCCGACTGTGGCATGCTTGTTATTTCTTTTATTTATAAGCCCTTTATGTGGTGTCGCTCAGACGCCCGACTGAGGCATGATTTATCTTATTATCCTTTCGAGGAGTCGTTTCAGACACCCGATCGGTGCATTCTATTTCTACTCCCTTATTGCATATTCATATGAATAACCTGCTTGCGTGCATCATGGATGTTTATTTTATTTCATGGTTGACATTGCGATCATAGAATATTTTAGAGCATGATTATCATTTGTTATATTATACCTGTGTTCATAATGTTTGCGAGTACATTCAAAAGTACTCACTGGCTTGTCCCTGGCTATTGTCTTGGCCAGATTTCTTGCATGGAGAGGAGCGATGCGATGCCAGCCCCGGAACCTACGCAATGATGATAGCAGCCTCGCGAAGATAGGAATTATCCTGGTCAGCTGTTCCTGTGAGAAATGGAGTCCGACAGACGCAGATGAACCACAAACCGCTTTCGCCATCAGCCACTAGAAACCATTTGTTGTACTCATAGGCCACAATGGTCTTGTACTACATATTTTGTACTTTGCTTGGAACTTCTGTATCAAGTTGGTGCCTCATCAGCTAACAGTAATCCTGGGGCTGGTGAGCACAAGGGCCATTTTCTGGGAAATTAATATCCCGAAAACCGGTCCTGACAGACCAGGCACCTATTGGGTCCACATGTTATTGACTCAAAGGCAGGTGTCGTAAGGCGCCGAAGCTCGGACCCGAGGGCCCCGAGAGGTAAATGTAACTCCTGCGCCAGGCCTTGCGGTGGTACCGCTGCACGAAGTTGTGGCAAACTCGAGACTTGTTTCTTTACTATACATGCACGCAACGATTTAATGGACATTGTAATCTCAACATGTGACGGGGAGCTCTAAATTTGAATTTGAAACTTATAAAACAAAAAAATCAAAACAAATAAACTGGGAGAGAGGGAGTATACCGTAGGATGTGTCCCATACGAAACTATGGCAAATTTGCAAAAAGATACCTACACCCCTCTCCACATTTGCAAATAAGGCATTCCCTCATTCATCCTTTTCTCCCACAAGATAAACTACTCATACAAATGTATCTTGATGTTTTGTGCAACGCATGGGCATCTTCCTAGTAAGGAGAAGGAGTTTGTGTGACACTTATCTATATTAAGGGATAGGTAGATAGGATGTGTGCGAGGCATACTTGAAGCATCATGGAGATAAACAAACGGTCTGCATGCAAGTGCCGGAAAAAATGAAGCGATAAACAATGTCTACGTGTGTGTGTGTGTGTGTGTGTGGGAGAGAGTGAGAGAGAGAAATGTCAAAACGAAAGGTGCTCTGTTGGAATCCCATTGTATGTATTCATATGGTTCCGGAACTCGAGTTAACCTTAGGCATATGTGTGAGAGACATAATTAACCTCTGAGACATTAGTGGTTGTGGGTGGGCGGAATTAAAGGGGCGGGCATGTTCGATAGAGAGAGCGTGTGTGTTTCTGTGTGAGAGACTTGTAGGACCGGGTAGAAAGACGAATTCTATCCTTGATGGAGGGAGAGAAATACACGAAGTGCGCGTGTGTGATTCCGATGCCCATGAGGAAATGAGATATGTATGCGTGTGAGAGAGATTGCACAATTCATTCACGTATCACTATCTAGCGATCGTGGACGTGCATCGCATGAACATAAATCAATATCTACTTCATATCATGGCCAAAGGTAAAATATCGATTCAACGCTATAAAGATTGAACACTCACATATCACATTTTTTCTATCTAAATAAACCTTTTCGATTGTGCATGTCAAAGTTACAGTGATGTTTCTTCAAACAACCAATGTAGCTATCATGTACAAGCACCATTGTTACTCTTGCATTCAAATTCATTAGTCTTGGATGATTTAAGGTTCTATTATGAAGTAATATATGTAATATTCATATATGAATTCAATGGGTACGAAATTTATGAAATGGAGGCTATGTAATCATATGAGGTAACACTTTTAAGTAGCGGACTACAATATTCATTTCTTTTTGTGCACCTCTACACTAACACGTCAATGCATTATGTTTAAAGTAAATAACCAATGGCACTAAATTATCTATTTACACGAGAAATACATAAGCTGAGCATTTGATCCCTTTTTTGTGAATGCGCCTCTACACCCGTACGATTGGCCGCGCCCGTGTGAACATCCAAGTTATCGGCGCATCATCGTGAGTTATTGTCTTTTTTTCTGGGGTGGACTTCACACCAGTTATTAACTGCTAACGCGTGCCTTGTATACACAGTCTTGCATGACCTTCCCGCTAGCACGGTCCAAAATTAGTTGAAACTGGATACGAATGATCCGGCGGGCGGCAAAATCTCCCGCCTCCTTCTAAAATTTCCGCCACCTAGTCTTTCGCACGCGAAATTCCCCCTTTGTCCTTGGTGCATGGAGAACAATAGTAACAATACCACCCTCATCTACATAATAGGTCGGGCCTGCTTTGGTAACTTCCGGTTCCCCCCACCACATGGCACCCCCATTTCCTCTCCCCCTCCAGCAAAAACGACTAACTCCACAACACCAGAGCATCTTACATCACGTCGTCCATACTTCATCGGCCTTTCTACCCCTCCCCTCTCGAAACCCTAGACTGCTCATCCACTGGCGTACCAGAGCCCATTCACTACCAGCGGTGTCCACCTCACCAGATCTGCTTCTACGGCCGCATCTACCCCTCCCACCTCCACTAGAAACAAGTAGGCTGCTCATCCACCACTGTACCACAGCCCATTTAGTGCCGGCCTTGTCCACGGCACCGGATCTGCTTCACCGGTACTCTCATCAACCGCAGCGCGTCTGCAGCGGCTCATTCATGCTCCCTATCGGAGACGCTTCGTCCACACCCCCCGGAGCCGCCCCACCAACGCCCCCGTCAACGGCCTCTGATCCTCTTCGCCGACACCTTCCTCAACCCTACCGAAGCCGCTTCACCAACACCATCGTCAACCCTACTGGAGTAGCTTCGCCTATACCATTCTCAACTCACAAGTCCACGGCCACAGATCCGCTTCATCGCACCCTCATCCAAGCTACCGGAGCAACTTCTGACGCCCCGTCCACGGCCGCAGATCCGCATCGTCGACACCATCCTTAACCCAACCACCGGAGCTGCTTCACTGACGCCCTCGTCCACGACCACAGATCCACTTCGCCCACACCATAGTCCACCCTACCGGAACCGCTCCACAAACACCCTACTCGACGGTTCTAGATCTCCTTACCGGACCCCGATAGCCAGCGCAACGTCATCACCCTTGACGTTTCTAACCCGATTCCCACCGTCTGGAAAGATGCCATGCACCCGCCACGGCCTAGGTACTTCACCTTTAAACCCGTCCAGCATCACCTGCCCGATGTACTTCAAATATACTAACATGTCGCTAGTTGTTACCTGTTATGCAGCTGGCAAAAACTACAAGGACGATGTTTCTTCATGATCTAACAGCTTGGCAACCAAGATCCTGGACTGAGGCATTGCTATGATCTTGTAAGTGCGTCTCTCTCTCTTGTATTGTTGTGTGCCTGCCAGCGTGCTTTGCTATGATTTTCGACCAGTACTCCCTTTGTGCAGACAATGATTTCTACTACTGGCTGCTAAATTAGGTATGTAGATGTCATACATGATACTACCTCGTACCTTCGTTCCTAAATATAAGTCTTTCTAGAGATTCCAATATAGGCTACATACGGAGCAAAATGAGTGAATCTACACTCGAAAATGCATCTATATACATCTGTATGTGGTCCATACTGGAATCTCTACAAAGACATATATTTAGGAACAGAGGTAGTACATTACACAAAATCGTAGGTGGCATGTAGGAATTCCAGTGCACTACATTAGGCTCCCTTAGAGTGCCTGCTAGTCCAGCACACAGAGACATGGCTAGTTTATGCTACACACACAATTGTTAATTGGTGGTTTAAATATGCGCAAGGGACATGCAATGTATTATCATGTAGAGATGTCTGAAATTAGCCGTGTCAACTTGCAGATAGGGTTACACAATGAAAAAGTACAAGATGTATGTGGTAATTTCATGGAACATCACAAAAAAGGAGAGGCAGCGGTGAGCCTATAATATGTTCTATGGTAGGTCACTCCTCCATTGCAATCATTGGGACATGTTATTTGTATGTTAGTTCTATTGGCCAAGTTTCTTAGGGACGGTTATTATGAGTTATCCTAAGAAAATAAGCACATGTGAATATAAGCTCTAGGTAATAAGCCAACCAGTTCATTTCATTGCCTTCCTTTTCAGGTTATCTTTGGTATGATTAGTGAAAAGTTTAGATTGCATTATATTTTGTCATTTTTCTGCCCATATGAAAATTAATTTGACTTGCAAACATCACAAATTGAACCCACTGTAGTAATTAATATGATAGGAAAACAGACCATCACTATTTGTTCAAAATGCAAATACAAAGATACCATCTACTTGGCACAATCTACTTTAGTCAATGTCTTCCATAGAGATCCCATTGCCTAATTTAAATGAAGAACGCATGACCCACATTGAAATGAAGAACAATTATTTACTGAAATTCGATGGTCCGAGTGGCTGGTTATTATCATATAGCAGCCACCTGAAAGCATCATATAGCAGCAGCAGCAGCTCATAGCAACTCATCATATAGCAGCAGCAGCAGTGTGAAATCCATCATATACCAGCAATAGCTCATAGCAATTCATCATATAGTAGCAGCAGAAGCAGCTCATAGCAATTCATCATATAGCAGCAGTAGGAGCAGCTTATAGCAACTCATCATATAGCAGCAGCAGCAGCAACAGCTCATCGCAATTCATTATATAGCAGCAGCAGCTCATAGCAATTCATCATGTAGCAGCATTAGGAGCATCTCATAGCAATGCATCATATAGCAGCAGCAGAAGCAGCTCATAGCAATTCATCGTATAGTGGATCAGAATGAAAATTTCGCAAAAAAACAGAGGAAATCCTCACCTTGTTGGATGACCACATCCTTCAACAGCACCTCAAGGCCACGACCTGGGAGGAGGAGACGGGGAATATGGTGCCTTCTACCGCAGTTTGGCATCACACATAATGTCGGGGGTTGCGTGCGACATATGCCAATGGATGGCTTATCATGGTGGGAGCGAGTAGAACGTCGCCGGTGCCTGGAAGCGGGATGAGGCGTACACACGAATGCCGACGCAGTTTACCCAGGTTCGGGGCTCTCCTAGGAGATACCACCCCTAGTCCTGGTCTGCGGGGTCTCCGCATGATCACTAAGGCACTAGTGAGTACAATGGTGCTCCTCGAGCTGTATGCTAGAGGTAGGAGAAGGCAAGGCTTGCTCTCTCCTCTCTCTATCTGTGAGTCTAGTTCTAACTTGTTGGAAACCCTTTGCATGGGTGCCCTGGGGGGTTTATATAGGCCTACCCCCCAGGGGTACAATGGTAATCTGGCCGGGTGTAGGACCCGGCTGTCAGTGTCTCTGGTCGCCGGCTTCTTCGCCGGCTGCTGGGGCCCGCCGCCTGGCGGGCCCCGCCGACTCGTTTGGTACGGAGCCGACAGGCCGCCCCCGCCGCTTGCGGGTCTGGTCGGCTGCTGATTACTATAGCCGTAGTGCTAATGACGCATGCTTGGTCACACGAGTGTGGCTACAGTCCCGCCGCCTGGTGGGAGATCACTGTAGCCACTCCGTGTCTCTTCTGGTTAATGGCGCACGGACCCCGAGGGAGGAACGGGCCGCCTGCTAGAGGCCGGCCTCCCTTGGGTCCCACTGGTCGGGCTTCCGCCGTCTTTCGGGCTCTCGCTGCCTGGTAGGGCCCGCCGCCTACAGGCCGTACCGACAGGCCGTCATGGGAACAGGGCTCCGCCTGTTTGGAGTGACGTCAAGGGTGGAGTGGCAACAGTGCCGCACCGTGCGGAGATCTCCGCCTATACGGGGCACTGTGGCCGCGCCTTGCCTTAGACGTGGGGGTGATGGACTACGCTGTAGCCACACCCTGTCTTGTCTTATTAATGGATGCACAGACTTTGAGGGCGCCGTGGGCCGACTGCTAGGAGCCGACCTCTCTGGAGGCCGCTTGCTAGGAGTCGGCCCATCTTGGCGCCGTCTTCTGGAACTTGGCCGTCTTCTGGAGGCCGGCCTCATGAGCCAGCCGGCCACCAGAAGGCGGCGCTTCATTCTGGATGCTTATGGGGCACAGCCAGCCCAATGTCTTGAAAGGCTCAGGGACTCGGGTTAGGCTACCCGTGGCCCATTACTCCGACAGTAGTCCCCGAAGCCGGTGAGGCGTCGCGGCTAATGAACCGGAAAGCCTCAACAGTTTCCTTCTTAGGGTGCTCTGGACGGAAGCTTCATCCGGCTCATGGTGTGCCGCCTGGAGGGAGTCGGCCACGACCAGACAGACTTGCCGGAAAACTTCGAATGCAACGGCGGGAACCAGGTGGCGTATTAGCTATGTCTCCAGTCCTGCCGCCTGTCGTGGGCGCGCCACATGGCGTCAGCCAGCCAGGCCAGCCTGCTAGCCTACGCACGCGATGGGACGCGACAGCAGGCTGGGCCCGCCATTACCGGGCCTCAGCGCGCGAGCGGATCCCCTACGGCCGAGGCAGCCGGTTGAGCTTCTTCGTAGAGTTACTGCGCGTAGTAACTCGCGCGATAAATGAGGGGACGTGGGGTCGTGGGCACAGTTGATCCCACGATCCCACGCCTCACCCCCTCGGCTTCATAGCCCACCGGCTATAAGTAGGAGGGGGAGGGGGAGCGGCGGAGCACGCGCGCCCTCCTGCCCCATCCTCGTCTCCTTCTTCCTCCAGTTGCCGCAGCACCCCCGAGCTACGCCGGAGTGCTGCCGCTGCTCGTCTCCGTCGAGCTCTTCCATCTTGAGCCCTCTCAGCCCCGCACCAATCCTCAGCTCCCCTGACGCGCCATTTCCCTCGTCGAGCTCCTCATGGCGTGCGAGCGGGGAGGACATTGGGACGGGTCGAAAGTCACCGAGGACCACATCACCTGTGTCCGTGATACGTGGCGCCTTCCCGGTGCGGGTTACGTGAAGGTGCGCGTGCCTCCCGCGGGGGAGATTTCGCCGGCGCCGGGGGAGAGCGAGCGGGTTGTCTTCTGCTCGCACTTCATCCGTGGCTTTGGCCTACCGGCGAGCGGCTTTCTCCGCTCGTTCCTCGAGTTCTATCATCTCCAACGGCATCACATTACGCCCAACACCGTGATGTTGCTGGCTACCTTCGTCACGATGTGCGAAGGCTACCTCGACATCCTCCCCACCATCGAGTTGTGGGGAGCGTTTTTACACCAAACTGGGCACCTCCGCCAAGGAGAAGGCGGCCCAGTGTGGTGCCTTCGTCGCGGTGCGCCGGCCGTCGCCGAAGCACGCCTTGCCCGCCATCAAGCTGCCACAATCGGTCAAGATGTGGCAGCAATCTTACTTCTACATGGAGAATGTTGACCCGGCCGTCGACTTCATCAACTTGCCGGCCTATGAAGCCGGCCCACCGGCTGAGCCTCGGGCCAACTGGGGCTACAAGCCGAAGCCTGTGTCAGCAGACGCCGCCGCCGCCATCAACCGACTCCGGGAGCTGACCGACACTGAAGGCCTCAAGGCGTCCGACTTGCTAGTCGCTTCATCGCACGCCTGGTTCTCCCGCTCCAAGGCCGACCTCACTTGATCAGCCGAATCAGCGGGCATCGCGACCCGTGCCGGCTGAGCACCAAGGAGATGTCGGCTGCCGAGGTGGCGAACTTGGTCAACTAGATGTCCGACCTCAAGCTAGAGGGGTCCTGGCGGTTTGGTAAGCAGCCGTACTCCCGCGCAGACCCGTCGCCCGCCGTAAGTTCTTCAATCTTTTCCCTCTTACGTACTTCATCTTGATTCCGTCTTGCGTATTGATCAGTCGGCCTCTTGCTTTTTGAAATAGATCTTCATGTCCGAGGCGACGGCCGCCATCGTGGGGGTGGGTGCTGCCTACGAACCGGACCGGGCCGTGAGCGACGTGGACGACCCCGACTTGGGGGCGGCCGCCACAGGCGGTGTCTACGGATCAGGCGGCTCCGAAGAAGGATACGGCGTCGAGACGTGGCCGGACGACTTCGAGGAGGAGGACGCGCCGCGCCACACGCGGGGGGCCGACAAGGTGGTTGTGGGCTCCTCCGCTGCGCCGACTGTGCAAGCCGGCACGGGCAAGCGCAAACAAGGCGCCGCCTTGTTTGGCAGCGTGCCGAAGAAGGCGAAGAACCCGACCGCCGCGACCAGGCGGAAGGAGGCCGCTGTGAAGGCAACCAAGTTTCTGAAGCTCTGAAGGCGCCTCCCATGGTGTCGGCGTAAGTATCTTTTCTTGTGCTTTTTCTTTCTTGTTGATTCCGTCTAAGCTTTCTTGCTTATTTTCCTCAACTTAGGGCCCCGCTCTCTCTTGAGAAGTCGGCCGCCGGCTCCGTCATTGGGTCGGCGGAGACCTCCGCAGCCACCCGGCGAATCGATCCCGCCGCCGACCTCTGGGAGGCGCAGGAGCAAAACGCGCGGGAGGCGCGCGAGGAGCAGGAAGCCGCCCGCCTGGAGAAGGCGGAGGTCGCCTCGCTGAAGAACCTGGCAGAGGCTGAGGCTGACGCCGCAGCGAAGAAGTGGCTTGAAGAAGCAGCGCGCCGCCAAGAGCCACTATTCGTCATCCCCCTGAACTCCGCGCCGCCACCACCAGAATTTGTGGCGCCGACTGGGGGAGCCGGCGACGAACACCCAATAATGGAGAGGGAAGGCGGCGACGTCATCATGCCGGACGTAGTCGTGCCTCCGCCACCGCCGTTCGAAGGAGGGCGGGACAAGCAGCCGACTGATCCACCGGCGCCACCAGCCAGAGACGAGATGGTGACGAGCCCGACTCCTGGGGCCCTCACACCAACGTGCCATCGTCTTGCGAAGGCGCCCTCAGCGGCACGACCACTGGAAGCCAGCGCCGCGAGCTCATCAGTCCCAGACACTGAAGCAACCAGCGCCGCGCCCACCGACTGGGTGCGTGGTGGCAGGACGGGAGCCCTAAACCAGGCGATGCTTGACGTCCAGGGCAAACTCCGAGCTCAGGCCGACGCTCTCAAGCACTGCAACCAGGCATTCTTGGATCGCGAGCGGCCATCCGGGTATATTTCTTGCTTCTTCGTCTTTGATTCCTGTACTTCTCCGTGGGGCGCGTCAGCGCACCCACTGGGTGTAGTCCCCGAGTATCGGGCCAGCTGCTGAGCAGGCGGCTCAAAACTTTGATTGGCAAGCTCCGAGTGCTAACATTGTCTGGTGTCTTCATTGTAGGATTATCATAACCTTCGCGCGGCCGCCTTCAACTCCAACATCCGACAGCTGGACCAGCGGACCGTCGACTTGTCCGACGGCCGGAGTAAGTCTTCATTTTCTTTTTCTGCGGGGGTGCGCTGGCGCACCCGCAGGCTGTAGTCCCCGAGATTCAGGCCGACTGCTGAGCAGTCAGGCCGGATCTCCCCGGCAACTGTATTTCTTCTTTGCTGATCGTTGATAACTTCTTCCTTGTGGATTGTTGACGTCTTTTCTTCCTCTTCTTTGCAGAGGCCAACGCAGTCCTGCAGCAGCAGCTGGGTGCAGCCAACACCGTGTTGCGTGCCAAGGAGGCATAATGCGGCAAGCTGCTCCAGGAGCGTGACCGGCTGGCCACGCAACTGGCGGAGCAGGCGGAGCTTCTTCAAAGGGCCCAGAAGGAGGCGGAAGTGAAAGAGTCCAATCTCCTCGCCGAGTTCGAGACCAAACGCTCTGCCTGGGCCGACAAGGAGGCGTTGCTGACTGCCGACTTCAGCAGGATTGAAGATATGGTTGACGGTAAGCTTTCTTCCTTTTTCTTTCTTTGAGCTGCCGGCTTCTGATCAGGCCAGCTTCTAGCTTCTGACTTCTAGCCTCTTTTTCTTTCTACCTGAGCAGACTTCTTCCCAGGCCACTCTGGCGCTGCCAACCAGGCTATTGAGACTTATCGTCAGGAGCAGAGGGCGGAAGGTGCACAGATCGCCGCCAACGCTCCCCGGACCCTTAGTGAACAACTCCTCAGCATCCAGGCCCGCCTTCGACCGGCTCATCGGATGTTGCACCGTCTTCAGCGTGTCGAGGCCCAGGCGATCTTCGTCCTTTCGCCAGACATGCCGGCTCCGCGCACTCCCAGTCGGACTGCCGACTGACTGGAGGTGGTGGCCGGCCGTCTGGAGGCTTGGAAGGGCTCCTCGGCCCGGGCCGGAGTGCGCCGAGCCTTGGAGTTCATCAAGGCGTGGTACCCAGGGCTAAATCTAGGCCAGTTGACCATGTTTCGACAGGAGGCCCAGGAGGAGTTGGTGGTGGTGGAGGGTGACCTTGTGAAATGGGCGGCGGCGATCGCCGAGTACACCAACACCAGCATCTTCATTCCTGAGCTGGCTGAGAATGGTGCGGAGGTGCCACCGGAGTGGTTCGGGCTGAATCCGGAGGTCAGCGAGGACTCGGCCGAGGTGATCGACTCCAGCGACGAGGGAGAAGGCGAGGAGGGAGAGGAAAGAGAAGAAGAAGCGCCAGAGGTCGGAGCGGATGGCCAGCCTCAGCTTGACCGCACCTCGAACAACGAGCCGCGCTCGAGCGCGCCGACTGCTGCTGGAGGCGACCAAGCGGAGACAGACCGGCCATCCACTCCACCAACAGGCACCACCAACTCCGCCACCCAGCCGGACCCCTCTGCTGCTCCTTAGGCCGTCGATTTTATTTTTTCTTGCTTATTTGTCTCGATAAACTTTGTTAAATTTGCACAATTCCACCCGCGGGGTGTATTTCAAACTCTATTGAATGCTGGCCAATTGGCCTTTTGACATGTAAATATTTCTGCCGAGTTCTGTCTTTTCTTGCTTTGGCTCTTTGGCTTTTCCTTTTGCCGCCCTCCCTTGGTTGCCGCCTTGCCAGCCAAGCAGCCGCTCTGCAAACTGTGGCTGGGTCAAGTACTTAGCCACTTTCGGGAAGACAAGTACTTATCCGACCAGAGTGTTAGCAAGTTAAGTAGAAGTCGGCCGGCCGGCTGCTGAGCAGCTGGTCGGTGAGGCGGAAAGTCGACTTGAACTATGTACATGCTTTGGGTCCTTAGCCATTTTTCATGTGGGCACCCTTTTTCATGTGGGCAGGAGAAATTTTAAGTGCGAACACACTACTTGTTCGGCTGAAGGAAGCGCTACATAGTACAAGGCAGCGAGCCCCCGGGCCGACTGGTCGAATCCGGTGCCAGGCAGAAAAATGAAATAACACATTCATAGGCATAATACTTATCATATAGATACAAGAGGGCAGTCCCCGAGCTCTTCTCGGGGGACCCGGAGTCTTTGTAGTTAATACAAAAGGTAGCGTGGTACATACTGCGTCAACTGTAAAATCTTCGAAGGAGATTTGCATTCCATGGCCGCTCTGTCTCCTTGCCGGAGTCATCTCTTTTGCGTGCTCTGGGCTTCTGAGCATCGATCAGGTAGTAGGAGTCGTTGCCCAGAACTTTGCTGATGATGAAGGGGCCTTCCCAAGGTGCCGAGAGCTTGTGCTGGCTGGCTGTTCGCTGGATCAGCCGAAGCACAAGGTCTCCCTCTTGGAAGGATCTTGGCTTTACCTTCCGGTTGTAGTATCGGCGTAGACTCTGCTGGTAGATGGTGGACCGGCTGAGTGCCAACAGCCAGCCCTCTTCCAGCAGATCGACGCCGTCTTCTCGTGCTTCTTTTGCCTCCTCTTCGGTGTACATGGTGACTTGAGGGGAGTTGAATTCTATGTCCGTCGGGATGACGGCTTCGGCACCATAGACGAGGAAGAAAGGCGTGAAGCCGGTTGACTTGTTCGGAGTTGTGCGCAGGCTCCAAAGGACGGCCGGCAGCTCATCGAGCCAACAGCCGGCCGAACGCTCCAGAGGTTCGACCAGCCGGGGCTTGATGCCAGACAAAATGAGGCCATTTGCTCGCTCCACCCGGTCGTTTGACTGCGGATGGGCAACGGACGCTAAGTCCAGTCGGATGCCCTGCATCGCGCAGAAACGAGCCAGGGCGCCTTTGGCAAAGTTTGCGCCATTGTCGGTGATGATGCTGTGTGGTATGCCATACCGAATGGTGACGTCAGCGATGAAAGTCACAGCAGTCGGACCATTCAACTTTCTAATTGGCTTCGCTTCTATCCACTTGGTGAATTTATCCACGACAACCAGCAAATGAGTCATGCCGCCGCGTGCTGTCTTGAACGGTCCCACCATGTCCAGGCCCCAGACGGCAAAGAGCCAGGCAATCGGGATAGTCTTGAGTGCAGATGCCGGCAAATCTGGCTTGGAGCGGAACTTCTGGCACCCTTTACACTTCTGGACCAAGTCTTTGGCATCTTCTAAAGCAGTCGGCCAGAAAAAACCATGGCTGAATGCTTTGGCAACGAGTGCTCTTGGAGCTACGTGGTGACCACACTCGCCTTGGTGGATATCTTTGAGGATTGCTTGGCACTACTCCGGCTCCATGCAGTGATGGTACACACCAGTGACACTGCGCCTTACAAGTTCTTTGTTGACAATGGTGTACGCTACTGCCCGACGTTTCACTTGTCGGGCCGAGATCTCATCAGTCGGCAGCTCCTTGTTCACCAGAAAGTTAAGGATGGGCTGCGCCCATGAAGGTGCTGCTATTTCTTCGACTGCCAGAACTGCAATTTGCACGAGGGCGGTTGGGTCGGGAGGCGGCGGGTTGGAGTTGATTGCCGCTTGCTGCGTTGATGAAGTCCCCGGGCCGACTGATACAGTCCACGAGCCGGGTTCTGAAGTCCCTGGGCCGACTGCTGCAGTTTTCGGGCCGGGTTCTGAAATCCCCGGGCCGGGTGCAACTGCCGCGGCCCCCGAGCCGCCTGCTGAAGTCCCCGCGCCGGCTGCTGGGGTCCTCAAGTCGGATCCGACTGCTTCAGGAGGAGCCGGCACAAAGATGGAGTCTGAATCTGGCGGCGGCTTGACAGACGGCTTGCGGAGGCGTTGCAGGGCGACGCCGGCTGGTATTGCTTGCCGGGTGGAGCCGATCCGTGCCAAGGCATCTGCTTGCTCATTGTCATTTCTTGCACATGGAGGAACTCACAACCTTCAAAGTATCCACTGAGTTGCTAGATGAGGAAGCTGTAGCTGGCAATATTTGCATCCTTGGCGTCCCAATCTCCTGACGACTGCTGGACCACCAAGTCGGAGTCTCCATAGCACAGGATCCGGCGAATGCCGAGTTCCTTGGCAAGCAGGAGCCCATGTATAAGTGCTTCATATTCTGCTACATTGTTGGAGGCGGCAAAGTGAATTTGCAGCAGATATCTGAGCATGCCGCCTTTGGGAGAGGTGAGGACAATGCCGGCTCCCAAACCGGTGAGCATCTTGGAACCATCAAAGTGCATTCGCCAATGTGTGGAGTCCGGCGCCGGCGGCAGGTACTGGGTCTCGGCCCAGTCGACGAGGAAGTCGGCTAGTGCTTGGGACTTGATGGAGGTGCGAGGCTGGTAGTAGATGGTGTAGGGGGCCAAATCTATGGCCCATTTGGCCACTCGGCCTGAAGCATCTCGGCTTCCAATGATCTCGGCAAGCGGAGCAGTGTAGACAACAGTGATTGGGTGCTCTTGAAAGTACGGCTTCAGCTTCTTGGCGGCAAAATGCACGCCGTAGCACATCTTCTGTTAGTGGGGGTAGTTCTGCTTGGAGGCGGACAATAATTCACTCAGGTCATACACCGGCCTCTGGACGTAGTGCTTTGCCTTCTTCCTTGCGCTCCACAACTATGACTATGCTGACCACCCGACTGGTGGCGGCAATGTAGAGAAGCATGGGCTCTTTAGCGGTCGGACCCGCCAGGACAGGCGGAGTTGTCAACATCTTCTTGAGCTGGAGAAAAGCTTCATCCAGCTAGTCGTTCCACTCGAAAAAAGTGGTCTTCTTCATGAGCTGGTACAGGGGAAGAGCCTTCTCACCCAGTCGACTGAGGAAACGGCTGATGGATGCCAAGCAGCCGGTGAATTTTTGCACGTCCAGCAGTCGGGTGGGCACCTCCATCCTCTCGATGGCCTTGATCTTCATAGGGTTGCACTCTATGCCGCGCTCTGAGACCAGGAAGCCAAGAAGCTGGCCGGCTGGTACTCCAAAGACGCATTTCTCCGGGTTGAGCTTGATTTGAAATCGGCACAAGTTTTCAAAGGTTTCCTTGAGGTCTTCTAGCAGCGTGCCACGCTTCTCCGTCTTCACCACAATGTCGTCCACATAGACATGGGCATTTCTGCCGAGTTGCTTGAGGAGACGCTTCTGCATGCAATGCTGAAACGTGGCCCCGATATTCCTCAAGCCAAACGTCATGGTCAAGTAGCAGAAGGATCCGAATGGCGTGATGAAGGCGGTCTTCAGCCTGTCGGCCGGGTTCAGCTTGATCTGGTGATACCCTGAGTATGCATCCAAAAACCTCAACAGCTCGCATCCGGCTGTGGAGTCTATCACTTGGTCAATTCTTGGCAGGGCAAGGGGATCCTTGGGGCAAGCTTTGTTGAGGCTGGTATAATCGATACACATGCGCCACTGCTTATTTTTCTACAGTACAAGGACTGGGTTGGCTAACCTTTCTGGAAAGAATACTTCCATGATGAAGCCGGCTGCTAGAAGCCGGGCTATCTCTTCTCCAACAACTCTTCTCTTCTCTTCTGACAGGCAGCGCAAGGGTTGCCTGACTGGCTTGGCATCAGGTCGGACATGTAGCTTGTGCTCTGCAAAATCCATCGGAACACCCGGCATGTCCTTGGGAGACCATGCAAAGATGTCTCGATTCTCATGGAGGAAATCGACGAGCTCGCTTTCCTATTTGCTGTCAAGGTTCGCACCTATGACAGCGTGCCTCTCCGGGTGCTGCGGGTCCAAGGGTATCTTCTTTGTTTCTTTTGCCGGCTTGAACGAGCCCTCAGCATCTGACTCCTTGGGGTTGGGTGACATTTTCCGGCTCCTTGCCTGCCATCGCCACAACCTGGTCAAGGAGCCGCTTCTCTACTGCAATCACGAGGGACTTGGCTAGCCGGCTGCTGTCTGCTGCACAGGCGGACGACTTCTTGTAGTCTCCGGCTATGGTTAGGATTCCCTTGGTGCTTGGCATCTTCATGTTGAGGTAAGCATAGTGGGGACCGCCATGAACTTGGCCAGAGCAGGCCGGCTAAGTAATGCATGATAGGGGCTCTCAAGGTCCACCACCTCAAACCAGACTGGTTCTTGGTGGAAGTGATTTTTGTCTCTGAAGAGGATGTCTATCTGTGTCTCGCCGATTGGTGAGCAGGAAAGGCTAGGAACTATGCCATGGAATACATTCCGACTGGGCTAAAGCTGCCTCTGTTTGATTCCTAACTTCTCCATAGTGTCTCGGTACAGGATGTTGATGCTGCTGCCGCCATCTATCAGAACTCGGGAGAAGCGAGGAGCTCACCTCTCTGTGGCGAAGGTGGCATCCAAAACCAGGGCATAAGAACCAGGAGAGGGCATCACCTCCGGGTGGTCAGCTCTGCTCCAACTGATAGGCTTCTCAGACCAATGCATGAACTCGGGGGTCTCTGATGCTACTGCGTGTACTTCTTGTTGCCGTTGTCATCTGCTGTGCTTATCGTCGTCCACGCTGGTGAACACGACATAAGCTCGATGCTCTTCAGGATACTTGTCTTGTATGGCGCCGACTGGCTGAACCGCCGGCTGCTAGGGGGAGGAGGAGGCGGCGGCCCGGCAGGCGGAGGGGGCAGGAGTCCATCACCCTTGGCGATCCTGGTGAACCAGTGGCATTTCCGAGTGGTGTTGAACTATGTACATGCTTTGGGTCCTTAGCCATTTTTCATGTGGGCACCCTTTTTCTGCCTTTAACCCCTGCCTACCGGATAGTCGCTCTGCGAGCTGCGGCCTTGGCAGGAGAAAGTTTAAGTGCCAACACACTACTTGTCCGGCTGCAGGAAGCGCTACATAGTACAAGGCGGCGAGCCCCCGGGCCGACTGGTCGAACCCGGTGCCAGGCGGAAAAATGAAATAATGCATTCATAGGCATAATACTTATCATATAGATAAAAGAGGGCAGTCCCCGAGCTCTTCTCGGGGGACCCGGAGTCTTTGTACTTAATAAAAAGGTAGCGTGGTACATACTGCGTCAACTATAAAACCCCCCGGGCCGCTCTGTCTCCTTGCCGGGGTCGTCTCTTTTGCGTGTTCTGGGCTTCTGAGCATCGATCAGGTAGTAGGAGTCGTTGCCCAGAACTTTGCTAATGATGAAGGGGCCTTCCCAAGGTGCCGAGAGCTTGTGTTGGCCGGCTGTTCGCTGGATCAGCCGGAGCACAAGGTCTCCCTCTTGGAAGGATCTTGGCTTTACCTTCCGGTTGTAGTATCGGCGTAGACTCTGCTGGTAGATGGTGGACCGGTTGAGTGCCAACAGCCGGCCCTCTTCCAGCAGATCGCCGTCGTCTTCTCGTGCTTCTTTTGCCTCCTCTTCGGTGTACATGCTGACTCGAGGGGACTCGAATTCTATGTCCGTCGGGATGACGGCTTCGGCACCGTAGACGTGGAAGAAAGGCATGAAGCTGGTTGACTTGTTCGGAGTTGTGCGCAGGCTCTAGAGGACGGCCGACACCTCGTCGAGCCAGCAGCCGGCCGAACGCTCTAGAGGTTCAACCAGCCGGGACTTGATGCCGTACATCTGTTCAATTGCTTGTTTGCATCAGCCAGCCATACCAGAACTGTTTGCTTTGATTACTTGCTCTTCTTGACCTAACACTCTAACAGAGCTTGTCAATGATTTAAACACTAAGCGCTACTGTAGTGGGGCCTTGTCTAACTCATATGTGACATAAAGGTTGGGCTGTACACTAAAGTAGGCTCTCCAAAAGTACCTGGATATCCAGTTCGAAGGTATGCCTAGTTTTTACATAGTGCACACATAGTAAATGCTCATTTCATTATGTGCAAGTCCAAGAGATGTAGCATGTTTCATTATGTGGTGTTGTTTTGTTATAATCTCATCCTTTTGTGCTGTTCACAGACTGGAAAGTATGCATATATATCTTCCAAGGAGACGAGTAACTAGTTTGTGTCACCTTGCAGAGGGGGTGCAATGAAGATAAGATTGAGGTTTTCCAAGTACAAGATGTTAGGAAGGAGCCTTGCAAGAGAAGTAGGAGCAGCGCTGAGCCTGTTCAACCAGTTAAGGTAAGTCACTGTATCCAACTCAACAGTTCAATTCCTTGTTTGTTTCAGGCATAGTTAATTTGCTCTTCTCAATTGCTTTATTTATCCTCAGTTAATGAGATGCCCAAACAATGATGCCTGATGTTGGGTACTTGTATAACTATTAGTTGACATACTTAAAGGCCTTACCATTTAATTACTCTAGCGAAGTGTGCGTGAAGCTTTGAAGTCTATTAACCAACTATTACTTGTCAGATCACGGGTTCCGGCAAAACCCTTAAGGTTCGAACTCTGGGTGCGCGCGAAGTTCTTTCCCTCCTACAGATCCACGCCCTAGCTTGCTAAGATCTCGCGGACGAACTCAACGAACTCACAACACAAGAGACACAAGATTTATACTGGTTCCGGCCACCGTTGTGGTGTAATACCCTACTCCAGTGTGGTGTTGGTGGATTGCCTCTTGGGCTGATGATGAACAGTACAAGGGGAAGAACAGCCTCCTGAGGTTGAGGTTTTCTTGTGCTTGGCGAACTTGTGTGTGTGGATTCGCTCAGCTCGGGCTTGCTTGTGAGCTCCGAACCCGGTGTCCCCTACGGTGGTGGCTGGTTCTACTTATATAGGCCCTGGTCCTCTTCCCAAATATTGAGCGGGAAGGGAGCCAACAACGACCAATTTGAAAGGGGACAACTAGTATAGCTTATCCTGACAAAAGCGGTCTTCGCCTGCAAAAGGCTTTGGTGGTGACGCCGCCTTGGGCTCCATGGTGCCCTCCGTCTTGCCGTCCTGCTGGTCTTGGTCTCGTTACATCGATATGGAAGCCTTTGCTTGACGCCTCGGTACTCTGCACCTGCGCCTGCTTCCTTAGCACCAAAGGGGAAACAAGGACACTGCACGCACTGGCGCCCGCCTAGCGCCCCCCTGGTCTCGATCGTCATGGCTCACGTCACGAGAACCTCGCGAGGTTTGCCTTGACTTGATCTCTCCTCCCCTCGCAAGACAACCTGGTGAGGCCGCTCCTGAGGAGGTCTTGTGTCGTCCGCCTCGCAAGGCTTGGCCCCTGGCGAGGGTCCTCAATGCCTTGTTGACGAAGATGGGCCCTACAGGCCTGCTAGCACAGCCACGCCGTGGGCCGCAGATAGGCAAGTCTAGGGACCCCCGTTCCTAGAACGCCGATAGTAGCCCCGGGGCCCAAGGCGCGCTCGGGCTTGGCTTCGAGGCGAAGCTAAAGGTCAAGTGCGGAGCGCCATGGCCCCAAAAGCCTGCGGCCTTGGTCGACGCGTGGCGGTTGATTGGATGTGGGCGTCTCCGCTTCCCCACGCTGCCTCGGCAACTGCCCGACTTGACAAGTCCCTGCGACATGCAAGGGAAAACCATCATTACATGTGATCGTGGGAGGCTCCGGTTGGCCTTCTCCCACTATAAATGGGGAGGGGGGCAGAGCCCCCGTCGCCATTTCTCCCCATCCTATTTGCTTCTTCCTCCTCGATCCTCTGCTAGTAGCAATGGCGCCCATCCGAAGGTTTTCTGCCGCGGAGAAGGGAAAGACTCCCCTTGATGTGCCGGCGCCACTCCCGCCGAAGAAGAGGTTGGTTCACCGCCGCGACGCAGCAGCGATGCAGGTGGTGACGAGGCCTTGGTGCAAGCGGCCTCCTCCTGGGTAACCGTTACCCGTGTACGTCCAAGCCGGAGGCTCAAGAGGAAGGAGCGACGAGCGGCGCCGCCCGCGGCGCGACCGCGGCCGCTGCGCGATGGCGATACGCGCCGCCACCCCTGGAACCCACGCTGCGGACTCCTCTCGCGAGCTTGTGCTGTTGGTGGCGATGCCCCCGAGCACCTGGATCCGATTCCCGCGGTTCTTCTCCGACGTGATGCCGCCGAGGGGACCCCTCGAGCTCTGGTTGCAGCATGCTGGCTGCGACGCCCCAGCGACCGGAGCAGAGGTTGAAGTGGTCTCCCCCGGCAAGATCTTCATGACCCGCGGCTGGGGTGAGGTTGCGCGGGTTTGTCGTGCTGAGGGCGCCCTCGCGATCCACTTCGACTATGACGGCGCCTCTACGCTGTTGTTCAAGGTCTTCGATGCAGAGGGCCGCCGCCTAGAGTGCTGCCCTGGAGGGGTGCGCCAGGACGTTGTGCGCCTGGCCTGCGGCACCTCCAGCCGCAGCGACTCTTGGGCGTCCAGCAGTTCTCCCAAGCTCTACGAGACTCCGGAGACGAGCGGCGACAACTACGTGCCCCCGAGCTCTTGCCGCGCATGGATCAGGGTTGCGGCGTCCAGCCGCCGCCGTCGCTGATCTGGACGGGTTTGGCGCCGGCCTCCCATGGCCCACTGTTGATGATGGCATCGGCCATGGGAGGGTGTAGATAGGACTCCCCTAAGTTCTCGTCTTTTGTTCCCTACGAGGAATCGAGAAGTACCCCGCGGGGGTGTGTAAAGGGCATGTAATGTCTTTTGTTGATACTATCCTTGTTTTGAAAATTTGCGAATGCCTGCTCTGTTTAGGCTCGGTCTCCCCTTTCCAACCTCGCGACGGCTTGTTGCTCTACGCTGATAAGTCCCGGTCCCCAGGCATGCTGCAACCGTCGCTGGTATGCCAGGTCGCGTGCCGTGGTCAAGGCCAGGAGGTAAGTGGCCCGAGGTCCAGTAAGAGCCCCTGAGGCGCGATGCTCAGGAAGTCGCCTTTAGCGCTCAAGCAGCCATGGTAAGGTAAGAAAGGGAGGGACGTTGCCGCAACAGGGCTGCGGCGAGCATGACCCTTAGGCTCCAACGATTAGCCAATATGAGCGCGAGACTTATCTTGGAGGTTTGGGGTCGATTCCTTGCGATGCGCCACGTTAATGCGTAGCTAGGCTAAGTCCATGTGAGCTTCCCCCTCTTCTCCACGCTTTCCTTTATGCTCTACGTCCTTAGGACCCGGCCCTCGAGCGAGCTCAGCCGCCACTGGTATGCCAGGTCGCGTGCCGTGGTCAAGGCCAGGGGGTGAGGGCTGGAGAGCCAGTAGGAGCTCCTGAGTCGCGATGCTTAGGAGCCCCCCTTTTAACGCGCAAGGGGATTGCATGGGAGAAGAGGGAGCTCGCGGTGCCGCCTGCTGTCATTCTCATGAATTTCCTGCTAGCCAGCACAAGGAGAAACACAGTTTGCTATTATGGTTGCAAGTCCGCCGCTGGTTGCCTCGCGAGGAGACGAAGGCCCTGAGGGCCTGGTGAGGTGACGTGCGCGGGGCGTGCTGCGAGCTAGAGCTCTGCCGCTCAGATTTGCCGACGTTGTAGGGACGGACCCGTGCACAAGCGCCGTGCCAGAGTGAGCAGCCCCCGCGGAGGGTGGGAGTTAAACAGGTGATAATCATAGGCAGATTAAGCATGGGAATCATATTGGCTTAGGTAAATGCAGGGATGATACATGCCACTGGGTCAGGCCCGAGCGGCTTGGGGATGATGCAGCCCGAGGGGCGCCCCCAACAAGGTAAGCTAAAGACATAAGAAAAAGGGGTACATGCCATAGGGACGAACCCACGCGACCTGGGAATGATGCAGCCTGAGGGGCACTCCCAGCTAAACAAACTTGGAAAATGTCACCTGGTTCTGTCGAATAAGGGGTGTCGGGGCAGTTGAAGGTACGCGGCGAAGGCATTGCTCCTCACGAGCCACCGGGGCCCCGAGCCTCGATAGGCTCTGGGGGTCCAGGTGGTTCCCTGAGGATCGTCTCCATCTCCGTCAGGACGGCGTGATGCCTGGCCTCCTGAGCTGCCAGGACACGCCGCAAGTTGCGCTAATAGGCGGACGACATGCTCGGCAGGCCAAAAGGCATGCGAACGTAGCTGTGCGGTGGACCCTCGCAGCGGCCCACGCGCGATGGCCAGAAGGGCTCCTGAGATGCGGCCCTGTTGAGCCCTGGGACGTCGATGCAGACGTGCAGCCCGGCATCCTCGCCTGGATGGGGAGCTGCGCCTAGTGAGCGGCGGCCGCCGCGCATGGCCCTTGCGTCTTGCAGTTCCTGAGTGGTCCTGGTGATGAACTCCTGAGCGGTGGGCGCTCCTCGCCCTGTGTTCTCCTGAGGGAAACGTGCCGTGAAGCACGCCTCCAAGTGGTGCCCGAGCGCCTCCCTCGTGATGTTGGCAAGGTCTGAGGCCCTCCAGAGGAGGGCCCCCGAGCCCTGCCCGAGGAGGGCGTCGGGCGCGCCTTCCTATGCGATGGAGGGAGGCGCCCCTGGCGGGGGCGCTGACCCTGATGAGGTTCCAGTTGCGACGCCACCCTCCTGAGGTCCTGCACGGCGCAGCTGCTTCTTCTTCTTGGGGGTGGCCACAGGAGGGCACTCGCCCTTGCTGTCGGGGTCGTTGATTGCTGCAGCTTGAAAGGCATGCTCAAGGGAGCACACCGCATCTCTTTCTTCTCATGGGACCGTGATGATTCCGCCGCTTCCCGGCATCTTGAGGAAATTGTAGCCGTGATGGGTCACCGCCATGAACTTGGCCAAGGTTGCATACCCTAGGATGGCATTGTACGGCAGACGGATGTGCGCAACGTCAAAGTCGATGAGTTCGGTGTGGTAGTTCTTGCGTTCTCCGAAGGTGACGGGAAGGCGGACCTGCCCGATCGGGGTAGTGGAGCCGTCGGTCACTCCTGAGAAAGGCTTGGTGGGCTGAAGCGGATCATACAACACTTGGAGGTTGTCGAACGTGTCGACAGACAGGCCGTCGAGCCCTGCGGCACCGTCAATGAGGGTCTTGGTAACTTGCACGTTGCTGATGACTGGGGAGCAAAGCATCGGGAGGGCTCCTGCGGTAGCCGCGCACTTGAGCTGATCCGCCGAACAGAAAGTGATGGTGCACTTGGACCACCTGAGCAGGCGTGTGGCCTCAAGGTTGGGGAGAACTGTAATCACTTCACGAGCAAACTGTTTGAAGATATGCTGCGAGGCTGGGGCCTGAGCTCCACCCAAGATGCAGGCGATAGCACTTGGCTCCTGGAAGCCCCCAGCCACCTCATCTTGGTGATGGTCGTCATTCCATCTTGGCGGTGGTGGTAGTGGAGGAAGACCGGTGTTGCCTTGAGGACGATCCTCACGAGGCTGATCCCTCCAGGCGCCCTCGCGAGGCTGATCCTGCCAGCGGTCCTCACGAGGCCGGTTGTGCCACTCCTGGCGCGGGCCACAGTCGTCCCAGCGTCCGCCACCGCGTCCTCCTCCTCGGCCGTAGCCCTGGTCGTTGCGCTCGGGTGTCGACCAAAGCGTCCTTCTCGAATGGCTCTGAGCTCTTGACAGTCGCTGGTGTTGTGGGTATGCAGGTTATGGAAGGCGCAGAACGGTCGGCTGGTCTTGGATGACTCGGGCTGGTCTCTGCCGCGCTTGGTGTCCGGTTCCGCCGCGAGCACGGCTGCTCCCTTGCGCTTCACGTCCTTGGCCTTGGCTTTGTTCTCCTCCGGGTCTGCAGCCGGGAGCTCAAGGAGCGAGAGGCGCCCTTCCTCAGCTCTTGCGCACTTGGTCGCCAGGTTGAACAGCTCCAGGGATGTGCACAGCTCCTCGTGGATAGCGAGCTCCTCCTTCATCTTGACGTCACGGACGCCTCGTCCGTCACCTTGGGGATCTTCAGACGAACGTTGTTGAAGCGCTGGATGTACTTCTGGAGGGTCTCTCCTGGTTGTTGCTTGACGCGAGCAGTTCACCCGCAGCCGGCGGGCGGTCGCGAGTGCCCTGGAAGTTGGTGACGAAGCGTTCGCGCATCTCGTCTAGGAGGAGATCGAGCCTGGAGACAGGTTCAGGAGCCACGAACGGGCGCCGTCTTTGAGCGCCATAGGGAACGACCTGCAGGAACTCCGCGGGATCGGGGGTGCCGTCATAGCGAGGAGGCAGATCTGGCTTGAACTTGCCCCGCCAGGCGACGCTACGCAGCTCGGGGGTGAAGGTGCGGCAACCGGCTCTGGTCACCGGGGCCCGTCTTGAAGGTGGAGCTTGGTCTTGACGCCCGCGCACCGATACGGCGAGCGATGCGGGGCCTTTCCGCGGCACACGATCCTGGCGCGGCAATGGGAGGAGTGGCGGAGCGTTCTCTTGCGGTCGAGGGACTTCTTGACAGCTTCTTTCTTCATGCGCGGGCGCCAGACGCGGTGGGTCACGCCACAGAGCCGCACGCCTTGGCGCCAGGGCGCCGTCTTGGTGCAGAGGTGGTGGAGGCGCTCCGTGAGCTACGTCGCCCTTAGCTGGCGGAGGGCGAGGCAGTGAGAGGGACGGCACAGGGGAGCCCCCTGCGGCGCTGACGAGCTCGGCGATGCAGTCGAGCCAGTCCTCGTAAAGGTCGTCGACCGGGCGGTAGCGCAGGAGCTCGTGCGCCATGAGGAGCGCGGCCTGTGCGTCCATGGGAGCGCGACGAGTGTGGGACGACGAACCAGCGGGAGTCGGCGATGGAGTGGCGGTGTGGCCGTCCCGCTGCACGCAGCGAGGACGCTTGCTACTCGTTCCCCGCCGGGCCGGTGGTGGCATTGGCGGCAGGGCGACGGAGACCGATGGGGTGGCCCGCCGACAGGGGCCGTCTGAGCAATGTGGCTGGCGAGGGCAGCCCGGCGCTCGGCGCGTGCACGGCGTGTGTCCGCCATGGAGACGATGAAGCGACGTGACGCAGAGCGTCGGACGGGAAGCTTCGGCACACCCCTACCTGGCGTGCCAAATGTCGGATCATGGGTTCCGGCAAAACCCTTAAGGTTCGAACTCTGGGGTGCGCGTGTAGTACTTTCCCTCCTACCAATCCACGCCCTAGGTTGCTAAGATCTCGCGGATGAACTCAACGAACTCACAACACAAGAGACACAAAATTTATACTGGTTCGGGCCACCCTACTCCAGTGTGGTGGTGGTGGATTGCCTCTTGGGCTGATGATGAACAGTACAAGGGGAAGAACATCCTCCTGAGGTTGAGGTGTTCATGTGCTTGGCGAACTTGTGTGTGTGGATTCGCTCAGCTCGGGCTTGCTTGTGAGCTCCAAACCCGGTGTCCCCTGTGGTGGGGGCTGGTTCTACTTATATAGGCCCTGGTCCTCTTCCCAAATATTGTGCGGGAAGGGAGCCAACAACGGCCAATTTGAAAAGGGACAACTAGTACAACTTATCCTGACAAAAGCGGTCTTCGCCTGCAAAAGGCTCTGGTGGTGACGCCGCCTTGGGCTCCATGGTGGCCTCCGTCTTGCCGTCCTGCTGGTCTTGGTCTCATTGCACCGATATGGAAGCCTTTGCTTGACGCCTTGGTACTCTGCGCCGGTGCCTGCTTCCTTAGCACCAAACAGGAAACAAGGACACTGCGCGCGCTGGCGCCCGCCTAGCGCGCGCTGGCGCCCGCCTAGCGCGCGCCTGGTCTCGATCGTCATGGCTCACATCACGAGAACCTCGCGAGGTTTGCCTAGCCTTGATCTCTCTGCCCCTCGCGAGCCAACCTGGTGAGGCCGCTCCTGAGGATGTCTTGTGTCGTCCGCCTCTCGAGGCTTGGCCCCTAGCGAGGGTCTTGGATGCCTTGTTTATGAAGATGGGCCGTACAGGCCTGGTAGCGCAGCCACGCCGTGGGCCGCAGGCAGGCAAGTCTGGGGACCCCCGTTCCCAGAACGCCGACATTACTGCATGAGGCTCACAGTCTAGTTTATACTAGGCTACTGATTGCATAGCTTTGCTTGTTGTAGTAGGTTTGTATGAATCCCTCTGCTGTTCATTATGCTCCCTAAGACTTTAATTGAACTACAGAATGGCCAACTGCTTGCTTACTTATACGCAACGTGCTGTCTAAATTTGTAACTTGTTTGTGTTTTGGATTTGGCCCCAACATCATGCTCCTCTGGTGAGCTAAGTGAGATTTCTGTATGCAGGCTGCACAGACTAAATTTTTTATAATTTTTAAAATATCACCTGCTTATGCTTCATGACGTGTAACATTATTGTTATTCCTGTTTTGCCATGTACAAAATAGTCTGTCTTGCTCGCTTCACTGTTGTAACTATATTTTTGCCCTAGTCTTGTGTACTTACAGAAACATTTCAGGATGAAGTGACATCAACACAAAGATCTGCGAGGAGTGTGGTGTCGGTGTCAAAACCGGCGGTTCTCGGGTAGGGGGACCCGAACTGTGCGTCTTAAGATCGATGGTAACAGGAGCAGGGACACAATGTTTACCCAGGTTCGGGCCCTCTCGATGGAGGTAATACCCTACATCCTGCTTGATTATCTTGGATAAATATGGGGTTACAAGAGTTGATCTACCTCGAGATTGTAATGGCTAAACCCTAGAAGTTTTGCCTGTATGATTATGATTCTGATTGTCTCTACGGACTAAACCCTCCGGTTTATATAGACACCGGAGGGACCTAGGGTTATACAGAGTCGGTTTATAGAGGAAGGAATCTTCATATCCGAATGTTAAGCTTGCCTTCCACGCAAAGGAGAGTCCCACCCGGACACGGGAGGAAGTCCTCTCTCTTGTATCTTCATGGCCTATTAGTCCCGCCCATGTCACATAGCCCGGATGCCCGAGGACCCCTTAATCCAGGACTCCCTCAGTAGCCCCTGAACCAGGCTTCAATGACTATGTGTCCGATGTGCAGATTGTCTTCGGCATTGTAAGGCGGGTTCCTCCTACGAATACTTTAAAGTTGTCCTCGAACATAGAAAACATGTCCGACTCTGCAAAACAAGCTCCACACACTGCCGCGAAGAATATAATATTTAACAAGTCCCATCTACTGACAACTTTTTTAGCGAGACATTTTATCCCAGCCCAGTCATCATTTCGAACTATTTTTTAGCCTCCCGCTCCATATTTCAAGATGCGGTTTTCATTGGTATGTCTTGTCGAAGCAGAGATCGTGTCCCCTTATTGCGGGATTCTCATTAATACGGGCGTGGGTAACCCAACCGTGCCATCCGCACGACCCTTGGGGAATAGGCGAGTTTTAAGGCGAGTCGGGGGGTGCTTGATATTCGCCGCCTTTATAAGAGGATAAGGATCCACTCTTTCACCCACGCCTTCTTCCCCTCTGCCCATCCGCTCTCGAGCTCCAGCGCCCGAGCCTCCATCCTTTCCGCCTCAAAAAGCACTCCGACCATGTTCGGATCTAGAGCGCAGGGCAAGTGGATGGCCTCCTCCGTCATGGAGAAGGACATCTCGAAGCTCCGGGAGGCGGGGTACTTGGCCCAGGAAATCGGCCACCGGCTTCCGGCCAAGGGGCAGATCGTTCCCACCCGGAGCCCCACGAGAGGGTGGTATTAATTCCCCACTTCGTCCGCGGGTTAGGGTTTCCTCTCCACCCCTTCGTCCGCGGACTCATGGTCTACTATGGGCTAGACTTCCACGATCTAGCTCCAAATTCTTTCCTCAACATTTCGGCATTCATTGTCGTGTGCGAGGCCTTCCTCCGCATCCCACCCCGCTTCGGATCGTGGCTAAAGATATTCAATGTGAAGCCGAAGGTGGTGGGTGGTCAACACGAAGAGTGCGGAGGCGCTATGGAGAGCAAGCTGTCCAACGTCTAATGGCCTATAGGTACCTTCGTGGAGACCGTCAAAGGGTGGCAACAGCAGTGGTTCTACTTCACAGGGCCCGGGACACCACCTGGGCCGCAGCTCCCGAATTCAAGTCCGGGCCCCCGATGCGGCTCACCTCCTGGCTAGAGAAGGGCCTGGACTGGGCTTCGTCGGACTAGGTGACAGCGCTGTAGACGCGCATCAAGAGCATGGTGGACAAGAACATTAAGCTCGTCAGCGTGATTCAAGTGATGCTTTTTCGCCGGATCCTTCATTGTCAAAGCCGGACTTGCCATTTGTGGGAGTTCGATCCGGCCAAGCACCAGACCTTGCAACAGTTCTTCGGCGCTACACACGAAGGCATCTAGAAGGTGCTTTTAAAGGCCAATGAGATGTGGCCGAAGACGACCGAGGACCGTGGGTACAACCTAACCCATCCAACCAGTCCAGTAAGTTTTTCGTATTTCAAGGTGTATCCTTCACCTGTACATTCAAGGAAGATGTCTAAGCTTCCCCATTTGTCTTTTTAGGGCTGGACAAAGAAGGCGGAGCGGATCCAGTGTCCGGCTCTGCGGCTCGAAAACCCAGCTATCCCACTTCTGACGAAGATGCTGGTTCCGGCGCCCTACCAAGCGCCGAAGAAGAAGGCCAAGAAGAAGGGCCAGGCGGGAAGAGGCGGCCTTCACTGTAAAGGCACTTTGGACGTGACGTCCGAAGACGTCGAAACCCACTACTCCCCCGCTACCGAGGACGACGAGTAGAAGGAGGAAAGCAACTCTCCCCCTGAGGGGGGAAGGAAGAAAAGGGTGGCCCCCACAGATCTAGAGGAAGAGGCGTCCAAGAAGGGGAGGGTCTCCCATGCGGATGACTCCGCGTTGGACACCGATAGCAGCTCCGAGTGGCATCCCAGGGAGAAGCCCCTAGCCGAATCATAAGTACTCCAGGGCACTTATAAACATATATACCCAGCTTCTTTACTTCATGGTTTTAATATGTTAAATCATGTGTTGCAGTCCGGCTCACGCCCGCTGTCGGTGGTCAAAACCGGCGGATCTCGGGTAGGGGGTCCCGAGCTGTGCGTCTAAGGCAGATGGTAACAGGAGGCGGGGGACACGATGTTTACCAAGGTTTGGGTCCTCTCGATGGAGGTAATACCCTACTTCCTGCTTGATTAATCTTGATGAGATGAGTATTACAAGAGTTGATCTACCACGAGATCGTAGAGGCTAAACCCTAGAAGCTAGCCCATGGTTATATTTGTTGTCCCTCTTACGGACTAAACCCTCCGGTTTATATAGACACCGGAGGGGGCTAGGGTTACACAGAGTCGGTTACAAGGGAGGAGATCTACATATCCGAATTGCAAAGCTTGCCTTCCATGCAAAGGAGAGTCCCACCCGGAAACGGGACGAAGTCTTCAATCTTGTATCTTCATAGTCCAATAGTCCAGCCAAAGGATATAGTCCGGCTATCCGAGGACCCCCTAATCCAGGACTCCCTCCATAGCCCCTGAACCAGGCTTCAATGACGATGAGTCCGGCGCGCAGATCGTCTTTGGCATTGCAAGGCGGGTTCCTCCTCCGAATACTCCGTAGAAGATTTTGAACACTAGGATCATGTCCGACACTGCAAAACAAATTCCACATACCACCATAGAGAGTATAATATTTCCACAAACCTAATCTGCTGACAAGTTTCATAGCATGACATCACGCCATGGCCCGGTCATTATTCGAACCGTTTTTCTCAACCAGCTACTGCACATATTGCGAGGCGGTTTTCTTGGCACGTCTTGTCGAAGCAAAGATCGTGTCCCCTTATCACGGGATTCTCATCAATACAGGCGTGGGTAACCCAACCGTGCCATCAATCATGACGCTTGGGGAATAAGCGAGTTTACCAGGCAAGTGGGGAGGCGCAGAATCCCTACTGCCTTTATAAGGGGATAAGGACTCCCTTTCGCACCCATGCTTTCTTCTTCCCGATCCAGTTCCCTTCGCTCGAGCTCCAGTGCCCAAGCGTTCATCTTCTCCGCCCAAAAAGGCCTTCCGAAAATGTACGGATCCGGAGCAGGAGGCAAGTGGATGGCCTCTACCGTCCGGGATAAGGATGTCAAAAAGCTTCGGGAGGCCGGGTACCTGACCAAGAAAATCAGCCACCGTCTCCCAATGGCGGGACAGATCGTCCCTACCCCGGAATCCCACGAGAGGGTTGTATTCCTCCCTCACTTTGTCCGCGGGCTAGGGTTTCCCCTCTGCCCGTTCGTTCGTGGCATCATGTATTATTACGGGATCGATCTTCAGGATCTGTCCCCCAATTTCTTCCTCAACATCTCGACATTCATCGTCGTGTGTGAGGCTTTTCTCCGCATCTCGCCACACTTCCTCTTATGGCTGAAGATTTTTAATGTGAAGCCCAAGGTAGTGGGCGGCGAGCATGCCGAGTGCGGGGGCGCTATGCTGAGCAAGATGCCCAACCACGTGGCCAACAGGCACCTTTAATGATTCCGTCAAAGAGTGGCAACAGCAGTGGTTTTACATCACCGAGCCGCGCGGCACGGAATGGGCCGCTACTCCCGAGTTTCGATCCGGACCCCCTCTGCGGCTTACATCCTAGGTGAAGAAGGGCCTGAACTGGTCTTCGTCCGACGAATTATCGGTGCTCCAGGTGATGTTAGTGTGCCGGATCCAGCCATGTCAACACCGGACTTGCAATCTATGGGAATTCGATCCGGCCAAGCACCAAACACTGCAAGAGCTTTTTGGCTCCTCGCACAAAGACATCTGGAAGGTGCTTTTCAAGTCCGGCAAATCATGGCTGGACTCAGCCGAGGACCGCGGGTACCAACTGTCCCGCCCTGCAAGCTCGGTAAGTCATCATACTTTTTATCCGCATTACCCATAGGAAACGCTTAATGTGTTTTCCACAACTCTCCTAGGGGTGGACGAAGAAGGCGGAGCGGATCCATTATCCGGCCCCGCTACCCGAAGAACCGGCCGTCCCACTTCTGACGAAGATGCTGGTCCCGACGCCTTACAAGGTGCCGAAGAAGACGGCCGAGTAGGAGGCCAAAAAGACCCGGGGCGGCCTTCGTCGCCGCGGCACTTTGGACACAATATCCGAAGGCTCCAATCCCGTTCCACCTCTGAAGAGGACGAGGAGGAGGAGGAAGATGAATCCCCTGCGGGGGGAAGAAAGAAGAGGACGGCCTCCGCACACTTGGAGGCCGAGTCGTCTAAAAGGGGAAAAGCTCCTCTTCCGGAGGAGTCTACTGCCACCGCCGACAGCGGCCCGACGCGGGATCCTAGGGCCCAGCCCCTAGTGAACTCGTGAGTATATAAAATCCGAGTACGTTTATGCGTCCAGACTCGTCATGGCATAATATTTTAACCTGAGCCATATTTTTTCTAGTCCGGCGAGGTCCCGTACCAGACAATCCTCATGAGAGGATTCGCTGAGCTCGGATGCTATGGAGAGTGGGACGCCCCCGAAGGCCCCTTCGTCCAAACAGGTGTATAACACCGAGGCTTCGTCCCAAAAGGACCCCGGCCAAGGATGAGAGGAAAAGACTGTGAAGGCGGCGCCTGGAGGTCAAACTTCAGGGGCCGGACACATGGGGGAGAAAATTCCAATGGGAGCTGACGGTGGGGGCCATCTTGAATTCGGCTCCCGGTCGGATGCAATTCTGGAGACCAATACGGCTCCAGAATCAAGCAGGCAGCCTCTCTCAGCTGGGGGGGGGGGCGTGCTTGTTCCACCGGCAACCTCTGTCCAACCAGATGTGTCGGATGCTTTGTTGGTGGCCTTGATCGTCGCCAAGATGATCTACTCCCCCCATGTAAGAAGTACGGGGGTGTTCGGGATAAACCTGATCACTCTTTATCCCATTTTTGGGTCCTTCGAAGGAGGTGTTCAGCACAGCGAACCAGGCAATCGGACTATAGGGCTTTATCGCTCTCACTTAGCCATAGGAGCTTTAGGAAGGTAGGCGCAGCCCCTGGTGTTCGGAAGACCACACGAGGGGCTCTATAAGCACCTGATCGGAAGAAGAACCGATCCATCGCACGCTGCATTGGTTTTGGCATTATGCGGGAGAAATCCTTAAAGATTTTACAACCTCTCGAACAGCTGACCAGCTCTCGTCGTATCATGACAGTCAGTTTTCGACTTTCTCTACTGAGGTGCTCATCCGGAAGAACCGGGACACAATCACAGTAGTTCTCCCAGTGCTACCTTAGCCGATATAGCGGAACGTAAGGTACCAAAACATGGGAGCCGGGCAAACCCAACTATTGACCCAAGACATGATTCGGACCTGATGCATATAATGCTATAAGTTCGGGGTGCCGAACTTCCGTGAAGGTGTTCGGACTTTATTGCCGTATTATGGATAAAACGAAGCCCCTGGCATATTTGAAGGCATATCGCGGTGTACGGATGCCACTTGACAAAAGAATTTTAATAAGAAATAACAGCAGATAAGCGTCATATGAATCCACATGTTGTATTTGAACAGTACGTCGATGCGTATGAGTACAGGTAATGTGATAAAAAGGAAATATGACTGTGGAACCTGCTGAGACCAGTGGGGAAGAAGCTGTGTGCGGATCCGGAGTATAGTCGGATGGTCATCGCGGGGAATATCTAAGGATTCCCTTGCGCGTTCGAGCTGCCTCCATATCGCCCGTCTTGGTCGGCGCAATGGTGAACCTGCAAAGGAAATGTAAGAAATGTTTGCGTGCTGGAGAGCGGTTGAGCCGCTGAGTGCGGCCTGTCCTGGCCTTCGCCGGAGTGTTTAATTGAGCTCTGGACGAGCCGGGCTATCCTGCTGCGAAGTAGTTCGGAGTCCTTTGACGGTGTCCGGGAGCCTGGCCGTCGACTCGAGGTTCGGCTGTAAGGTGCTGCTCGTTGCTTGTGCTGTTAAGGCAGCGGTGTACTCGTTGGCGCCGAAGGAAAGTTCGTCCTTGCCATTAACCGTGATGATGCCGCATGGACCGGGCATTTTGAGCTTACGGTAGGCATAATGTGGCACCGCGTTGAATTGAGAGAACGCGGTTCGTCTGAGCAGTGCCTGATAATCACTGCGGAAAGGGACGATTTCGAAGATTAACTCTTCGGTATGGTAATTGTCTGGTGATCCGAATACTACCTCAAGGGCGATGGAGCCTGTACAGCTGGCTTCCACACCTGGTATAATGCCTCTGAAAGTGGCTTTAGTGGGTTTGATCACCGAATGATCGATGCCCATCTTGTGCGCTGTGTCCTGGTAAAGCAGGTTTAGACTGCTGCCTCCGTCCATAAGGACTCTTGTGAGGTGGAACCCGTCAATTATTGGGTCGAGGACTAGTGCGGCTGGATTGCCCTGATTGGCGTTAACCAGACGATCCGTGCGGTTGAAGGTGACCGGCCCTAGTTTATATTGTGGGACGACTAGTTCCGTTAAGTCGGCATCCCTAAGGGTGCGCATCCGGGTCGGGTTGGGAATGTGGGTGTTGTTTACCACGTTCACTGTTTCGATTTGTGGGGGAAATTTCTTTTGTCCTCCTGTATTTGGTGATCTGGGCTCTTCGTCGCCATCATCGCTTTGAGACCCCCCATCTTTGTTTTTGGAGCCTGCCCTGCCGGCTTGTTTGAAGACCCAACATTCTCTGTTGGTATGGGTGGATGGCGTTCCTGGGGTGCCATGAATTTGGCATTGGCGGTCGAGTATGCGGTCCAGACTGGATGGACCCGAATTGTTAATTTTGTGTGGCCTGTGACACCCCAAAATTTTGACCCTGTTTTATTTATTAAAATTTTGCCAGGGAATTAAATTTTTGTTTTCTGGGTTTATCTTTTGATTTCAGAACCCCTCTTCTCTTTAATATGGTGGGTTTTTACCTCAAGTGGAAACTTTCCAAAAGTATTATTGGACTTGTATGCTCTCTTAATAAAACAATTCTTTATCAGTGGATTTATTTGCATAATTGTTTTTCCTGAGCTTTACTCTTTAAAAAAAATCATGAAATTGGAGTCTCTGTTGCACTGCAACCATTTGATTAATGCATTTAGTATTTTCACCAAAATTTGGGGATGTCATGTGATGTTTCCACATCACTTTTATGCAAAAATATCTTTTGGTCATTTGGAGATTTTGAGCTCTACACCAAATTTTCAAATCTGGTCCAGTAGGTATTTTTGCACTGCAACCTATTTAAATATTCCCCTAAAAATTCTTCCAAGTGTTTGGAGATGTCAGTAGACGCATATAATTCAACTTCATGCAAAAACCCAGTGATGTTCTTTGAAAAATTTGAGTGAATCAACCTCATTTTCATTCTGGTCCAGTTTAGTGTTTTGTACTGCAACCCTATTTTATTTTGCTCTAGTAACCCTGAGCTTTTTCCTGCTAGTAGTCCTCCCTACAAAACCCTTAAGTCCAGAAGAGTGGACCCATTGGGGAGTTTTAAGTGCATGCAATAAGGCCTTTTTCTTTCTGCCCAAAACTGAAGTTTTGCAAAGCTTGCTCTAGCAAGTTTCGGGTTTTGCCCAAATAATCTTGCCATCATCACCTACATCTAGGGAGACCCTGATCTGGAGTTTTTGGCCACTCCAAGAGTTGCCTAGATGCACTTAGCAATCTGTAGAACACCTTGAGTGCATGGGCAGATTTGGCATGATTATTAGCTTGCATTGGGAACTTGATCCCCTGACCTAACCACCATGTCCATTAACCCCCTTGCTAGCACTAACCTAGTCCTGTTAATTGCCAGCCTCGCTCTAGCACTCTAGGCTGCCCTGGCATTATGTTGAGCATGTCCCATGCGAGCTTTGGGCGCGCCCAGAGCGCACGTTTTGCACGTGCGGGCGCCCGGGTCGCCGCGTCGCGTCCCTGGCCGTTGCTCGCCCGCAGAGCCACGCCCCGTCCTCACCCGCTCGCCAGAACGCTCCAAGCTTTCCCCTGGCGCCCTACGGCGCCGCCGTCAGAACCCTTGGCGGCACGGCGGTGTCAGTAGTAGGCTACTGCCATGGACGGCGCCGCCCGAGCCACACCAGCGCGCCAGCTGCCCCTGGAACAGCCCGGGCTCATCCACAAGCCCGTCTGCTAGTGCTCGTCGCCGCCACGTCGCCCCGGCCACTACAGAACGGCGACTCGCCATCGTTCTTATCCACCACCGCGGAACCAGCCTCGTTGCGCTATAAAAGGAGGCCCCCGAGCTCCTTCGAGCACTCCGGCGACCCCAGGCCACCCCCATAGCACTCCCTCAACCAGCAATCGGTGGTTGGTAGCAGTCTTCCTTGACTCCGGCCGGTTCGGCCGCCGCCGCCTCCCGGTGCCATTCGTCGCAACCAGGGCCTCCCCCACCCATCCAACGCCACCGTCCGACTCCCCTCGACTGTGCGGAGTCGCCCAGCCTCTAAGCTTCGATCGGGAGCCACCACAGCCCAAACCCCCAAATCATGCCCGAAACCTCCTCCGCCGCGGAGCTCGCCGCCGGCGACTCCTTGCACCCCCGACAACCTAGTGACCACTGGGAGGACCGCCCTAGAACCACGGATCCATCCCTGCCCTCCGGAGCACGCGAAGAGCCGCCGTTCGCCGGCGTCAATCGCCGGAGTCCCGCCTCCGCTCGGGCAGAGGAAGAGGAGGGAGAAGGGACTAGTCAAACCTGACCAGTGGGCCTGCTGGTCCCACTGTCAGTGACCCAGCCCCGCCACCTCGTGTTTAAGTGGACGCGCAGACCCCTGTAATACGTCTCCTCTGCTTCGAAAGCGTATTCTGTGCCGAAACGTTTTCTTTTTCTGATTTTATTAATAACAGAACTTTGACTAAATTTTGACTGGCTATATCTTTTAAAATAAAACTCCAAATGAGTTGATTCTTTTTCCTACCTCTCTCAAATTTCATCTAGTTTATTTTAAGATTTATTTCAAAAATATTTAGGACAACTTTTTGTACTGTTTTTGAAATATATGTTATTTGAAATATTTTTCAAAATAGGAAATGGAGAGAGAAGAAAACTTTCAAAAAGTTTTGGAATGCACACTTCCTCTCCACGACCTGAAGGCAAGCATTCTGAACTCTGGCATAATATTTTTGGGTGTTACTAATACGGTTACAACACCACCTTGACTTGGAGCATACGTTATTTTATGTGACGATAAATTCATACGCATGAGTGCGCAATGGTGATTCTTTGCTGTTAGAAATGGATATGCTGGTGATAGTGATCATCCTCGTGAGCTTCTCATGCATGCCGAAAGGAATCCGGGAAAGTCGTGGTCTTGGGTAGACACGAGCTTGTCCCTAGTTCCTCATCGAGACGAGTGTGTCCGGTATGGCATGATGAGGTATGATGAGTGGTGATTCTGTCTGTTGGTCAAAGTATTTTGGTAATGCTAATCATACGAAGAATACTTGAACCTCCTGGGTCGGCCGTAGATCGAGTCTTGTTCCAGTAACCCCCATACTTGCCTCGTACTACCACTTGTCCCTGCCATAGGTAGGGTACGGTTCAGTAAGTTGTCAACCCCTTTCTAGCACACACCGTACAGAGAGGCCGTGATGAGGGTTCCATGGCCGTGGATTAAAGCCAGTCATCCGGTCAGGGGGCATGGGTGTTTCGGTTGTAGCCGAAGGGGTAGCTCCCCTAGTTTGCGCGCGGTATAAATTTTGTGATCCCATGCTACGTCGAGGTTGTAGCCTCCCGACTTAGAGTTTTGCTTGACATGTGTCGTGGGTGATTCCAGACACCGGTAAGTTAAGCTGGTGTGTGCAGGTCAGGCGTGTTTTCAATTAAAAGACCGTAGACGGAATTAGTCCCGATGGACTAAAGAAATCCGTTACCCGTGGGTAAAGAGTACACCCTCTGCAGAGATTATACATCTATTCGAATAGCCGTGTCCATGGTTAAGGACTACAGTCTGGGATGGGTCAAGTGTCGGTCTTCGGAGGAGAAAACTGTTAAACCAGAACTTGGATCATGACTTGTGACTTGTGATGATTATGATTATGATTATTATGGACTAACCATTTACGTTATTTGAAATATTGAGTATCCCTGGGACGGTCCTACCTCCTGGATACTCACTGCAATTTTTATAAGCCCTTTATGTGGTGTCGCATAGATGCCCGACTGTGGCATGCTTGCTATTTTTCTTTGTATTATAAGCCCTTTATGTGGTGTCGCATAGACGCCCGACTGTGGCATGCTTGCTATTTTTCTTTGTATTATAAGTCCTTTATGTGGTGTCGCTCAGACGCCCGACTGTGGCATGCTTGTTATTTTCTTTTATTCATAAGCCCTTTATGTGGTGTCGCTCAGACGCCCGACTGTGGCATGCTTGTTATTTCCTTTTATTCATAAGCCCTTTATGTGGTGTCTCTCAGACGCCCGACTGTGGCATGCTTGTTATTTTCTTTTATTCATAACCCTTTATGTGGTGTCGCTCAGGCGCCCGACTGAGGCATGATTTATTTTCCCTTCGAGGCGTCGCTTCAGACACTCGATCGGTGCATTCTATTTCTACTCCCGTATTGCATATTCATATCTTTCCCGCATGCGTGCATCATGGATGTCGTTTATTTCGTGACAGATGTCACGATCATAGAATATTTCGGAGCATGAGTATCCATTGTTATATTATACCTGCGTTCTTAATGTTTGCGAGTACATACAAAAGTACTCACCGGCTTGTCCCTGGCTATTGTCTTGGCTAGATTGCTTGCTTGAAGAGGAGCATTGCGATGTCAGCCCCGGAACCTACGCAATGACGGTAGCAGCCTCGCGAAGATAGGAGTTATCCTGGTCAGCTGTTCCTGCGGGAAATGGGCTCCCATAGACGCAGATGAACCACAACCGCTTCCGCCATCAACCACAAGAAACCAAGTGTTGTACTCATAGGCCACAATGGTCTTGTACTACATATTTTGTACTTTGCCTGGAATTTCTGTATCAAGTTGGTGCCTCATCAGCTAACAGTAATCCTGGGGCTGGTGAGCACAAAGGCGATTTTCTGGGAAATTAATATCCCGAAAACCGGTCCTGACATGGCCCTTTCCGCTGACCGGACTTAGACCCACTGAATCCGGCATTTACTACCGTATCTTCGGCGTTTTCACCATATTTGCAGCGCTTGTTTTTGTTGCGTCGGGGTTTGTTGTTGCTATCTCGGGCCTTTGATGTGCCAGGTTTGCTTGCTATGTTGTTGCTATAGGCCAACCAGCTATCTTCGCCCGCGCAAAAGCGGGTCATAAGTGTCGTGAGGGCTACCATGGATTTTGGCTTCTCTTGGCCGAGATGTCGGGCGAGCCACTCGTCACGGATGTTATGTTTAAAGGCCGCTAGGGCTTCGGCATTCGGACAGTCGACAATTTGGTTCTTTTTAGTTAGGAAGCGAGTCCAGAATTTCCTGGCTGAGTCTCCGGGCTATTGTGTTATGTGACTTAAATTGTCAGCATCCGGTGGTCGCACATAAGTGCTCTGGAAATTGTCCAGGAATGCGTCTGCCAGGTTCTCCCAACTTCGGATGGAGTTTGTCGGCAAGCTATTCAGCCAATGTCGAGCCGGCCCTTTGAGTTTTAGCGGGAGATACTTGGTGGCGTGTAGATCATCTCCTCGGGCCATGTGAATGTGGAGGAAGAAATCATCTATCCATACCGCAGGGTCTGTAGTGCCATCATATGATTCAATGTTCACGTGGTTAAACCCTTCTAGGAATTCATGATCCATTACTTCATCAGTGAAGCATAGGGGATGTGCGGCGCCTCTGTGCCGGGCTATATCACGACATAGTTCATACGAGTCTTGTCTGCTGTATTCGGCCCGGCCGGATTTGTTAGTATATCCGGTGCGACGGTCGTCGTCACGCATTGGGGGGCGCCCTTGTGATCCGTAGATCGATCTTTTATGTCTTGCTTTATTTTTCAATACGTCTCGCAGGTCCTGCGTGTTGCCCCGGGCCTTGGTGTTTTTGTTTGACTCGCGACGGGGTGCAGGCCGGACTTCGGGCTGGTATGCCGCTCTGTCTCGGTCACGAGGTGGCCGATCGGCCGCATCATACACTGGTAATGTAGGTTTTAATGCTTCCTCCTTGAGTTGGGGTAGCAACCTGTGTTTTGGGTAACTCTTGGTGAGTTCGTATTCCTCGGCCGCCAGGACCTCAGTCCATCTATCTGCTAGCAGATCTTGGTCAGCTCGAAGCTGTTGTTGCTTTTTCATCAGGCTGTTTGCTGTGGCTATAAGCCGGCGCTTCAAGCGCTCCTGCTCGACGGGATACTCAGGCACGATAAATTCTTCGTCGCCGAGGCTCACCTCGTCTTCGGAGAGAGGCATGTAATTGTCATCCTCTGATTCTCCGTCTGCTGCCTGTTGCTGAGGGCTAGCTTGTCCATCCTCCCGCTCGAGGCCTGGCTGGAGGGGATTGTCTTCGTCTTCGGCACTATCCGGAGCGTTATTGTCTCTTGTGCCGGTATCGCTGCTTTTGCTATGGTGGGACTTAGAGCGGCGCCGCTGACACCGGTGCTTGGATTGCTTCTTGGAGGGATTATCCTCTGTTGCCTTCTCACCATTGCCTTCTTTGGGGGTGTCCACCATGTATATATCATATGATGAGGTGGCAGTCCAGCGCCCTGTGGGCGGTGGTTCCCGTTCGTATCCTGCATCGTCGTCCATACCGTCGATGTCTTCGGAGCCAAAATCGAGCATGTCGGTTAAATCATCGACAGTGGCTATTAAGTGGGTGGTGGGTGGGGAGCGAATTTCTTCGTCGTCCGCATCCCACTCCTATCGAACATAGTTCGGCCAAGGGTCTCCTGACAAGGAGAGAGACCTTAATGAGTTTAGCACGTCGCCCAGTGGTGAGTGCTGAAAGATATCCATGGAGGAAAACTCCATGATTGGTGCCCAATCAGATTCGATAGGCACGGACGCAGGCGGTTCGGAGCCCGTGGCTGGGGACGAATCCAAGTGTCTGGCAACACGGGTCTTATAGGAGGTGAAGTCAGTATTCGGCTCTACCGCCACTGAGTGTTCCGCCTCCGTGGCGGGGTCCATCCACCCGTCCTCGGATGGTGCAATCTGCTCCGGATTGAGGGCCGGCGTAAGTACAAGTGTGATCTCCCAAACACCGTCCGATGACAGAGCAAAGTCATGCTCATCGTGACTGTGTGGCGCACCTGATGTCCGTTCAAATCCGTCGAAGATCAAGTCTCCGCAGATGTAGGCAGTATATTTCAAGCTTCCGAACCTGACCTGATGGCCAGGGGCGTAGCTCTCGATCTGCTCCAGATGGCCAAGCGAGTTGGCCCGCAGTACGAAGCCGCCGATTACGAAGAGTTGTCCGGGGAGGAAAACCTCGCCCTGGATCGCATCGTTGCCGATGATCGAAGGAGCCATCAAGCCTTTATCGTGACGGCATAGTGGAAATCTCAATGAAAGCACAAATGTCGGTGTCAAAACCGGCGGATCTCGGGTAGGGGGTCCCGAACTGTGCGTCTAAGGCGATGGTAACAGGAGGCGGGGGCCACGATGTTTACCCAGGTTCGGGCCCTCTCGATGGAGGTAATATCCTACTTCCTGCTTGATTGATTTTGATGATATGAGTATTACAAGAGTTGATGTACCATGAGATCATAGAGGCTAAACCCTAGAAGCTAGCCTACGGTTATGATTGTTGTCCCTCCTACGGACTAAACCCTCCGGTTTATATAGACACCGGAGGGGGCTAGGGTTACACACAGTCGGTTACAAGGGAGGAGATCTACATATACGAATTGCCAAGCTTGCCTTGCACGCAAAGGAGAGTCCCACCCGGACACGGGACGAAGTATTCAATCTTGTATCTTCATAGTCCAATAGTCCGGCCAAAGGATATAGTCCGGCTATCCGAGGAACCCCTAATCCAGGACTCCCTTACCCGCCCCCAGCGATCCACATCCTCGGGGAATTCGCAGGATCCAAATGTGATGGACAGCG
The DNA here is from genome assembly GCF_002575655.3 of Aegilops tauschii subsp. strangulata. Taxonomy (NCBI): domain Eukaryota; kingdom Viridiplantae; phylum Streptophyta; class Magnoliopsida; order Poales; family Poaceae; genus Aegilops; species Aegilops tauschii. The sequence continues at coordinate 540,441,958 of NC_053041.3, forward strand.
GGTCACTTCCGGCGGCCTCCTCTCCCAAGGCCACGGAGGACGCCGAGGTGTTGTCCCAAAGGACCTTCCCATGCCAGGGAGAGGTACAGGAGGCCGTCAGGGTGGCGCCAGAGGGTGATACCTCGGCCGCCGGACACATGGCGGAGCAAATCCCCCTGGAGACTGGTGATGGGGGCCATATCCAATTCGACCCCCAGCCGTATACTATTTTGGAGGCCCATACGGCTCCAGAATCAGGTAAGCAGCCTCTTTCGAAAGAAGGAGGTGGACCTATTCCGTCGGTGACCTCTGTCCATCCAGAGGCACCGGATACTCTACTGGAAGCGCTGGAAAGTGCTTCCATTGTTGAGGAACACTGTATCCTTATGGGTACGGTGGTTGGGAGGGTTCAGTCCGCTAAGAGCGGACTGGCCGAAGCCTGCACCAGCCTTCTAACTTGCTTTGAGGTATGTAAAGCAAGTACGCAAAGAGAATGTCGTAGTATAGACAGTAGCCCCTGAGACTCTGTTCGGTGTTCACAAAGAAAGACCGGACAGAGGATCGAATAACTTTTGCAGGAGACTTATCATATGTGTCTATGTGAATAAGCAGGCGTCGATGCTGGCTACGACCTCCCATGCTGCCGAAGTCTCCCAACTGAAGTAGAGTCTGGAGCAGGCCGATGAAGAGCTCGGCCGTGTCAAAAAATAGCTAGAGGACAAGCAAGGTATGCAATGGCCTATGCAGGTCTAGAATGATATGAATTGTTTGTGTTGATCATGTTATTATGGTGTTTCACAGGAGCTGCGGCCAAGGTGGAGTCCCTCAAGAATGCGATGACCGAGGCCCAGAAGAAAGCGGTGACGGAACAAGCCGCCCGCGAAAAACACGAGGCAAGGGTCGGGGAGGTGCAGCAGGAGCTCCAGGATGCCGTAAAGAAATGCAAGTCCTTGGAGCGCAACATTGCGGACCAAGAGTCCGAACTTGCTCAGGACCACCAAAGCGCACAAGAGGCCCGGGTTGAAGCCCAGGACGTCGTCCAGGAAATCCAGGAGGCCAAGCAGATTGCGGCGGGTAAGGCCTTTATTATGCAGAGCAAATATGTGAAGAAAAGGTACCTCTTACTGACCCGGATTTGGAGTTCTCCAGGAGCGTTTGCGGATCTGCCTCGCAGTGTTGCTGATGCTGCGGAGTTCTTCCGAGCTGAAGAGGGGAGCTCAACGGAGAAGCTGTTCTGGTCGCAATACCTTGCACCAGAGCATCTGGTGCCCTCTAGCTATCAGCTGGAACAGTTGACCGAACTGCATAGGGTGGCCGAATTGGCCATGAAGGATTTGATAATCCGTCTATGGCCTGCCGAAGCCATGCCCAGCAGCTACTTCGGGCTCGTGAAGGAGCTAGTCGATGCCTGCCCTCGGCTTAATGCCATAAAGCGGTTGGCCTGCATCGAAGGTGCGCGGATGGCCTTCGCCCATGTCAAGGTACAGTGGGCGAAGATGAACACCGTCAAGCTTGCGACCGAGGGACCGCCCGCGGGGAAGGAGCATCGCATGCCCGAGCGGTATTTTGATGATGTCCTAGAGGGATCCCGCATTGTGGAGGGCCAGTGCGCAAAGGACATTATCTTTGAACGAATACATTCATGTTATCCAGTCCTGTATTATGAAACAAAGCCTATATGTAATATATTGCTTGTTATTTTTTGAAAAAATTTCCTCTTGTGCGGCCGTTTTATTAAATGTAAGAGTTGGCCAGTCGTCGGCTTCAGCCCCCACGTAGGTAGTACGGGGGTGTTCGGGTTGGAACCTAAACACACTTGACCCAAAAGTTTGGCCCTTGAAGGAGGTGTTTAGCGCAGCGAACCAGACAATCGGACTATGTGGCTTTATCACCCTCATTTAGCCATAGGAGTTTTACAATAGGAGTGTAGGCGCAGCCCCTAGTTAGTATTTGTTTATCCGAACTAGGGTGCTGTAGACACCTGATCGGGTGAAGGCCGATCTGTTGCATAATGCAGAAAAAATCGCAAGAGATTTTAAGTTTAGCCTCCGAGTAGCTGACCAGGTCTCGCTGAGGGAGTCCTTGACTAAGGGGTCCACGGGCGTCCGGCCTGTTGGACATCGGCCGGACTAATGGGTTGTGAAGATACAAGACCGAAGACTCTCTCCCGTGTCCGGATGGGACTCTCCTTGGCGTGGAAGGCAAGCTTGGTGATCAAATATGAAGATTCCTTTCTCTGTAACCGACTTTGTACAACCCTAGCCCCCTCCGGTGTCTATATAAACCGGAGGGCTTAGTTCGTAGAGGGGATATACAATTATAGTCATACAGGCTAGACTTCTAGGGTTTTGGCCATTATGATCTCGTGGTAGCTCAACACTTGTAACACTCATATTCATCAAGATCAATCAAGCAGGAAGTAGGGTATTACCTCCATAGAGAGGGCCCGAACCTGGGTAAACATTGTGTCCCCTGTCTCCTGTTACCATCGACCTTAGACGCACAGTTCGGGACCCCCTACCCGAGATCCGCCGGTTTTGACACCGACATTGGTGCTTTCATTGAGAGTTCCACTGTGCCGTCCCCAAAAGGTTTAATGGCTCCTTCAATCGTCAACAACGATGCAGTCCAAGGGGAAACCTTCCTCCCCGGACAGATCTTCGTGTTCGGCGGCTTCGCACTGCGGGCCAACTCGCTTGGCCATCTGGCGCAGATTGACAGCTACGCCCCTGGCCATCAGGTCAGATTTGGGAGTTTGAACTATGTCGCGGACATCCGTGGAGACTTGATCTTCGACGGATTCAAGACCCCGGCAGCCGCTCCCTATCCCTACGATGAACATGACTTAAATCTGTCATCTGACCATACTCAGGAAATTGCACCTGTAACCGCTCTGGCCTTGGATCCGGAGCAGATCGCGCCATCCGAGGACAGGAAGCTCAACCTCGCCACAGAAGCCGCAGACTCCGCTGCGTTGGAGCCGCACACAGACCTAAGCTCGGGTGATATCTGTGTCTCCGGAACCTCAGACTCGTTTCCAGCCATAAGTTCTGAACCATCTGTGTCCGCGCATGTCGAGCAGGATCGGTCATCGTTCGCCGAATTCAGCGCCACAGACATCTTCCGGCACTCGCCTTTAGGCGACGTGCTGAATTCATTAAAAAATCTGTCCTTAGCGGGGGACTCACAGCCGAACTACATCCGGTTCGAACTGGAGGCTGATGGCGGGGAATTTCGCTTCCCACCCGCCACCCACTACATAGCCACTGTCGAGGACTTAACAGACATGCTTGATTATGGCTCCGAAGACATGGACGACATGGACGACGATGCAGATGAGGAGCATGGCGAAAACCCGCCGTTTACCGGACGCTGGACGACCACTTCTTCGTACGACATATACATGGTGGGTACACCTAAAGAGAATAACCGCGAGGACAAGGAAAATCCAGTTGAGGATGAGCCTCCTAAGACACAATCAAAGCACCGGCGTCAGCGGCGCCGCTCTAAACCCCGCTGCAGCAAGGACAGCAACACCGACACAGGAGACGATAACACTCTGGACGGTGCTGAAGATAGAGAAGATCCCGACGAAAAAACTGCCGAACAGGACGATCGGGAAGATGGGCAAGTTAGCCCTGATGAACAGGCCATAAACGATGACTCGGAGGGCAGCACTTATGTAATGCCCACGATGCGGCAATATCTCCCACGTGTCGAGGCACGACTTAGAGGCATAACCGCATTGTGGTTTTGTCGCAAGAAGGGTTATCTTCACACAATCCCATGTAATGAACAAGAATGGGATAACGAGAGTTGGCTTACAATCGCCACTTCACACAATACATAAATATAATTCATACATCATCCAAAATCCACACATAGACCGACTACAGTCAAATCCAAATGAAAATAAGATAACCCCAAATGCTAGATCCCTGATCATCCCAACTGGGCTACAGTACTGATCATCAGGAAAAGACACATAGTAACGACCACGTTCCTCATCGAACTCCCACTTGAGCTCGGTTGCGTCACCTGCACTGGCATTGTCGGCACCTGCAACTGTTTTGGTAGAACCTGTGAGTCACGAGGACTCAGCAATCTGACACCCGCGAGATCAAGACTATTTAAGCTTATAGGAAAGGATGGTGTAATGAGGTGGAGCTGCAGCAGGTACTAAGCATATATGGGGGCTAACATACGCAAATGAGAGCGAGAAGAGAAGCAACGCAATGGTCGCGAAGCTAGAAATGATCAAGAAGTGATCCTCAAACTACTTACGTTCATGCATAACTCAAACCGTGTTCACTTCCCGGACTCCGCCGAGAAGAGACCATCATGGGTACACACATAGTTGATGTATTTTAATTGGGTCAAGTGACAAGTTCTCTACAACCGGACATTAACAAATTCCCATCTGCCTCATAACCGCGGGCACGGCTTTCGAAAGATAATACCCTGCAGGGGTGTCCCAACTTAGCCCATCATAAGCTCTCACGGCCAACGAAGGATATATCTTCTCCCGGAAAGACCCGATCAGTCTCGGAATCCCGGTTTACAAGACATTTCGACAATTGTAAAACAAGACCAGCAAAGCCACCCGAATGTGCCGACAAATCCCGATAGGAGCTGCACATATCTCGTTCTCAGGGCACAACGGATGAGCCAGACGTCGGGTTGGCATATACCCTGGTTGCAAGAGTGGAACATATTACCGGTATGACGGAAAACTAGGGCGGCAAGAGTGGAACAAAACACTAGGCATAAGGCCGAGCCTTCCACCCTTTACCAAATATATAGATGCATTAATTAAATCAGAGATATTGTGATATCCCAATATATCCATGTTCCAACATGGAACCAACTTCAACTTCACCTGCAACTAGCAACGTTATAAGAAGGGCTGAGCAAAAGCGGTAACTTAGCCAAACAACGGTTTGCTAGGAAAGGATCGTTAGAGGTTTGACATGGCAATATGGGAGGCATGATATAGCAAGTGGTAGGTAGCGCAGCATGGCAAAAGAGCGAACAATTAGCAAAGCAAAGATAGAAGTGATTTCGAGGGTATGATCATCTTGCCTGCAAGTTTCTCAGAGTTGTCGAAAGCTTGATCCTCGAAAGCGTACTCAATAGGTTCCTCGTTCACGAACTCGTCTCCCGGATCTACCCAAAACAAGAACACAAACAACGGAACCACAATCAATCACGGGAAAGGCACAAGCAACATGATGCAAAACATGAATGATATGCGAGATGTGATATGCAATGTTTATGCGTGCTCCGGAAGGAAAAATGATGAACAAGGCAGTAACTTGGCAAACCAAGCATGCCACTGGAAAGATGAGATGATTTCGGTTGAAATCGATATAAAGATCACCGGAAACGGATGCACGGTTTGCAAATGACAAGCAAAACAAGAATGACACGAATCTGCGATTAACAACATGATAGCACTTAGAATGCAACAAATAACTATGCTACAGCACTCCAACGTAGCAAAAAAGCATATGGAAGTAATCTACAGTAGATGCTTGACAAAATATGAACACTGAGCTACGGCTAGATCACACCACAGTAGGTCCAAACAAGCATGGCAAAAGTGCAAAACATAACAGGTTCACAGACTTGTGAAATTACTGGACATGACTGAAACAACATCAGGTAGCAATGTTCAGAGCAATCAACCAACATGCTACAGGAACTTAACATGGCAAAACAAGGCATGGAAATAATCTAATAAATGCATAGAACAAAAGTCCCTTACTGACTATAAGCCAAAAAGGACCAGAAGATATGATGGCAACCATGTAAACATAGCAAGTTACGTTAACAGGTTTCAGACATTATGAGGGCATCTTGGTGAGCTTGATGTACTCACTAAAAAGCAATGCATGACAAAACAAGCATACCTACAGCAAGATTGCATTTTTATGAAGCTATCCATGGCAAGATCAAATACATAGCATGTATGAAACAACTACAATAACCTTGGCAAAATTGAATATCATGTTAAGAACCTGCCAGAAATATTTTATAGCAAAAGTAGAGCAAGGTTGAGTCATGCTATGGCACTCCATAATTGCAAACAGGGGCACGGATGGATAGAGCACAACTATATCTCGAAAACATCCTTACTGAATATCTCCAAAATAGGCATGGATCTCTCTGTAGCCACATGGATACATAGCAACAAAATAACAGCAGTCATAGACGGTAAAATTACTGTCCCTGAAATCAGAAACATCACGAAGCCTAGTTTGCATGCTTATGCTAGTCACCACAAAGATCAAAAAAATATATGCATACACCTCTGTAAAGACAGCATTGCATACATCAAAACACATGTAGAGCTCATGCCCATAAGATGCACACATTAAATGCAACAAAACTAACAAATCCTCAAGTTTTGATAAGTAACAGCAGTTAACAACAACTAGCACTCTTGCATCAGAGATTTGGGCATCAAGATGGACTCAAATGAACATGGTGCAATGGAACAAAATGAAGAGCATCTTGAGGAGAACATTTTGGTATATTACACGTATGAAACGGAGCTTTATACATAGAGTTATGATGCAATGAATAGGGGCATATATCATAAAAACTTGAGGACTTGGAGATTTCGGGGAAGGAGAAGAAAAGTCAACCCACTGTAGATCTGGATCGGCGCTCGGCTAGGGCTCGGGCTGAGCTCGCCGGAGCAGGAAGGGAGGATGGCGACGCGGCGCGGCTCAGGCGTCGTGGGGACGCGGTTGCCGACGACGAGGAGGGGGAAGGCGGCGGACGGCGAGGCGACGACGGCAGGGCGCCGCGGGGACCGGCGGGCGGCGACGGGTGGCCGGCGGGAGGCGACGCGGCGGCGGCGGCGGGCTGCGGCGAGGCGGCGAAGGCGGCGAGGCGGTGGGGTTCCGCGGGAGCGGGCGGCGGCGCGCGGCGATGGAGGCGACGGGCGCGCGGGCGAGGCATGGGCGAGGCGCGGGCTCGGCGGGCCCGACGCGGGCTCGCGGGCCGGCGGCGTACGGGCAGCGGGCTCAGCCACGTGGCGCGCTGCGATTGGCGCGGGGTGGCGGCGCTGGTTCGTCCGGCGGCGGCGGACGCGTCCGGCCGCGGAGAGGGGAAGGGGACTTGGGTTAGGGTGGTTTTTGCCCGAGATTTTGGAGGGGGGAGGTGTTTAAATAGCTAGAGGGAGCTAGGAGAGTCCAAATGGAGCACGGTTTTCGCCCACACGATCGTGATCGAACGACCTAGAGCATGGAAGAGACTTAGAGGGGTTTTTGGGCTGTTTGAAGGGGGTTTTCCTGCAACACACAAAAGGACTTTGCGGTTACCCAGTTAACCGTTGGAGCACCAAACGACCTCCAAATGGAACGAAACTGGACCGATGGTCTACAGGTGGTATACCAAGGCCACTTGACAAGCCTCGGTCCATTCCGAGAACGTTCAACACCCGCTCACGAAACGAAAACAAAAGGGGTGCGCCGGAGGAGGTGGGAGTGCCGGATTGCAAAACGGACAACGGGGAAAATGCTCGGATGCATGAGATGAACACGTATACAAAATGAGATGCACATGATGACATGATATGAGATGCATGACATGAACAAAATGCAAAACGGAAAATAAAACCCGACCACGAAGGGAATATCATAACACATAGCCGAAAATTGCAAGAGTTGGAGTTACAAATATGGAAAGTTACATCCGGGGTGTTACAACTTATCTTCCACCCTCCGAGGATGAGGTGAGCCTTGGAAACGAGGACTTTATCGTTCCTGAGGAACCTCTCGAGCAGGAGCGCTTCAAGCGCCAGCTAATAGCCACTTCAAGGAGCCTGGAAAGAAGCAGCAGCAGCTTCAAGCTGACCAAGATCTGCTCAACGACAGATGGACTGATTTCCTGGCAGCCGAAGAATATGGTATCAAGCGCCCAACCAAGAGTTACCCGAAGCGCAAATTGCTACCTCAGTTCCATGAGGAGGAGCCGGAGCCCGTACCTCCCTTGTGCAATGCGGCTGACCGACCACCACGCGGTCGGGATAAAGCGGCAACTCAAGCCGAACACCAGCCCGCCTCACCTCGCCGCAAAGGCAGAGATAAAGCAGCTCGGGGTTATACATATGACCTTCGTCAGGACCTGGACAGTAGAGCAGGACATACCAAACTGATCTACGGATCGCGAGGATGTGCCCCGACACGTGATGACGGCTATCTAGTCGGACGTGACAAGCCTAGTCACGCCCAAGCCGAAAACCGCAGACGGACTCCATCGGAGCTATGTCGCGATGTGGCCCGATATAGAGGCCCCACACACCCCCTTTGCTTCACTGACGAAGTAATGGATCATGAATTCCCAGAAGGGTTTAAGCTCGTAAATATCGAATCATACAATGGAACAACGGATCCCGTGGTTTGGATCAAGGATTTTATTCTCCACATCCATATGGCCCGCGGAGATGACCTTCATGCCATCAAATACCTCCCACTAAAACTGAAAGGGCAAACTCGGCACTGGTTAAACAGTCTGCCTGAAAATTCTATTGGCAGCTCAGAGGACTTGGAAGAAGTCTTCCTTGACAACTTCCAAGGTACATATGTCCGGCCACCAGAGGCCGATGACTTAATTCACATAGTTCAACAGCCTGGAGAGTCAGCCCGGAAATTCTGGACTAGGTTCCTAGCTAAAAAGAACCAGATCATCGACTATCCGGATGCCGAAGCCCTAGCGGCCTTTAAACATAGCATCCGTGACGAATGGCTCGCCCGCCACCTCGGCCAGGAGAAGCTGAAGTCTATGGCAGCCCTCACGGCACTCATGACCCGGTTTTGTGCGGGTGGGGATAGTTGGCTGGCCCGTAGCAAAAACACAGCAAGTGAAACGGGCACCTCCGACGTTAAAAATAGCAACGACAAGCTCCGACGCAGCAGACACAAACGCCGAAGCAATGGTGAAAACACCGATGACACGACAGTCAACGCCGGATTCATTGGCTCCAAGTTCGGTCAGTGGAAGAAGCCATATAAAAGAAACAACTCGGGGCAATCTAGCTTGGACCGCATACTTGACCGTCCGTGCCAGATCCATGGGACCCCAGACAAACCAGCCAATCATACCAACAGAGATTGTTGGGTTTTTAAGCAGGCCGGCAAGTTAAATGCCAAGAACAAGGAAAAGGGATCGCAAAGCGAGGATGAGGACGAGGAGCCCCAGCAACCAAACACAGGGGGACAGAAGAAGTTTCCCCCCAAGTCAAAACGGTGAACATGATATACGTTACTCATATCCCCAAGAAGGAGCGCAAACGCACACTCAGGGACGTCTATGCGATAGAGCCAGTCGCCCCAAAATTCTACCCATGGTCATCCTGCCCGATCACCTTCGATCGCAAGGACCATCCGACCAGTATCCGTCATGGTGGTTGAGCCGCGCTGGTCCTCGACCCAATCATTGATGGATTCCACCTCACGCGAGTCCTCATGGACGGTGGCAGCAGCTTCAATTGCTCTATCAGGATACAGTGCGCAAAATGGGCATTAATCGATCACGGATCAAGCCCACAAAGACTACCTTCAAAGGAGTCATACCAGGTGTAGAGGCCCACTGTACGGGTTCAATCACACTAGAGATTGTACTCGGATCTCCGGACAATTTCCGAAGCGAAGAATTAATCTTCGATATCGTCCCCTTTCGCAGCGGCTATCGCGCACTGCTTGGACGAACCGCATTCGCTCGATTCAACGCGGTGCCACACTATGCTTATCTCAAGCTCAAGATGCCCGGACCACGCGGCGTCATAACAGTTAATGGAAACACGGAACGCTCCCTCCGTACCGAGGAGCACACCGCTGCCTTAGCAGCAGAAGTACAGAGCGGCCTTCTCAAGCAGAACCTCAATTCAGCGGCCGAACTCCCGGACATTGTCAAGAGAGTCTGGACTATTCTGCGGCAGGACAGCTTGGCTCGTTGAGAGATCGAATAGCAATTTGGCCTCCGTCCCAGTCCCGATCAAGTGGCGGCATTCGCACCACATGTACACAACTACGCACTCAATATACCATGGGCATAGACGGAGGCATACCTACCTTGCGATCCACAATACGGCTCGACCGCTCCCGGACACACATACTTTCACTGTTTCTCTTTTCCCTTTTTAGGTTTCTTTTCCAGAGGCCTTCCCTCATGGCTTGATCACCGGTCCTGTCAAAGGATAAATACACCAAGATGGCAAGAAGCACAGACCTACAGGGGAATTTCTAGGTGGTTTCTTTAACAATCACTCTACCTATTTTCAGGACCCACACACAACTCTCCCTTGGTTTTGGCATGTTAAATAGCCGGTTTCTTATTGCACTATTTGTATCAATGCGTTTTGACGTATTAATCAAATTATAAATGGAAACAGTTTGCGGCCTAAATTTTAGGGCCCTAACTCATTACATTTGCTCCTTTTCTGTTGATAACCTTATCAGATAGCACCCGTACACTCTGGTACGTTTCAATTCGCCAGGGGCTTCATCGCGCCCCGCACTACGGCAACAAAGTCCGGACACTTTTTACAGTATAGTTCGGCACCCTGAATTTAGCACTATATGCATTGGCTCCGAATCATGTCTTTGGTCAATAGTTGGGTTGCCCGGCTCCCGTGCTTGCTACCTTACGTTCCGCTATATCGGCTATGGTAGTAAAGGGAGAACTACTGCGATTGTGCCCCGGTTTACCCGAAGGAGCACCTCAGTAGAGAAAGCCGAAAACTGACTGTCATGATGCGGCAAGAGTCGGTCAGCTCTTCGGAGGTTTCAAGTCGTTAGAGATTGTTTTCGCATGATGCAAGGGATCGGTACTTACCCAATCAGGTGCTTTCAGCATCCTAGTTCAGAAATTAGGGGCTGCACCTACATTTTTTATTATCAAACTCCTATGGCTAAGTGAGGGTGTTCAAGCCGCATAGTCTAATTGCTTGGTTCGTTGCGCTAAACATCTCCTTCAAGGACCAAACAATTGGATCAAGAGTGCTTAGATTTCATCCCGAACACCCCCTACTACCTACGTGGGGGCAGAAGCCGACGACTGGCCAACTCTCAGATTTCATACAACACGGCCACACAGGAGGTAATTTTTTTTATAAAAAAAAACATTATATTACATAACAACTTCGTTACATCATACAAGGCAGAGACAACATGAATGTATTCATTCAAAGATAATGTCCTACGCACATTGCATCGCCACAATGCGAGACCCCTCGAGGACGTCTCCAAAATATCGCTCGGGCATGCGGTGCTCCTTGCCTTCATGCGGCCCCTCGGTCACAAGCTTAACAGCATCCATCTTCGCCCATCACACCTTGACACGGGCGAAGGCCATGCGCGCGCCCTCGATGCAGACCAATCGCTTGATGATATCCAGCCGAGGGCAGGCATCTACCAGCCGCTTCACGAGACCAAAGTAGGTGCTGGGTATAGCTTCGGCAGGCCACATCCGGATTATTAAATCCTTCATGGCCAGTTCGGCCACCCTATGCAGGTCAACCAGCTGTTTTAGCTGATCGGTGAAGGGCACTGAATGTTCTAGCGCAAGGTATTGCGACCAGAACAGCTTCTCCGTTGAGCTCCCTTCTTCGGCTCGGAAGAACTCCGCAGCGTCTGACACACTGCGCGGCAGATCCGCAAACGCCCCTGGAGAACTCCGAATCCGGGTTAGTAATAAATACTTCTTCTTCACATACTTGCCTTGCATAGTAAACACCTTACCCGTCGTGATCTTCTTGGCCTCCTGGATCTCCTGGAGGGCGCCCTGGGCTTCAACCCGGGCCTCTTCCGTGCTTTGGCGAGCCTTGGCGAGTTCGGTCTCTTGAGACGAAACATCGCACTCCAAGGTCTCGCATTTTTTCACAGTGTCCTCGAGCTCTTGCTCGACCTCATTAAGTCTGGCCTTGAGCTACTTACGGTTGGCTTGCTCCTTGGCAGCTCTCTCCTTAGCTTCGGCCAGGGCCTTTTTAAGGGCCTCGACCTCGGTCGTCGCTTCTACACGTATCATGGCACTACGGTCAATACACATCATTTATTCTTTCCGAATACATAGCGAGTCATTACATACCTTGCTGGTCTTCTAGCTGCTTCCTCGCTTGGCCGAGCTCCTTCTCGGCTCGCTCCAGTCTCTGCTTCAGTCTGGAGACTTCGACAGTGTGTGAGGTCGCGGCCAGCAACGACGCCTGCTTATTCACATAAGAAACATTTAGTTAGTTTCGTACGAAATATAATTGATCCTCTGTCTGGCTTTTCTTTTCGAACACCGGACAGGGTCTCAGGGGCTACTATCTGTATTGGGATTTTCTCTTTTGTGTCGTTTACCTCAAAACCTGTCAGCAGGCCGCTGCAGGCTTCAGTCAGTCCGCTCTTGATGGACTGAACCCTCTCAATCACCGTACCCATAAGGATACTGTGCTCCTCCACAATGGAAGTGCCTCGAAGCGCTTCCAGCAGATTATTCGGCGCCTCTGGTTGGATAGAGGTCACCGGCGGAACAGGCACACCTCCTTCTCTCGAAGGAGGTTGCTTGCCGGACTCCGAAGCCGCATAGGTCTCCGGAACCGTATCTGGATGGGGGCCGAACCGAACATGGCCCCCATTGCCAGTCTCCATGGGGATCTGCTCCCCCATGTGTCCGGCGGTCGAGGTTTTGCCTTCTGGCGCCACCCTGGCAGCCTCCTGAGACTCTCCCTGGCCTGGGAAGGTCCTTCGGGACAGCACGTCGGTGTCGCCCTTGGCCGTGGGAGAGTAAGCGGCCGGCGGTGACTCGCTGGCCATCACCTTTGAATCCAACGAGCCTCTCGATGAGGATCGCTGGGAGCTGTCATGGGCCGGACTGCAATAATATGATTAACTATATTAATACCATAAAAGAGGAGAGGCCAGATACATGGATGCATCTGGGCTTTTTTTAGTACTTACGATGCGGCCATGGGCTTGCTTCTTGGGGGGAGGGGTCGCTCTAGGCTGATGTCGACGTCCCACACGGAGTTATCCGCGAGGGGGCCTTTCCCCCTCTTAGGCACCTCCGCCTCTAGATTTGTGGAGGCCGCCCTCTTCTTTCTCCCCCCATCAGGGGGAGAGTTGCTCTCCTCCTCTTCCTCGTCGTCATCTTCAGCGGTAGAGGAGTGGGTCTTTTCTTCGGACATCACGTCCGAAGCGCCCTTGCGGCAGGGGCCACCCCGGCCCCCCTCGGCCTTCTTCTTGGCCTTCTTCTCAAGCGGCTGATAGGGCGCCGGAACCAGCATCTTCGCCAGCAGCGGGATAACTGGTTCTTCGGGCAGCGGAGCCGAACATTGAAACCGCTCCGCATTCTCTGTTCATACCTGAAAGAATAAATCAATACAGTTTAGTTACCCTCCTTGAACAAGCAAGTAGAGGGTATGCCTTGAGATGTGAAGGACTTACCGCATTGGCGGGATGGGCAAGATCGTGCCCGCAGTCCAAGTCTATGGTCGGCGGCTTCTCGTCGCCCTTGAAGAGCAACTTCCAGGCATCTCTGTGAGCGGTTCCGAAGAGCCTCACCAAGGTTTGGTGCTTCTCCGGATCGAATTCCCATAAAGGGGAGGTTCGGCTTTGGCAGGGGAGGATCCAGCGAACTAGCATCACCTGGATCACGTCGACGAGCTTGATGTTTTTGTCCACCATGCTTTGGATGCGCGTTTGCCGCGCTATCAGCTCATCCAACGAAGACCAATTTGGGCCCTTCTCCACCCAGGAGGTAAGCCGCATTGGAGCTTCGGACTTAAATTCGGAAGCCACGGCCCAGGTGGCGTCGCGGGGCTCTGTGATATAGAACCACAGCTTCTGCCACTCATTGACAGTCTCCACAAACATGCCTTTGGGACATGTGACGTTGGGCATCTTTCTCACCATGGCTCCTCCGCACTCCGCGTGTTGGCCATCCTCCACCTTCGGCTTCACGTTGAAGATCTTGAGCCACAGTCCGAAGTGGGGCTGGATGCGGAGGAAAGCCTCACACACGACAATGAATGCCGAGATGTTGAGGAAAGAGTTCGGGGCTAGATCATGGAAATCTAGCCCATAATAAAACATAAGTCCGCGGATGAAAGGGTGGAGAGGAAAGACTAACCCGCGGATGAAATGAGGGAGGAACACCACCCTCTCGTTGGGCTTCGGCGTAGGGACGACTTGCCCCTTGGTCGGAAGCCGCTGCGTGATTTCTATCGCCAGATACCCGGCCTCCTGAAGCTCGGCGATGTCCTTCTCCTTAACGGAGGAGGCCAACCACTTGCCTTGCCCTCCAGATCCATACATGGTTGAGTGCTTGCTTGAGGCAGAAAAGATGAGAACTTGGGCGCTAGAGCTCAAGAATGGAAGGGCAGAGGAATAGAGAAGGCTTGGGTGAAGAAAGGGAATCCTAATCCCCTTGTAAAGGAAGTGAATATCAAACGCCTCCCCAGTCGCCTTAAAACTCGCCTATTCCCAAGGGTTGTGCAAACGGCACGGTTGGATTACCCATGCCCGTATTGATGAGAATCCCGCAATAAGGGGAAACGATCTCTGCTTTGACAAGACGTGCCAATGGAAACCGCATCTCAAAACGCGGAACGACAGATGAAAACGGTTCGTAATAATGACCGGGCAGACGTGATGTCATCCAGCAAAAAGTTGTCAGCGGATGGGACTCGTGAAATATTATACTCTCTACGACTGTGTGTGTGGTACTTGTGTTGCATTTCTGGACACGTTTGTTGCGTCCGAAGACTATCCCGGAGTACTCGAAAAGGGGAACCCGCCTTGCAATGTCGAAGACAATCTGCACGCCGGACACCTCGTCATTGAAGCCTGGTTCAGGGGCTACTGAGGGAGTCCTGGGCTAAGGGGTCCTTGGGCGTCCGGCCTATTGGACATGAGCCGGACTAATGGGCTGTGAAGATACAAGACCGAAGACTCACTCCCGTGTCCGGATGGGACTCTCCTTAGCGTGGAAGGCAAGCTTGGCGATCAAATATGAAGATTCCTTTCTCTGTAACCGACTTTGTACAACCCTAGCCCCCTCCGGTGTCTATATAAACCGGAGGGCTTAGTCAGTAAGGGGGATATACAATTATAGTCATACAGGCTAGACTTCTAGGGTTTTGGCCATTACGATCCCGTGGTAGATCAACTCTTGTAACACTCATATTCATCAAGATCAATCAAGCAGGAAGTAGGGTATTACCTACATAGAGAGGGCCCGAACCTGGGTAAACATTGTGTCCCCTGTCTCCTATTACCATCGACCTTAGACGCACAGTTCTGGACCCCCTACCCGAGATCCGCCGGTTTTGACACCGACACTCGCCGCATCATGACAGTCAGTTTTCAGCTTTCTCTACTGAGGTGTTTATCCGGATAAACCAGGAACACAAACGCAGTAGTTCTCCCTTTACTACCCTAGCCGATAAGACGGAACGTAAGGTAGCAAGCACAGGAGTCGGGCAACCCAACTATTGACCGAAGACATGATTCGGAGCCGATGCATATAATGCTATATTCGGGGCGCCAAACTATACTGTAAAAAGTGTTTGGACTTGTTGCCAACGTTTGGAGCGTGATGGAGCCCCTGGCGAGTTAAGTCATACCAAGGTGCATGGGTGCAATCGCTAAAAATAGTGAAATATAATGAAGGAGTAAGCCAGTGCCACATAAGTTGGGCCGTAGATTGTTTCCATTATAATTTGATTGATACGTCAAAGCGTATTTGTACAAGTAGTGTGATAAGCAACATGGCTATTTAACATGCCGAGACCAAGGGGAGCTGCGTGCGGGTCCTGAAAACAGGTAAAGTTATCGTCAAGAAGACCATCTAAATATTCTACCGCACGTCTATGCAGCGTGCCGCCTTGTTATGTCCATCCTTCGAAAGGATCGATGATCAGGCCGTCATGAGGGGCCTGTGGTAAGGAAACCTGAAAAGGATGAAAAGAAAAGGAAAAGTATGTCTGCCTAGGTAAGGTCGAGCCGCATTGTGGACCACGATCGAGTTATGCCTCCGTCTTTGCCCATGGTATTTTGAGTGCGTAGTTATGTACGCGCGGTACGTATGCTGCCATTCGGTCAGGATTGAGACGGAGGCCGAATTGCTTGTCGAAGTCATGAAGAGCTGGACTGTCATGCTGCGGAGTAGTCCGGACTTGTTTAATAGTGACCGGGGGCTTGGCCGCTAAATTGATGTTCTGCTTGATCAGGCCGCCCTGTACTTCCGCTGCGAGGGCTGCGGTGTGCTCCTCGGTACGAAGGGAGCATTCCATGTTTCCATTGACTGTTTGACACCGCGTGGTCCGGGCATCTTGAGTTTGAGATAGGCATACTGTGGCACCGCATTAAAGTGAGCAAATGCGGTTCATCCAAGCAGTGCGTGATAGCCACTGCGGAAGGGGACGATGTCGAAGATTAGGTCTTCGCTTCGGAAGTTGTCCGGCGATCCAAAGACGACTTCCCATGTGATTCAGCCCGTGCAGCAGGCCTCTACGCCTGGTATTACTCCTTTAAAGGTAGTTTCTGTGGGCTTGATCCTTGACGGATCGATGCCCATCTTGCGGACTGTGTCCTGATAGAGCAGGTTGAGGCTGCTGCCACCGTCCATGAGGACTCGCGTGAGGTGGAATCCATCAATGATTGGGTCGAGGACCAGCACGGCTCAACCACCATGACGGATACTGGTCGGATGGTCCTTGCGATCGAAGGTGATCGGGCAGGATGACCATAGGTTGAATTTTGGGGCGACTGGCTCTATCGCATAGACGTCCCTAAGTGTGCATTTGCACTCCTTCTTGGGGATATGAGTAACGTATATCATGTTCACCATTTTGAGTTGGGGGGGGGGGATTTCTTCTCTCCCCCTGTGTTCTGTGGACGGGGCTCCTCGTCATCCTCCTCACTTGGCGACCCCTTCTCCTTATTCTCGGTATTTAATTTATCGGCTTGTTTAAAGACCCAACAGCTTCTATTGGTATGATTGGCGGATTTATCGGGGGTGCCGTGGATCTGACATGGTCGATCGAGGATTCGGTCCAAGCTGGATGAGCCCAGATTGTTTCTTTTGTATGGCTTCTTCCGCTGGCCGGACATGGAGCCACTGAATCCGGCGTTGACCGTCGTGTCATCGGTATTGTCACTGTTCCTTCGGCGCTTGTGCCTGTTGCGTCCGGGCTTGCCGTTGCTATTTCTGGCTTCAGAGGTGCCAGGTTCGCTTGCATTATTATTGCTGTGGGCTAGCCAACTATCTTCGCCCGTGCAAAAGCGGGTCATAAGTGTCGTGAGGGCTTCCATAGACTTCGACTTCTCTTGGCCGAGGTGTCGGGCGAGCCATTCGTCGTGGATGCTATGCTTAAAGGCCGCTAGGGCTTCGGCATCTGGACAGTCGACGATCTGGTTCTTCTTAGTTAGGAACCTAGTCCAGAAATTCCTGGCCGAATCTCCGGGCTGTTGAACTATGTGACTTAAGTCATCGGCATCCGGAGGTCGGACGTATGTACCCTGGAAGTTGTCGCGGAAGGTGTTGGGGATATAACTACTATGGTAACCCGCCCAGGAGGGGCCGGGTTACGCTATGGCGATTCATCATATGAAGCCCAATATCAAGCCTGAAGATGGCGGTTCAGTTAAGGGCCCAAAGCCCAAAGGCGACTTAAGGCCTGTAGTGATTAACCGCCATAAGAGCATAACTTGTATTGTAAGGCAAGATTAAGTGGTCACCGAGCCGGACGCTGTTTATGAGCCGGCCGGGACTCTATTAGCTGCTGGGCGTCGACCTCTGTATATAAAGGGACGATCCGGCGGCAGTTCATGGCAAGTAACATCAAATCGAGAGCCGGGCATAGCGGATTTGCTCCCTGGTCATCGAAACCCTAGTAATTCCACCTCAACTGGATTAGGCTTTTACCTTCACCGCAAGGGGCCGAACCAGTATAAACCCTCTTGTCCTTTGTCCCATTTTAACCCCTTTAAGCTTCCTAGTTGCGATGGCTCCACAACTAAGTCCTTTCACGCGGACATCTGCCGTGACAATTCCACGACAGTTGGCACCCACCGTTGGGCCAGCGCATGGTGGATTTGAGTTCTTGAAGGGTAGCTTCGAAGGGCTCAAGGGATACGATGTGGGCCGGATGACCAAGAGTCATCGCGGCCAGCTCTACATCGACGACGCCGGCTGGGGCCCCGACGCCGGCTCAATTGAGTACGGGTACCGGGTCCCCTTCAGCGGAATCCACGTCTTCATCGGCCGGATTGGCGAGCCGGGCCCTGAGCCGGACATCTGCACCGACATCATCGAGATGGCTCAGCGTGCGAGACCCGCCCGGGCTCAGCCCGCCATGAAGCGTGCCTTTGTGGGTTGCATCCATGGAGGAGAATTTTGTGAAGGATCCGTGGACGGTGGTGAGACGGCCGTCTATTCTGGCGGTGAGTTGTCCACAGGTGAGACGGTTTCATTGTATCAACTACAAGACGGCGGGCTTGGGGGCTGTTTCGATGGCAGCAGTATTCCGGACACCTTTGAGCCGCCGAGCAGGGTAGGGATCTTCATGACTGGTACTCAACCCGGTCAAATCTCTACGGCTGCGGCTGCAATAACCTCCGGGTTAGCAGCGGCCGGGGCAGGAGGCCCTGTGCGCCCGCCGGCTCAGGTGCTGATTGATCTCATGGACAAATTGACGGCCCTGTTAACCGCCACAGTTATTCCGGTGGATCAAGCTGAGCATGATGCAGAGGTAGCACAGGTACATGAAGAGGTAGCCCGAGCCAAAGAAGCCCTAGCAGCTGAAGACACCAGATTGGCCGCACAGCGGGCGGCTTTGGATGCTCGAGCTCAGCATATTCAATCAGAGGCTTTTCAACTTACGATGAATCTGAATGCATCTAATGAGATCATGAGGAGGAGGCACCAGAAGGCTCAATCGCGTCTGCCTCCGGTTTATGATCCTCGCAATCTTTTCAACACACCTGGGGCTGCCCTAGTAACCCGCCGGAGGTGAATCGGATTCTGACACCCGGAGCTGGAGCGCCAATTCAACCCCGAGTGATGGAACCACCTCACATGCACACAGCTCCGCCTCGTTACATACCGACACCACCGGGTCATTTTTCTAACCCGTTGGAGAACCTGATTGCCGCGTCAGCAGGCCTGGCGGCTCTCCCAGCGGATGGCGACTCTCCAACAGCAGTTGAGACACGAAGGGTCAGGGAACTTCTTCAGACGGCCTTGGCTTAGCAGGAGGCTTATTCTTATAGTCGGGACAGGATCCATTCGACTCATAGCCCGAGCCGGAGCCCGAGTTACAACAGACATATGGATTTGGCGGCCGTGTCAAGCAACGCTCAGCGTCGTAACCGGCCAGGTGGGCATAACCCGGTATAGGACAAGATACGTTAAGAGGCTGAACGGGCGGCTCAGCAGGCGGCTGAGCAGGCGGCTCACCAAACCTTCCCGGATTATCCGACGACTTCTATTGAGATAGGCGTGGCCACAAGAACCGGTGGTGTTCCTTGTTTGGTGCCGGCTTTGCGTAATGAGCGTTTGCCCAAGGATTTCAAGGGACCCTGAAAGGTGCTGAATTACACAGCTGATTTACAGCCCGG
This sequence comes from Aegilops tauschii subsp. strangulata, assembly GCF_002575655.3. Lineage (NCBI taxonomy): Eukaryota > Viridiplantae > Streptophyta > Magnoliopsida > Poales > Poaceae > Aegilops > Aegilops tauschii. Next base: position 540,461,550 of record NC_053041.3, read on the forward strand.
GGCGTGGATTGAAAGCTATGAGATGGCCATGGAGCTGTTCGAGGTCAGTGATGCAGCGATGGCCATGTACTTCACCATGATGTTGGACGGAACGGCCCACACTAGGCTGAAGGGGCTGCCGCCTAATTCCATTGGTTCATGGGCAGAGTTAAAAGCCCGGTTTATCCAGAACTTCAAAGACACATGCAAGCAGCCCATGTCAATTGTGGACTTGACTAATTGAAAGCAAGAGGAAGGTGAGTCCACCACTCATTGGGTGCGCCGGGTCAAGGAGATAATACATTCATCTGATAAGATGGATGCCGGCTCTGCGGTCTTAATGTTGGAGAAAAATTACCGATTTGAACCTCTGAAACAGAAGCTGGGGTGGCTCAAGCTTGATTGTAATGACATGGGCCACCTGATGGCGGCTCTAGTTAAATACGCCGACTCTGATAGTACCAAGGATCCCGCGTCTGATGAAGAGAAGACACGGAAGGGAAAGAAGAACGGCAGTGGAAAGGGTAATCAGCATAACCCGGCGAGTCAGGGAGGCAATAAACGTAAGGCCCACGGTAACCCGGAGTTTGTGGCTAACACCAATTCGCAGGGCAACAATCAACGACGCAAGGGGAGACCGCCCCCTCGGTCTGGCGGGTCAAGTCCTACTCTTGAGCAATTGCTCAATGAGCCCTGTCCAAAACACGGCACTCGGGAAAGGCAAGCCACTCACCTATGGAAAGATTGCGCGATCATGAAGGCTTTCAAAAATTATAACATGTTCGGCGGCAACCATGGGCCGGGTGGCGGCTCAGGTGGAGGGGGTTTTCATGGTCCGGGCGGCGGCTCAAGTTCCGGCTTTCAAGGAAATCATGGTGGTTATAATCAACAGTCTGGTCAGGGAGGTCAGCAGCAGCAGCAATCGGGTTATCAGAGCATTCCAATCAGCTGAATAGTGGACAATATCATGTGTTCACCAGTATCTTGTGCAAACGAGACCAGAAGCTTCATAAAAGGGCTATGAACGCTGTTGAGCCGGCAGTCCCCCGTTATTTAAGGTGGTCATTGCAGCCTATTGTGTGGAGCAGGGAAGATCACCCTCCCCGGGTTGACAATTCGGGTCAGTTAGCCTTGGAGGCAGCACCTCAAGTTGGTGGATATAAATTCACTAAAGTACTCATGGATGGAGGCAACAGCATCAACATCCGCTATTATGAGACCTTTCGTCGTACAGGGTTGACTAACAAAAATCTTAAGACATCCAACACTGTTTTCCATGGAGTGGTGGCTGGTAAGTCGGCGTACCCAGTTGGTACGATTGAGCTGGAGGTAGCCTTCGGAGATGAGCATGATTCTAGGGCTGAGAAATTAACCTTTGAAGTGGTCAAGATCAAGAGCCCATATCACGCTCTGTTTGGACGGCCGGCTTATGCCAAGTACATGGCGCGGCCATGTTATGTTTACTTACAGCTCAAGGTGCCGGGTCACAAGGGCACTATCACAGTACATGGGAGTCGGAAGATAGCCCTAGAATGTGAGGAAGGTGACGCTGCTTATGCCGAATCTGTTTGTGCAGCAGAGGAGTTGAAGTTTTCTAAGGATAATGTTGACCCGACGGACATGACGTCTCTGAAGAAACCAACCACAGAGCATGATCCGGTGATGAAATTTATGTCGGCTGATGACACCAAGCTTGTTGATTTTGTTCCAGGCGACTCATCTAAGCAATTCAGCATCAGTGCCAATCTGGATCCTAAATAGGAAAGCGCGCTCATCGAGTTCATCCATCAGAACCGGGACATCTTTGCATGGAAACATTCTGACATGCCGGGTGTACCGAGAGAACTCGCTGAGCACACTATTAATATTGATCCAAAGTTTAAGCCGGTCAGGCAGTTTCTTCGGCGGTTTAACGAGGAGAGACGTAAAGCTATCGGTGAGGAGGTGGCCCGGCTCTTGGCGGCCGGGTTTATTGTTGAAGTTTTTCACCCGGAGTGGTTGGCTAACCCGGTGCTTGTACTTAAAAAGAACGGCACCTCGCGTATGTGTGTGGATTACACAGATTTAAACAAGGCTTGTCCGGCTGATCCTTTCGCTCTCCCCCGTATAGATCAGATCATTGATGCTACGGCGGGTTGTGAGCGTTTGAGTTTCTTGGATGCTTATTCTGGTTATGATCAGATCAAGATGGCAGTTAAGGACCAGGAGAAGACGACTTTCATCAGTCCGTTTGGAGCCTGCTGTTATGTGTCTATGCCCTTTGGGCTTAAGAGTGCCCAGGCGACTTATCAACTATGTGTGCAGAACTGCCTCCATAATCAGATTGGACGTAATGTTCATGCTTATGAGGATGACATTGTGGTGAAGTCCAGAGAGAAGGAGACCTTGATAGATGATGTGAAGGAAACCTTTGATAATCTCTGGGTCTACAAAATGATGCTTAACCCGGCCAAATGTGTGTTTGGCATGCCAGCAGGCAAGCTTTTGGGTTTTCTGGTGTCTAACAGAGGCATTGAGGCTAACCCGGAGAAGATCAAGGCAATCACCTCTTTGGCTAAGCTGGCGTGCGTCAATGATGTTCAACGACTGGCAGGTCGTATCGCTGCTTTAAGCCGGTTCATAAGCCGGTTAGGTGAGAAGGCCATACTGCTATATCAGATGATGAAGAAAACAGACAACTTTGTCTGGAGCGATGCCGCTAACGCTGCCTTTGAAGATTTAAAGAGACAATTACCTGAGCCGCCGGTCCTTGCGGCTCCCATTGATAAGGAGCCCTTATTGTTGTATGTGGCTGCTAACTCACATGCTGACAGTGTTGCAATTATGGTGGAGTGCAAGGAGGCTGGCAAGGAGCATCCGGTTCAACGGCCGGTTTACTACATCAGTGAGGTGCATATTGAGTCTAAGCAAAGATATCCACATTGGCAGAAGCTCGTTTATGGGGTGTTCATGGCGAGCCGGAAGCTTAAGCAATACTTTCAGGGTCACCCCATCACTGTGGTAAGTTCTGCTCCTTTGGGAGACATCATTCAGAATAGAGAGGCCACAGCACGAGTCGCCAAGTGGGCCATTGAGCTTGGGCCTCATGGCTTAAAGTATATGCCACGTACTGCTATTAAGTCTCAGGCATTGGTGGACCTCATCAAAGATTGGACAGAGCTGCAGACGCCTGAAGAAAAGCCGGACAACACATACTGGACTATTCACTTTGATGCGTCCAGGCAATTGGAGGGCTCGGGGGCTGGAGTTGTTTTAGCTTCCCCTCGAGGGGACAAATTTTGTTATGTGCTCCGGTTGATGTTTCCCTGTACTAACAATGCAGCTGAATATGAGGCCTTGCTCCATGGTCTTCGGATGGCTAAGGAGATGAACTTAAGCCGGGTAAGGTGCTTTGGCGACTCAGATTTAGTGGCTCAACAGGTGTCAGGCAAGTGGGATTCTAAGGATCCTCTTATGGCAGCTTATCGCCGTGAAGTTGATGCTATCGCTAGATACTTCAAAGGTTATCAAGTGGAGCACATTGATCAAAGAAAGAATGAGGCGGCTGATGCTTTAAGCCGGCTGGGATCTCAGTGTAAGCCGGTGCCACCTAACACCTTCTTGGATATTCTGCACAACCCTTCTGTTAAGTTACCCACAGAGGAAGACTTAGCGGTTCCAGACCCAGAAGCGCAATTGGTGGCGGCTCTTCACGTCATCCCAGATTGGACAGTGCCATATTTGGCTTACATGACCCGGGGCGAGTTGCCTGAGGACGAGACCTTGGCTAGACAAATCGTCCGGCGGTCTAAGTCAATGACAATTGTTCATGGTGAGTTGCATCATCGCAATGTTACTGGGGCATTTCAACATTGTGTGTCGCCTGAGGAAGGTCAAGAAATCCTTCGTGAGATCCATGTAGGCGATTGTGGTCATCATGCCGGCTCAAAATCTCTTGTGGCCAAAGCTTTCTGTCATGGTTTTTATTGGCTGCCGACTCATGCTGATGCGGAGGATCTGGTCAGTAAATGTGATGGTTGTCAAAAATTCTCACGACGAGCTCATGTGCCGGCTTAAGAATTGAGGATGATTCCAATCACTTGGCCGTTTGCAGTCTGGGGGCTTGACATGGTTGGGCCTTTCAAAAGGTGTTGAGGATATAGACCTTAGAGTCACCCGCCAGGAGGGGCCGGGTTACTCATAATGGTCATTGCCAGAAGCCCGGCGCCAAGCTTGAAGACGGTGGGCCAAAGATGGGCTTAAGACCCGGATATGGCTTAAGGCCCGTAGTTACAATCATTACTATGGTAGAACTTGTAGTGTAAGGCGAGAATAGTTGAGAGTCCGAGCCGGACACTTTTATGAGCCGGCCGGGACTCCGAGGGCCGCTGGGCGTCAACCTCCCTATATAAAGGGATGACCCGGCAGCGGTTTAGGGACAAGAAAGATCTCATCGAGAGCCAGGCATAGCAGTTTAGCTCCCTGGTCATCGAAACCCTAATCAATACCACCTCAAACTGGACGTAGGCTTTTACCTTCACCGTAAGGGGCCGAACCAGTATAAACCCTCGTGTTCCTTGTCCCGCTTAACCCCTTCAAGCTTCCTAGCTGCGATGGCTCCACGACTAAGTCCTAGCTCGAGGACATCTACCGTGACAATTCCACGACAGTTGGCGCCCACCGTGGGGCCAGCGCACGGTGGATTTGAGTTCTTGAACGGCAGCTTCGAAGGGCTCAAGGGATAAACTGTGGGCCGGATGACCAAGAGTCGTCACGGCAAGCTCTACATCGACGATACAAACTGGGGCCCCGACGCCGGCTCAATTGAGTACGGGTACCGGGTCCCCTTCGGCGGAATTCATGTTTTCATTGGCAAGATTGGTGAGCCGGGCCCTAAGCCGGATCTCTACGCCGATCTCATCGAGACAGCTCAGCGTGCACAACCCGCCCAGGCCCGGCCTGCCTTAAAGCATGCTTTTGTGGGATGTATTCATGGAGAACTCTCTGTTCGATCTGGATCTGGTGATGAGACGGCCGCCGGCTCTGATGGTGAGTCGTCCACCGATGAGTCAAACTCGTTGTATCAAATTCAAGATGGCAGGCTCATGGGTTGTTCCGATGGTGACAGTATTCCGGACCTGTTTGAGCCGCCAAGCCGGGTTGGAATCTTCATGGCCGGTGCGCAGCCTATTGAGAACCTTGCTGCTGGAGCGGGAAACCCGGTGCCCTCGCCAGCTCAGGTGCTAATGGATCTCACGGACAAGATGACGGCCCTGTTAACCGCCGCGGTTGACCCGGCGGATCAAGCTCAGCATGATGCGGAGGTGGCACAGTTAAAGTTAGATCTAGTGAAAGCTAAGGAGGATCTAGCAGCGGAAGGGATCAGGATGGCTGCGGAGAGGGCGGCTCTCGACGCCCAAACCCAGTTGATTCAGGCGCAGTCCTTCCGGCTCACGATGGATCAAAACGCGTCCAATGAGGTCCTGAGAAGGAGGCATCAAAAGGCCCAATCTCGACTCCCTCCGGTTTACGACCCACGAAACCTCTTCAACACGCCAGGTGCAGGGTCTAGTAACCCGCCAGGGATCATAGTGCCCGGGTCTGGGACCCCTATTCAGCCGCAAGTGATGGGGCCTCCCCAGGTGCACCCTGCCCCGCCTCAGTACGTGCCAATACCACCGGGTCATTATGCTAACCCGCTGGAGAACATGGTCGCCGCGGCAGCACGGCTGGCGGCTCTCCCAATTGATGGCGACTCTCCGACGGCTATTGAAACCCGCCGGGTCAGGGAACTCCTTCAGACAGCACTGGCGCAATAAGAGGCGTACTCCTACAGCCGGGACAGGATCCACTCGACCCCTCATCCAGGCCGGAGTCCGAGTTACAGAAAACACATGGTCTCGGCGACCGGCTCAAGTAACGTCCGACGCCATGACCCGCCCCCTGGCCATGGCCCGGCTCATAACAGAGCCTTTTACGCAGCAGACCAAGACAGAGCGTGGCAAGAGACGGAGCAGGTGCCTCAGTTGACGGCTTACCAGACTCCCCCGGCTTATCCGACGACTTCCGTCGACGTGGGTATCCCTACCAGGACTAGGGGTGTCCCTTGTTTAGTACCAGCTATCCGCAATGAACGTCTACCCAAGGACTTCAAAGGCCCTAGGAAGGTGCCTAATTACACAGCCGATTTACAACCCGCTGCCTGGATCGAGAGTTACGAGGTGGCCATGGAACTGCTGGAGGTCAGTGAGGCGGCGATGGCCAAGTACTTCACCATGATGTTAGATGGGACTGCCCGCACTTGGTTGAAAGGGCTACCACCGAATTCCATCGGGTCTTGGGCTGAGCTGAAAGCCCGGTTCATCCAAAACTTCCAGGATACCTGTAGGCAGTCTATGTCAATTGTGGATTTGACTAACTGTAAGCAGCAGGAGGGTGAATCCACGACGCATTGGGTTCGCCGGGTCAAAGAGATCATACATTCATCAGATAAGACGGATGCCGGCTCTGCAGTTATAATGTTGGAGCAGAATTGTCGTTTCGTGCCCCTGAAGATGAAACTCGGGCGGCTTAAGCGCGACTGCAATGATATGGGTACACTGATGGCGGCTCTTGTCAAGTACGCCGATTCTGATGGTACCAAGGACCCCGCTTCAGATGATGAAAGGACAGGGAAGGGAAAGAAGAACGACAATGGCAAGGGTCCTCAACATAACCCGGGAAACCAAGGAGGAGGCAAGCGCAAGGCCGATGTCAGCCTAGAGTTTGTAGCCAACGCCAGCTCACAAGGTAATAACCAGCGACGCAAGGGGAGGCCCCCTCCCCGAGCCGGCGGGTCAGGCCCGACGCTGGAGCAGCTGTTGAATGAGCCTTGTCCACGGCATGGCTCTAGAGAGAAGCCAGCTACCCATCTATGGAAGGATTGTGCAATCATCAAGGCCTTTAAGAATTACAATGGCCCGGGCGGCGGCTCAAATTCTAATCCTCAGAACGGTCAAGGGGGCTTTAATCAGCAGTCTGGCCAGGGTCATCAACAACAGCAGGGGGGTTATCAGACCAATCCAAAGCAGCTTAGCGGTGGACAGTATCATGTGTTTACCACCAGTCTGTGTAAGCGAGATCAGAAGCTTCATAAGAGGGCTGTGAATGCTGTTGAGCCGGCGGTTCCACGCTACTTGCGGTGGTCTGAGCAGCCTATAGTGTGGAGTATGGAGGATCACCCTCCCCGGGTGGATAATCCGGGTCACTTGGCCTTAGTGGTGGCTCCTCAGGTGGGAGGATATAAGTTCACTAAGGTGCTCATGGATGGAGGCAGCAGCATCAACATCCTCTATTATGAGACGTTCCGTCGTATGGGGTTGATCGATAAGAACCTCAGCCAGTCAAACACTATTTTCCACGGTGTGGTACCTGGTAAGTCGGCTTATCCAGTCGGCAAGATCGAGTTGGAAGTGGCCTTTGGAGATGAGCACAACTACAGGGTGGAAAAATTAACCTTTGAGGTGGTCAAGATAAGAAGTCCATACCATGCCATATTTGGGCGGCCGGCTTACGCCAAGTTCATGGCACGGCCGTGTTACGTGTATTTACAGCTCAAGATGCCGGGTCATAATGGGACCATTATGGTTCACGGCAGCCGGAAGGTGGCCCTGGAGTGTAAGGAAGGCGATGCAGCTTATGCAGAATCTGTTTGTGCAACAGAGGGGTTGAAGTTTTACAAAGACAATGTTGACCCAACAGATATGACCTCTCTGAAAAAGCCGACTATGGAACATGAGCCGGCAATGAAATTTAAGTCGGCTGATGAGACTAAGCTTGTTAATTTTGTTCCAGGAGATTCATCTCAGCAGTTTAGCATCAGTGCCAATCTGGATCCAAAATAGGAAGGCGTGCTCATCGAGTTCATCCGTGAGAATAGGGACATTTTTGCGTGGAAGCCGTCTGACATGCCAGGTGTACCTAGAGAACTTGCTGAGCACACTCTCAATGTTGATCCGAAATTTAAGCCGGTCAGGCAGTTCCTTCGGCGGTTTAATGAAGAGAGGCGGAAAGCTATTGGCGAAGAGGTGGCCCGGCTCTTGGCGGCCGGGTTTATTGTTGAAGTCTTTCACCCAGAATGGTTAGCTAACCCGGTGCTCGTACTCAAGAAGAACGGCACTTGGCGGATGTTTGTGGACTACACGGACTTAAACAAGGCGTGTCCGGCTGATCCTTTTGCCCTTCCCCGTATTGATCAAATTATTGATGCTACGGCAGGTTGTGCGCGCTTAAGTTTCTTGGATGCTTATTCCAGATATCATCAGATTAAAATGGCAGTTAAGGACCAGGAGAAGACGGCATTCATCACTCCCTTTGGAGCCTTCTGCTATGTGTCTATGCCCTTTGGACTCAAGTGTGCACAGGCGACTTATCAGCGTTGTGTGCAGAACTGTCTTCATAACCAGATTGGGCGCAATGTTCATGCTTATGTGGACGATATTGTGGTTAAGTCCATAAAGGAAGAAACCCTGATAGATGATTTAAGGGAAACCTTTGATAATCTCCGGGTTTACAAGATGATGCTTAACCCGGCCAAGTGTGTTTTTGGTGTTCCTGTAGGCAAACTCTTGGGTTTCTTGGTTTCTGACAGAGGCATTGAAGCTAACCCGGAGAAGATCAAGGCCATCACCTCCCTGGCTAAGCTGGCGTGTATAAATGATGTCCAGCGCTTGGCGGGTCGCATCGCTGCTTTAAGCCGGTTTATAAGCCGTCTGGGTGAGAAGGCCATGCCATTATATCAGTTGATGAAGAAAACTGATAACTTTGTTTGGAATGATGCAGCTAATACCGCTTTTGAGGATTTGAAGAAGCAGCTGGCAGAGCCCCCAGTCCTTGCTGCTCCGGTTGATAAGGAGCCCTTATTATTGTATGTGGCGGCGAACACACGAGCCGTCAGTGTGGCTGTGGTGGTGGAACGCAAGGAAGAGGGCAAGGAGCATCCGGTTCAGCGGCCGGTTTATTATGTCAGCGAAGTGCTCATCGAGTCCAAACAGCGGTATCCACATTGGCAGAAGCTTGTTTACGGGGTGTTCATGGCGAGCCGGAAGCTTAAGCATTATTTCCAGGGTCATCCCATCACTGTGGTCAGTTCTGCCCCTCTTGGTGATATCATTCAAAACAGAGAGGCCACAGGGAGAGTGGCTAAGTGGGCTATAGAGCTCGGACCCCATGGTCTGAAATACGTGCCACGCACTGCTGTTAAATCTCAGGCCTTGGTGGATTTCATCAATGATTGGACAGAGTCACAAGTGCCCGAGCAAAAGCCGGATAACACATACTGGACTATTCACTTTGATGGGTCCAGGCAGTTGGAGGGCTCGGGGGCTGGAGTCGTGTTGGCTTCCCCTAAAGGTGACAAGTTCCATTATGTGCTACAGTTGATGTTTCCTTGCACTAACAATGCGGCTGAGTACGAGGCCTTGCTCCACGGTCTTCGGATGGCTAAGGAGATGAGCTTGAGACGGGTAAGGTGCTTCGGCGACTCAGACTTGGTGGCTCAACAAGTATCAGGAAAGTGGGACTCCAAGGACCCTCTCATGGCGGCTTATCGCCGAGAAGTTGATGCTATTGCTGGGCACTTTCAGGGTTACCAAGTAGAGCACATCGATCGCAGGAAGAACGAGGCGGCTGATGCTTTAAGCCGGCTGGGCTCTCAGCGAAAGCCGGTTCCGCCTAATACTTTCCTGGATGTCCTGTATAACCCTTCTGTTAAGTTGCCTACAGAGGAAGACTTGGCTGTCCCTGACCCGGAGGCACGACTGGTGGCGGCTCTCCACATCATACCAGACTGGATAGTACCTTATTTGGCTTACATGACCCGAGGAGAGTTGCCTGAGGATGAAACTTTGGCCAGACAAATAACCCGGCGGGCTAAGTCAATGATTGTTATCAATGGCGAGTTGCATCACTGCAGTGTTACGGGAGCGTTTCAGCGTTGTGTTTCCCCTGAGGAAGGTTAAGAGATCTTGCGTGAGATTCATGAAGGGGATTGTGGCCATCACGCCGGCTCAAAGTCTCTTGTGGCCAAGGCTTTTCGTCATGGTTTTTATTGGCTGACGGCTCATGCTGATGTAGAGGACTTGGTCAGTAAGTGTGATGGTTGCCAAAGGTTCTCGCGACGGGCTCATGTGCCGGCTCAAGAGCTGAGGATGATCCCAATTACTTGGCCCTTTGCGGTCTGGGGGCTTGATATGGTTGGGCCTTTTAAAAGGTCCAAGGATAAGAAGACCCACCTTTTGGTGGCAGTTGACAAATTTACCAAGTGGGTTGAAGCGGAGCCAGTTAGCAAGTATGATGCAGCCACGGCGGTTCAGTTTATGAAAAAGGTGATCTTTCGCTTTGGTTTTCCACACAGCATTATAACTGACAATGGCACCAATTTATCCAAAGGCGCCATGGAGGAGTTTTGTCAACGAGAGCATATTAGACTTGATGTTTCATCAGTGGCTCATCCTCAATCCAATGGTCAAGCTGAGAGGGCTAATCAAGAGATTCTGAAGGGCATCAAGCCCCGGCTTTTGGTCCCTTTGCAACAGACGCCGGGTTGTTGGGTGGAGGAGTTGCCCTCCGTGTTATGGAGCATCAACACTACTCCTAACAGGTCTACGGGGTTCACGCCTTTCTTCATGGTTTATGGGGCAGAAGCAGTCCTCCCCAGCGACATCCGTCATGACTCGCCTCGAGTGGCGGCTTATGTTGAGGCGGACAATGAACAGGCGCGCCAAGATGCTCTTGACTTGTTGGACGAACAGCGTGATGTGGCAGCAGCTCGCTCAGCGATTTACCAACAAGACCTGCGCCGTTATCATAGTCGCCAGGTTAAATCCCGGGTCTTCCAGGAAGGCGATCTGGTGCTCCGGCTCATCCAAGATCAAACAGATGTGCACAAGCTATCCCCGCCTTGGGAAGGGCCCTTTGTGGTCAGCAAGAATTTGCACAACGGGTCATATTACCTCATTGACATTCGGCAGCACAAAGATTCACGTAAGTCGGAGGAAGAGACCCGTCGACCGTGGAACATAGCTCAGCTTCGGCCTTACTACACTTGAGCCACCGGCTCTCATAATGTACATATTTCTCTATGCCATGTATATATTATGATAAGCAATAAAGCAGGACCTCTATCATTTTTTCTCCTCCAAATGTGCACGTGTTGTTTTCATTGCAAGATTACATGATAACTTGAAGGAGGATCCGGCTTATGATCGTATTCGAATCTAGCCGTAGGCAATAAGGTCACTTGGGGGCTTCCTGTTCAAACATAGGTCGTATTTGAACCAAAGAGAACATAGCTGTCGATACCCATTTGATTGGCAAAGTGCTGAGCTCATTGGGGAGTTTTCTTTGATCATATTTGAATCATAGTTTAACCTCTTTGGGAACCGACGTGGATCGTATTCGAATCAGCGTTGTTAAACAATTCTAAGTCATTTGGGGGCTTCCTGTTCAAACATGGGTCGTATTCGAACCAAAGAGAACATAGCTGTCGGTACCCTCTTGATTGGCATCGCCACACCCGCTGGGGGGCTATATGATCATATTCGAATCCTAGCATAACCCCTTTGGGCCGGGTCTCTGGTCGTATTCGAACTGGAAGCCCCTAAGTTTTTCTGATTTATAGCGAGTTCTTCTGGCCATTTCAAGTGTGCACGGCCGGGTCTCACTTTGCCGGCTTAACTTTGATTGACCGTGTTAGTTGAACACAATGGGTGTTATTAAGACAGGTAAACCGGAATTGAGGTACCAACCTTATTACCCGGGTTATCTAAACCGGAAGTATGCTTGCAGGCCGCTAAGTGTGTTATTACGGCTGTATTAAGGACATAATTGAGGACCAGTCTTTTTTTATTCATATTCGGGGTTATATATTTAAAACCTATGATTCTCAGGGCGGTAAGCCGCCTCGAGACTTGTGATTTGTCCTTCTATGCAGGATAGTTAAAGGCAACTATTTTGAGCTTAAGGAAAATAAATGATTGATTACGACCCGGAGAAAAATAAAGGAGACAACTTCCATAGACTTCAGCGTTCAATGCGTGCATGATGGCACGGCAAAGATAAAGTGTTGGTCCTACTCTATGACAAGAATCATTGAGTCCAAAAGGGTGAGGCATTGTTTGATAAGCCGCCAGCAGAGTTACGATGCTTGCTGGGTTGAAGTCTCCGGCTCATCCCTCTCTTCTCCTCCGGCTGTTCCCAAGACCTGGAAAGTTGACGACTTCCAGTCGATGCCGCTCAGAGCTTCAAATTGAGCTTCCTCATCAATCAACCCCGCCGGGTCAATCTCCGGGGCGAAGGTGTGCTTGCGAGTCGGCGGGATTAAGCTGAGGGCTTCATAGCGCGGAGTGGGGATCCTCTGATTCTCTGCATCGTAACCCGGCTGATACTTAGTCAGATCTGTATCATTGCCAATCAAAGTGGCCACCGGGCATACGATCTTCACGCAAGCTGCGAAGTCCTTCTGGTCCAAGGCGGTGCCGTCTTCCTTCAAACTGGGGTAGCCCAGAGCGATGTCCGCCGGGTCTAGCTCTGGAAGGAACGCCTTAGCCCGGCTTAGAGCCGCTATGGCTTTGGCTCTTGCAGAGGCCCGTCGCAGCTCTTGGATGCGTTGAGGAAGAACGGCGAGCCGGCGAAGAACTTCCGCCAGGTGAGTCGGCACCTCGTTGGATAGGGCCACCACAGCCAGAGCACGCTGTGACCCGGTGTAGAGTTGCTCCACCAGGGTGTACACGGCCTTCAGCTTGGTTACCACACTTTGGTTGAGGTTGGCGCTTCTGGGACCTGTTTAATAGAATAAGATAAGCCGCTGACAAGGATGAGTTATGAGATATAAAGATTCTAAACTTGATGAAAGCCGGTGAAATGACTTACCGAAGATTGCGGCAACCATCTGGGACACTTGGCGCTTTAAGCCGGAGAGTTCGGCGGTCTTCTCTGAGAGAGCCTTCTCCGCCTGTTCGGCCTGGTTCACCAGAGTGGCCTTCTCTTCGGCCCAGGCTCTCCGTTCAGCATCAAATTCCGTCTTCAGCTTTTCTTGCGCAGCAATACTGGACACAAATTTGGCATTCGCTTTCCGGGTCTCAGTTTCTTGCGTCTTCAAACGGGTCTTGAGATCAGAGATGTCCGCTTCAAACTTCTTGCCAGCAGCCTGCATAATTTCCGGCTTATAGGATTAACAGTTATTATACAATTTTCAAAGTCCCAAGCGCTTTCCAAGCAAAGACACTTGGCACTTGGGGGCTAATGCATATTGAACGTTTCTATCTACAAATTTTCGGTTCAATTGAGTAAGCCGGAACTTAAGTCTACAGCATATTCTATCATAAGTCGTAGACTTGGGGGCTAGCGCATGGTAAGAATAACAAGATAGCTATACAGTAAACAAGAAGAAAGAAGAGTGGTACCTCTGACTTCTGCTGAATCTGGTTCACCATGCCGATCTCTGCATCCCGGCTCTTGTGCACTTGGCTGACGTAGCCAGAGACGAGCTCTCCGATGCTCAGGTTGGCATAGTCGGTGAGGTCCAGATTAACCCGGCGGGGCTGTAGCAACTCCCCCTTGGCAGAACACTTGGCCAGCGCAGTAGGTCTCCCCGGCTCAACAAATTCTGTCCGGGTGATTACCACATCCGGGTCATCTGCTGGTTGAGCCGAGCTGGAGGCCTCCGGGTTAGCAGAAGCTTCTGCTATGGGCTTGTTGGTTGGAGCAGCGGCCTCAGGAGCAGAGGCAGCTGGCGGTTCTTGAGCGGCTACCTCCGGCTCAGGCAAGTCCGGCTCATCGACCGGCTTGTTCTTCTTCGCCCTTTTGCTGAGTTTTGCTTGGGCACTGAAAGGACAGAAAGGTTAAGTACAAAAGTGTAAGTAAAGATAAAGGACAACATGAGATGATCATCATTACCCGGGCACGGTCATGAAAGCCGGCAGGTTCGACTGCATAGAGTCGCCAGAAGAGGGGGAAGTTTCCTGATAATTTGAGTCAGAAGAGTTGAGCGGTTGACGTATAACACCTGCCAAAGGATGAAAATGGTACAACTTTGAGATCACCTCGGTCCGGCGTTTCCTCGATGCGTCAGGTAACCCGGAGGAGAGGTCAGTGTCTTTGTTGGTCCGGGTGTGCCGCCGGCTTTCATGAACCTGTCGCTTCAAAATAAATTGAGGATCTTGATAAGCTAAAGGATGTGAAAAGCTTACTTTCCGGGTTATCCTTCGGACTTTCAGCCTTGGCAAGGGCTCCGAGTCGAAGGAAAGTGACATTACCTCTTCAACCACCGGGTTACTTGCGCCGGTGTCATCCTGTTGATGCATAGTATTGATAAGGTGGACAGAAATAAATAACAGATATAACCAGAGTCTACAGGTTCAGGGGTTACCTCTGACTCGGAGCTGTCGCTTAATTGCATCAGCTCTGAAGCAGTAGGCCTACTTCCCTTCTTACGGGGAGCGGCTTTCTTGGCGGCTTTCTTCGCCTTCCTGGCCTTCTTGGCCGCCTCATGGTCATATTTGACCCTCCAGAATTTGTCATCAGCCTGAAAAATGCAATGATGATTTCTTAAAAGATTCAGATGAAAGTTATCTACAGAAGAAGATAAGATGTTCAGATCAGCGGCTTACCGCTGGGGCTGGGTTGGTCTTGCAGAAGGGGGCTAACCCGGTCCTCCCGCAGTCTTCCAGGCTCTCGTTCAAAAGAGCCTTGGTCATGTCCTCAGCAACATCTTCAGGAAGATCGTTGCGGCTGTGTCTCTGGGGGTCATCCTTTCGGCCCGTGTACTCGCACATTAAGCCGGGGCGGCGGCTCAATGGGATCACCCGCCAGGAGATCCAGACTCGGACTAGGTCAATTCCATTGAGACCATTGCCCAGGAGAGCCTTGATCTTGTTGATGGTGGGGAGCAGAGGTTGGCGCTCCGCCTGAGTTAACTTGTCAGACAGAGGGTGAGTTGGCTCCAGACGTGAAGGGCGAAAGCCGGGCAGCGGGCTCTCGTCAGCCGGCGACGTGTCTTGGCAATAGAACCACGTCTGGTTTCAGTCCTTGGGGTGACTCGGCGGCTCGGCATAAGGGAAAAGGCAGTCTCTCCGTCGCTGAATGGAGATTCCGCCAAGTTCCAAACTTGGCCCGTTGGCACACTCGTTCTGGCGGTTCAGGTAGAAGAGCTCTCTGAAGAGCAGCAGGCTGGGCTCTTCTCCAAGGTAAACCTCGCAGAACACTTGGAAATGGCATATGTTGGACACCGAGTTGGGTCCTATATCTTGTGGCCGCAAGTCAAAGAAATTCAGTACATGCCTGAAGAACTTTGAGCCGGGCGGTGCGAAGCCCCGGCTCATATGATCCGCAAAAATCACTACCTCCCCGTCCTTTGGTTGTGGTCTCTCTTCTGACGGGTCAGGGGCACGGTAGGACATGACGTCTTTCTTAGGCAGGTAGCCTGACTTGACAAAATCTGCTAAAGTCTCGTTGGTGACATTGGACCTCATCCAATTGCAAGTGATGGAGGCTTTAGGAGCTTTGGGAGGCATGGTGAAAGTCGGCAGCCTATGATAAAAGGAAACGTTCGGTTTAATTATAAGCCGGAGGAAATTTACAGTTCAATGTTAAGGTGGCGGCTTATGAAGGGGACTAATGACATATATCTAAGTGCACCGGGTTATTTAAGCCGCCCGAGGTATCGAGAGTAATTCGATTGTTTATGGCCTTATCACAGATGAGCCGGAAAATTCTATGGCGCATGATCTCTTTTGAGCCGGGAGGTCCTACGGCACGTGGTTTCTTTAAACCAGAATTGTAAACCGCCATGACTCAACAAGTGCAGTTTTTTACTAAGTGTGGTGAAAACAGGTTTCACACATGGCAGTAAATAATTTGGATCAAAATGATCGTTCAAAAGGAAAGTTTCTAGACCTAAAAACAGATGCAGGAGAAGTTCTTGGGCTCGAACAAGGCTCTTATGCAGTAAAAAGAGGGCTACTTGCATGTGAAATGGGTGCTAAACAGTTACCACAGTGGTTCTATACATGGCTAAGATAAAAAAACGGGCAGTAAAAATGAAAACTACCGGAGCTCGTGGGCGATGGCGACGAACACGGAAGAACGGCAGGAGTTGAATGTAGATCTGTTCTACGAGGAAGAAGGAACTTACAGAGGCAGGTGAGCTGTGAGGGTTCGCCGCGGTTCTCTGGACGGATCAGGGTCATGCAGCGGCCAAAGTCGACGAAGACGCGGAGCTCTGTTGCGGCGGCGGCGGCAGCGGAGCTCGAGCAGTACGGAAGCAGCGAGAGGAAGAGGACGACTGAAGGGGGAGAATGGAAAGACCTGAGGGTCGGGCTGTTTATAAGGGCAAGCTCATAAGTGGGCGCGAGAAACGAGGAGACCACGGCGTGGTTATCTCCCCATGAAACGCCTCGATTTTTGGGATGGCAGTAAAGATAAGATCCGTTGCGGATCTGGTGGAGTAAAAAACGGACTTAATGGAAGATGACGTCACGGCGGATTACCCGGAGTCCAGAGGATGACGTCATGCCGGGTTATGGCCTTCACACAATTGTAAGCCGGAGATTTTCTGTCGAAAGGATTGAAGATTGACATGAGCCGGCTCAAATCAATCTGGGGCCTAATGTTGAGGATATAGACCTTAGAGTCACCCGCCAGGAGGGCCGGGTTACTCATAATGGTCATTTTCAGAAGCCCGGCGCCAAGCTTGAAGACGGTGGGCCAAAGATGGCCTTAAGACCCGGATATGGCTTAAGGCCCGTAGTTATAATCATTACTATGGTAGAACTTGTAGTGTAAGGCAAGAATAGTTGAGAGTCCGAGCCGGACACTTTTATGAGCCGGCCGGGACTCTGAGGGCCGCTGGGCGTCAACCTCCCTATATAAAGGGACGACCCGGCAGCGGTTTAGGGACAAGAAAGATCTCATCGAGAGCCAGGCATAGCAGTTTAGCTGCCTGGTCATCGAAACCCTAATCAATACCACCTCAAACTGGACGTAGGCTTTTACCTTCACCGTAAGGGGCCGAACCAGTATAAACCCTCGTGTTCCTTGTCCCGCTTAACCCCTTCAAGCTTCCTAGCTGCGATGGCTCCACGACTAAGTCCTAGCTCGAGGACATCTCCCGTGACAATTCCACGACAAAAGGTCCAAGGATAAAAAGACACACCTCCTGGTGGCGGTTGATAAATTCATGAAGTGGGTTGAGGCAGAGCCGGTCAGTAAGTGTGATGCAGCCACGGCGGTTCAATTCATGAAAAAGGTGGTCTTTCGTTTTGGTTTTCCACACAGCATCATAACTGACAATGGTACTAATCTGTCCAAAGGTGCCATGTAAGAGTTCTGTCAACGTGAGCATATTCGGCTCGATGTTTCATCAGTAGCTCATCCTCAATCTAATGGTCAAGCTGAAAGAGCTAATCAGGAGATCTTGAAGGGTATTAAGCGTCGGCTTATGGTCCCTTTACAGCGGACACCGGGTTGTTGGGTGGAGGAGTTGCCTTCTGTGATATGGAGCATCAATAGTACACCTAACAGATCTACGGGTTATACGCCTTTCTTCATGGTTTATGGAGCAGAGGCGTTTCTGCCAAGTGACATCTGTCATGACACGCCCCGTGTGGCAGCCTGTGTTGAAGCTAATAATGAACAAGCCCGTCAGGTGACTTAGCAGCAGCCCGCTCGGTGATTTACCAACAGGACCTGCGTCGTTATCACAGCCGCCGGGTTAGGTCCAGAACCTTTCAAGAAGGTGACTTAGTTCTCCGGATCATCCAGGATCAGTCTGATGCGCAGAAGTTATCCCCATCTTGGGAAGGGCCTTTCGTGGTCAGTAAGGACTTACACAACGAGTCATATTACCTCATTGATGTTCGAGAGCACAAAGACTCGCGTAAGTCGGAAGAAGAGACCCGCCGGCCGTGGAATATCGCTCATCTCTGGCCTTACTATACTTGAGCCACCAGCTCTCATGATGTACATATTTTGATGATGTATCTATTATGATAAGCAATAAAGCAGGACCTCTGTCCTTTTCATCCTCAAAAGTTTATATGCCTTCACTATTATATTTTTAAACAAAACGACCAACAGGGAGTTGATCATATTTGAATCTAGCTCTCCTTTTGGTCCAGCTCATGATCATATTCGAATCTAGCCGTTCAATATCATGATCACTAGGGGGCTTCCTGTTCAAACATAGGTCATATTCGAACCAAAGAGAACATAGCTATTGATACCCTTTTGATTGGCACACTGCCAAACCCACTAGGGGGATTCTTGATGGTATCCGAATCATAGCTCAACCCCTTTGGGTCCGACGTGGATCGTATTCAAATCAACATCGTTAAACAACTCTCAAGGTCCTTTGGGGGCTTCCTGTTCAAACATAGGTCGTATTCAAACCAAAGAGAACATAGCTGTCGGTCCCCTCTTGATCGGCAATGCCAAAGCCACTGGGGGCTATATGATCATATTTGAATCTTAGCTTAACCCATTTGGAATGGTTTACTGATCGTATTCGAATCAGAAGCCTCAAAAAATTTGTGTGTTACTTGTTAGTTCTGCAATCACAATTATTTGACTTTGTTTTGAGACTTTTTGATCATATTTGAAAGCATCTAGTGAGTGGTGTTTATTCCACCCGGCTTAATCTTGGTGAATAATTTCTCAAGCACATAACAAACATCATATGTGTCGGTTTCTACAAGAATGAGTTGTCACCCTTACTATTCGGGTCACAGAAAACGGCAGCGTAAATCAAAGGATCACAAGTATGATGTTATGGTTATATTTCAAAGATATAGTTGACAGCCGGCTTATCTATGACTCTTTTTCATATTCCGGGTTATATGTGAGATATATGACCCGCCATGCGGTAAGCCGCCAAGGGACTTGTGATTTGTTTTCTCTATGCAGGACAGTTGAATCAAAACACTCTAAAGCATAAGGAAACAGATGTTAAGCATAATACGGAGGAATACCAAATACGTGCACGATGGCACGGCAAAATCAAGTTATTTCTACCCTATTACATAACTCCCCGAGTCCACATGATTAATATTGTTTTTCAAGAAAACACAAAGTATGAGCCGCCAGATGGATCACTTGTTTTGTTGGCCAGAAGCTTCCGGGTCATCCTTTTCCGCTCCTCCATCTGTTCCCCTGTCCTGGAAGGTTGATGATGACCAGTCAATGCCACTCAAAGCCTCAAATTCAGCTTCATCATCAATTAGCCCAGCCGGGTCAACTTCAGGGGCGAAGGTATGCCTACGAATTGGAGGGATCAGGCTGATCTCTTCATAATGAGGTGTTGGAATTCTCCGATTCTCTGCATCATAACCCAGTTGATACTTGGTAAGATCCGTGTCGTTACCAATTAAAGTAGCCACAGGGCGTATTTCTTTCACACAAGCGGTGAAATCCTTCTGGTCAAATGGGGTGCCATCCTCCTTCAGGCTTGGATACCCAATGGCAATGTCGGCCGGGTCTAGCTCCGGTAGCCACAACTTGGCCCGGCTTAACGCAGCTATGGCTCCGGCTCTCGCAGAAGATCACCTTAATTCTGTAAGTCGCTGAGGTAGCACGGCAAGCCGCTTGAGTACATCTGCCAGGAGGGTAGGAACTTCATTCGACAAGGCCACGGTGGCTAAGGCACGCTGTGACCCGGTGTAGAGTTGTTCTACCAGTGTGTAAACCGCCTTCAATTTTACCAGCATGCTTTGGTCAAGATTGGAACTCCTGGGGCCTGCATTACAAAGTCAGGTGAGTCAATGACAATTGATATACTTGTTAGAAAAGATTCAAATATCTAACACTTGCAGAGTAACTTACCAAAGATTGCTGAGACCATCTGAGATACATGGCGTTTTAAGTCGGATAACTTGGCGGTTGTTTATGCAAGAGCCGCCTCAGTTTTCTCAGCCTGGATGATCAAGGCGATCTTTTCATCAGCCCAGGCCTTCTTCTCTGCTTCAAAGCCTTTTTTCAGTTTCTCTTGTTCAGATACACTAAATTCAAACTTGGAGTTGGCTTTTTGAGTTTCAATCTCCTGTGCTTCCAGGCGATTCTTCAAGTTATAAATTTCTGATTCAAATTGACTAATGGTGTCCTATACAAATGCCGGATTACAATCAGGATTGTCATAATGCAACATTAAGTCCCAAGCACTTTGCAAGCAAAGATACTTGGCACTTGGGGGCTAATGTATGCCGAAGAAATCTGTTTGCAGTGGTGGTTCATTAAAGTAAGTCCCAAGCACTTTGCAGGCAAAAGTACTTGGCACTTGGGGGCTAATGCATATTGCTGTTCCAAGTACTTCTTGATTAAAACATGATAAGGACCGGTTCAAACATGCTGTTTAAGCCGGCCCTTGGGGGCTACAGGATAAGCCAGAGTTCTTGTATATATTACCAAGCTGATTTTAAAGTCTACAGCATATTTTGTTATAAGCAATAGACTTAGGGGCTGGTATGGTAAGAATAAATAAAATACAGAGCAAGAGTTATACCTCAGATTTTTGCTGTATCTGCTTCACCAGGTCAATTTCCATGTCACAGCTGTTGTGCACTTGGTTTATATAACCAGAGACGATTTCTCCAATACTCAGATCAGTATAATCAATGACATCCAGCTTAGCCCTGCGGCATTCTAGAAGTTCTTCTTTGGCGGAGCACATGGCCAGCATGGTGGGTCTCCCCGGCTCAACAAAGCCGGTCTTGATGATTTCGACATCTGGGTCATCTATCTTGGTCGGGGTAGGGATCTCTGGGTTCTCAGAACCATCAATGGCTTGCTCGACAGGCGGGTCAGCAGTAGTGGTTGGAATATCGTCAGCTGGTTCAGGCGGCAGCTCATGAGCGGAGGTGTCAGGAGCAGCCGTTTTGAGCTCCGGTTCATTTAAGATCGGCTCTTCGGCCAGCTTGTTCTTCTTCGCCCTTTTGCTGGGCTTTACTTGTACGCTGTGTAAAAATCAAAAGGTTAGTGCAAAAAACATGAGTTAAGATAAGCACAAGATAAGCAGATTATCATTACCCTGGAGCGGTTTTAAAAGTCGGCAAGTTGGACTACATTGACTCGCCGGAGGAAGGTGAAGTTTCCTGGTAGTTTGAGTTAGAAGAATTGAGTGGTTCACGAATGAGAACCGCCAAAGGATATATAGGGTGTAAATCGGAAGTAACCTTGTTCCGGCGCTTCTTTGGTGCATTTGGTAACCGGAGGAAAGTTCGGCATCCTTGCTGGTCCGGGTTTCCCTCCGGTTCTCATGCATCTGTTGCTTCAAAAAAAATTGAGTATCTTGATAAGCTAAAGGATGTGAAAATCTTACTTTCCGGGTTATTCTTCGGATTTTCCGTCTTGGCAAAGGCTCGGAGTCGGAGGAAATAATAGTTACCTCTTCATACACTGCATGACTTGCTCCTGTGTCCTCCTGTTTAGAATTAGTGGCAATAAGGTGGTTAAAAAAGGAGCCTAAAGAGTCAAGAGCTACCTCTGACTCGGAGGTATCTTCTAAATGAAGCATATCTGAGGCGCTAGGCTTATTCCCCTTCTTCCGAGCAGCAGCTTTCCTGGCGGCTTTCTTGGTTTTCCTAGCTTTCTTTGCAGCTTCATGGTCATACTTGACCTTCCAAAATTCATCATCAGCCTGTGAATTACAACAAAGGTTTTTGAGTAAAGACGAAATTGTCAAAGTTGAAGGTAAAAATGCTTAAGTCAATCACTTACCGTTGGAGCCGGGTTAGCTTTGCATAAAGGACTTAAACCTACTTTGCCACAATCTGCCATGCTCTCATTCAGAAGAGACTTTGTCATATCATCAATGACGTCCTCAGGTAACTCATCAGGGCTGTGCCACAGAGGATCATTCTTTTGGCCTGTGTAATCGCACATCAAGCCAGGGCGGCGGCTCAAAGGAATAACCCGCCAGGCAAGCCAAACCTGAACCAGATCAATGCCGTTTAAGCCATTCCCCAGAAGAGCCTTGACCTTACTCATGGTGGGGGCAAGTGTTTGACGTTCTGCAGGAGACAGTTTATCTGGCATGGGGTGAGTGGACTCGAGGCGCAGGGCGCGAAAGCCGGGCAAGGGGTTCTCATCAGTCGGAGAAGTATCTTGACAATAGAACCACGTCTGGTTCCAATCTTTAGGGTGACTTGGCGGTTCGGCATACGGAAAGAGACAGTCTCTCCGTCGCTGGATTGAGATTCCACCAAGTTCCAAGCTGGGCCCATTGGCATGTTCATTCTCGCGATTCAAATAAAATAACTCTCTAAAGAGTAGCAAGTTGGGTTCTTCTCCAAGGTACACCTCACAGAACACTTGAAAATTGCAAATATTTGACACGAAATTGGGCCCGATGTCTTGAGGTCGCAGGTCAAAAAAGTGCAAGACGTCTCTGAAAAACTTTGAGCCAGGTGGAGAAAAGCCCCGGTTCATGTGATCAATAAAGACGATAACTTGCCCTTCCTTGGGTTGTGGTTTTTCTTCTGTCGGATGAGGAGCACGATAGGACATGACTTCCTTCTTCGGCAGATAACCAGGCTTCACAAAATCATTAAATGTGTTATCTGTGACGATGGATTTGACCCAGTTGCATGTGACGGGTGCTTTGGGAGCCTTGGGCGGCATTGTGGAGATGGAAGCCTACGACAAAATAAAAATTTCCGGTTCAAATTTAAGCCGGAGAGAAATACTTCAATTCATACTCAAGATGGTGGCTTACAAAGGGGCCTAATGGTGTATGGTTAATTATGTCAGATTATTTAAGCCGCCATGAGCAGTTGAGGTTATCTAAGCTGCCGGGCGTGTTTGAAATTATCTATTGAGCATCTCAAATTAGAGCCGGTGGTGTAAGCCACCATGGCTGAGTGGATCTATCAAGATACAGGCATCGGCTAAGTGTACAAAAACAGGTTTCACAGGACGCAGCAGTTAATTTGGATCAAATGGCTGTTCAGAAAAGAAAATATTCTAGACCTAAAAATCTAGTACAGATGAGCTCGTGAGTTATAATGAGGCCTCTGAACTGGAAAAAGGGATCTACTAAGCGTCTGAAATAGATGTAAAACAACTACCGCATGAGTTTAGTATTCCTTTTAGATCGAAAGAAGACGCAATGATGGAACCACGCAGAAATCTGTGATGAACAGCGAAGAACACAGAGGAATTCGCAAACCCTAAATGTGGATCTGAGGGGCGGGACGGTGAGGACTTACAGCTGCAGATCTGCTGCGGAGGATCGCCGCCGTTCTCTGATCGATTCAGGTTGATGCAGCGGCCAAGGTCGACGAATACGAGGTGCTCTGCGGCGGCGGTGGCGGCGGAGCTCGAGCAGCAGCGGAGCCGCGAGAGGAAGAAGGCGACAGAAAGGAGGAGAGTGAAGAAAGACCTAAGGCCGTGCCTATTTATAAGGAGAAGACTGACAGAGTAGGCGCAAGAAACGAGGAGGCCGAAACATGGTTATCCAGCTACTCAGACGCCTCGATTCTCGGGTTGGTCATTAAGATAAGGATCCGTTGGTATATGATTGAATTAAATATGAATATAATGGCAGATGATGTCATGGCGGGTTATCATGAATTCAGAAGATGATGTCATGGCGGGTTATAACTTTTGCACACGTAGAAGGCAGAAGACTTTTTCTTAAAGTATTGAAGATTGACATGAACCGGTTCAAATCAATCTGGGGCCTAATGTTGGGGATATAACTACTAGGGTAACCCGCCTAGGAGGGGCCGGGTTACACTATGGCGATTCATCATATGAAGCCCAATATCAAGCTTGAAGATGGCGGTTCAGTTAAGGGCCCAAAGCCCGAAGGCGACTTAAGGCCTGTTGTGATAAACCGCCATAAGAACATAACTGGTATTGTAAGGTAATATTAAGTGGTCGCCGAGCCGGCCGCTGTTTATGAGCCGGCCGGGACACTATGAGCTGCTGGGCGTCGACCTCTGTATAAAAAGGGACGACCAGGCGCTGGTTTAGGGCAAGTAACATCAAATCGAGAGCCGGGCATAGCGGATTCGCTCCCTGGTCATCGAAACCCTAGTAATTCCACCTCAACTTGATTAGGCTTTTACCTTCACTGCAAGGGGCCGAACCAGTATAAACCCTTGTGTCCTTTGTCCTGTATTAACCCCTTTAAGCTTCCTAGTTGCTATGGCTCCACGACTAAGTCCTTTCACGAGGACATCTGCCGTGACAATTCCAAGACAGAAGGCGTCTTCTAGGTCCTCCCAGCTACCAATGGAGTTCTCTGGCAGGCTGTTTAACCAGTGCTGAGCTGGTCCTTTGAGTTTTAGGGAGAGGTATTTGGTGGCATGAAGATCATCGCCGCGAGCCATATGAATATGGAGAAGAAAATCCTCAATCCATACTGTGGGATCTGTTGTTCCATCATATGATTCGATATTCACGGGTTTAATACATTCTGGGAATTCGTGTTCCATTACTTTGTCAGTGAAGCAGAGGGGGTGTGCGGCACATTTATATCGGGCCAAGTCACGATGCAGTTCGGATGGAGTTTGTCTGCGGTTTTCATCCTGGATGTGGTTATGCTTGTCGCGCCCGGCTAGATAGCTGTCCTCGCGCGTCGGGGCACGCCCCCGCGATCCGTAGATCGATCTGGTCTGACCTACTCTATTTTCCTGGTCCTTCCGTAAGTCGTACGTATATCCCCGAGCTGTTGTGTCTCTACCTTTACGGCGAGGTAGTGCGGGCTGGTGTTCGGCTTGAGCCGTCGTCTTGTCACAGCCACGTAGTGGTCGGTCCGCCACGTTACAAGCTGATGGTACGGGCTCCAGTGCCTCGTCGTCGAATTGAGGTAGCAGCTTACGCTTTGGGTAAATCTTGGTTGGCCGCTTGAGGTTGTATTCCTCCTATCGTTGAGCAAATCTTGGTCAGCTTGAAGCTGTTGTTGTTTCTTTTTCAGGCTCCTTGGAGTGGCTATCAGCCGGGGCTTAAAGCGCTCCTGCTCAAGGGGTTCCTTAGGCACGATAAAGTCTTCATCGCCGAGGCTCACCTCATCCTCGGAGAGTGGAAGGTAATTACTGTCCTCCGAGTCTTCGTTTGTAGCCTGTTCGTCAGGGCTAATTTGCCCATCTTCCCGACCGTCCTGTTCGGAGGTTGGCTCGATGGGGCTTTCTTGGTGTTCGGTGTTGTCCTGAGTATTATTGTCTCCGGTGTTGGTATTGCTGTCTTTTCCCCGGCGTGATTTAGAGCGGCGCCGCTGACGTCGGCGCTTTGGTTGTATCTTAGGAGGTGTATCCTCAACTAGATTTTTCTCGTTATCGTTGTTACCTTCTTTCGGTGTATCCACCATGTACACGTCATACGAAGAGGTGGCCGTCTAGTGTCCGTTAAACGGCGGGTTTTGGGCCTGCTCTTCTCCGGCATCGTCGTCCATACCATCGATGTCTTCGGAGCTGTAATCGAGCATGTCGGTTAAGTCCTCGATAGTGGCTATGAAGTGGGTGGTGGGTGGGACGTAAAATTCCCCGCTCTCAGCCCCTAGTCCGGGCTGGGCGTAGTTCGGACGTCGCCCCTCTGTAATGACGAGGGATCGCATTAAGTCCAGGGCCTCGCTTAAAGGCGAGGTTTGGCCAGGGAGAAGAGAGTCCGTGGAGTACGGCGGGAAGGAAGCCCCTTGGCCAAGCTCATGCGGTACCAACTCCGGGCATTCGGAGCCAGGATTCGGAGACGAGTCCGGTTTCAAGGTGATTGCCGGTGATGCTACTTCCTCCAATTCTCCCGTACTAGGCTCAACAGCCGTAGAGAGTCCGGCGGGATCGGGAATCCCGTCTTCGGACCTGGTGATGCGCTCCGAATCTAAGGCCAGAGCGAAATTTGGGGTCACGAATTCTTGGAGGACCAAGTCTCCTCGGATGTCAGTGACATAATCTAGATTTCTGAAGCTAATCTGGTCACCTGGGGCGTAGCTATCGATCTGCTCCAGATGGCCAAGTGAGTTGGCTCGCAGTGCGAAGCCACCGAACACAAGGATCTAGCCGGGGAGGAAGACCTCCCTCAGGGCAGCATCGTTGTAGATGACAAATGGAGCCATCGAACCTTTTTACAACGACACAGTGGAGCTCTCAATGAAAGCACCAATGTCGGTGTCAAAACCAGCGGATCTCGGGTAGGGGGTTCCCAACTGTGCGTCTTAGGATCGATGGTAACAGGAGACAGGGACACAATGTTCACCCAGGTTCGGGCCCTCTCAATGGAGGTAATATCCTACTTTCTTCTTGATTATCTTGGTTGAATATGGGGTTACAAGAGTTGATCTACCTCGAGATCGTAATGGCTAAACCCTAGAAGTCTAGCCTGTATGATTATGATTCTGATTGTCTCTATGGAGTAAACCCTCCGGTTTATATAGACACCGGAGGGACCTAGGGTTGTACAGAGTCGGTTTACAGAGGAAGGAATCTTCATATCCGGACGCTAAGCTTCCCTTCCACGCAAAGGAGAGTCCCATCCGGACACGGGAGGAAGTCCTCTATCTTGTATCTTCATGGCCTATTAGTCCGGCCGACGTCACATAGCCCGGACGCCCGAGGACCCCTTAATCCAGGACTCCCTCATGCAGCATGGCCGTTACCGAATGATTATGGATTGGAATTGGAATGTGTTGATGTTCTCGAGGATCAACTAGAGGTGGCAATACAATGTGTACATGATTCTCAACGTACAATCAACAAGTTCAGACTAGACATGCAGGTATTAGATGCAGCAGTCAAAAAAATGAAACAAGACACTGAGGTAACCACGAAGGAATTGGAGATTTTGCAGACTGAAATTTGGGCTATCTAAATTCGGCCAATCCTATTTTCTGAAGAGATTATAGTTCAAATGGTAAGTTCTGTTGATGCGTGTCCATGATGTATGACCTTTATTTGTTCTAGTGTATGTAATTTGCTGTTTGTGTACGCTTTATTATCACTGGGGCCGAACTATAATGCACAGTGGGTATATTCGACTGTAATTTCTTTATTGTATTTTGTAGGATTATTCTACGTTTCCATGCCTTAGTCTTTTTATTGTATAGCTTATGTTTTTTAGAGGCGTTAGTATATATTAGGATAATTCTTGAATATGCTATATCGGTGAAACGGGGGCCCACACGCCCAAACATTTCCTAGACGCCATACAAATGAAAAAAAAGTGTAGTCAAAGCGGGCCTTAATTGGGCTGGTCAAAATAATATTAAGTGGATCCCAAATGATGTGGCCCACCAAAGCAACGGCTCTTAGCAGGCCGTTAACAGGCCAAAAGCTCGATAGGGCCGTATAAATGGAAATGCCCCGCGGGCCTCTAGCAGTCCGAAATAGATGTCAATTGTGCCTCGGCCCTTTTACTTTACGGGCCAGTAAGAGGCCGAAAGTTTGATGGGGCAGAGGAGGCCCAATTTGCAAACTAGGCTTTTAACAGGCCGAAAGTCGCGCTGGGCTGAAATGATGCCCTGCAGAACATGGGCCCCTAATGGACCTAAAGTCAAAGGCCCAACTGTTGTGTGGGCCGCTAAAAGGCCGAGAGACAAAATGGGCAAGGAGTTGGCCCATTTACCGAATGGGTCAATTACAGGCCTAAAGTCACAGCGGGCTAGAATTGGCCCAACTGCAGAACGGGCCGAGAAAAGGCCGAAAGACGTTCCGGGCCGTTAATGGGCTGGAACTGACGATGGGCCACTAACAGGTCGAAAGAAGCTGGGGCCGCAATTGGGCCAAAGATGTAGCGGGTCATTAACGGCCTAAAACTGACGATGGGCTGGAAATTTTCAAATGTAGAATGGGCCTTTGATGGGCCGATTCTGTTTAACTTGTATGGGTCATGCTTGTAAATGGGCCTGACTCAAGTAGGCCAGTAATGGGCTGGCCCGCTTATTTTGACAGGCCCGGCCTTTTTAACATGAATGGGCCACTATTCGGCCGGTCGACGTGTCGACATATCATAGGCGCAGCTCGCCCATTGGATGAGTGACACATGTGCCAACGCGGAGCTGACACGTGGTTCCGTCGGCCAATGAGAATTTTATACGTGGAAAATCGTCATTGGTCGTGGCTGTTAGCAGGTTATCGGATCCAAAACCGGACCCGATAGCTTAATGGCAACCCGTTACGATGGATGCCACATGTCGGTCACCCTTGAGGAAAGCACTTCCATGACGCGGCATTTATTGTCATGGAAGTGAACACTTCTGTGGTGATAATTTTGGTAATGTCATGGAACACATCTACGATAGCACAGGTATGACTATCTTGATTCTGTCATAAAGGCGTCATGGATGTACATGCATGACAGAAAACGTAACCTACTGTGACAAACACGTATCATCACGGAAGTGTATTTTTTTGTTGTGCTTGTTGTGCTCACGTATATCAATGAGATAATATGACCCATTGTTGAGGTTTTTGCAGACCACATAAGGTCCTTCCCAAGGCGGTGAGAGCCTATGCATGCTTGTCTAATCTTGAATCAGTCGGAGTACTAAGTCGCCCTCTTGAAATGTCCGGGTTCTAACTCTGCGGCTATGATAGCAACGCAGGTCTTGTTAATAAATCGTCGATCGGGCTGCTGCAAGGTCACGTAACTCATCGAAGGCATCAAGTGCATTCTAACGCGTCATCTTGTTATCAGCTTCAATGTAAGCCGCCACCCTGGGCGACTCATGACGAATATCACTTGGGAGAACTGCTTCTGCTCCGTAAACCTTAACCTGTTGATCTGTTGGGAGTGGTCCTGATGCTCCAAAGAACGGAAGGAAGCTCCTCAACCCAACAACCCTGCGTTCATTCCAAAGGAACCATAAGCCGGGGCTTGATCCCTCACAAAATTTCTTGATTAGCACGTTCTTCTTGACCATTAGACTATGGATGAGCCACGGACGATACATCAAGGCGGATGTGCTCTCTTTGACACAACTCCTTCATAGCCCCCTTGATAGCTTGGTGCCATTATTAGTAATGATACTACGAGGATAACCTAAGCGGAAGATCAGCTTTTGACAAACTGAACTGCAGTCGCTGCTTCACAATTGCTAACTGGCTCTGCCTTGACTCACTTGGTAAACTTGTCAACCACCACCAGAAGGTGGGTCTTCTTGTCTTTAGATCTCTTGAATGGCCCAACCATATCAAGCCCCCCAACCGCAAATGGCCAGGTAATTGGGATCATCCGCAATTCCTGAGCCGGCACATGAGCTTGCCTTGCAAATTTCTGACACCCATCACACTTGCTAACGATGTCTTCTCCATCTGCATGAGCCGTCAACCAGAAAAAACCATGACGAAACGCCTTAGCCACCAAAGATCTTGACCCGGCATGATGACCACAGTCGTCTGCATGTATCTCTTGTAAAATCTCGTGGCCCTCCTCGGGAGAAACACAGCGTTGGAACACGCCGGTCACACTGCATCGATGTAACTGGGCATTGACAATAGTCACGGACTTAGATCGCCTTGTGATTTGCCACGCCAGACTTTCATCCTCGGGTAACTCGCCACGAGTCCGATAAGCGAAATAAGGCAGCGTTCAGTCAGGAATAGCACGAAAAGCCGCCACAAACTGTCCTTCCTGGTCAGGTATAGCAAGATCTTCCTCAGATGGCAACTTAACCGAAGGATTGTGCAACACATCGAGGAACACATTGGGAGGCACCTGCTTACGTTGAGACCCAAGCTGGGACAGTGCATCCGTCGCCTCATTCTTCCGTCGATCAATGTGATCCACCTGATAACCCTTAAAGTGACGAGCAATATTGTCGACTGCTTGACGATAAGCCGCCATAAGTGGGTCTTTAGAGGCCCACTTGCCGGAAACTTGTTGTGCCACCAGGTCTGAGTAGCCCATACATCTGGCCCGGCGTAAATTCATCTCCTTAGCCATATGTAATGGGAGACCATGGCCACCTATGGGACCAAGGGCCCCTTGCTGGTTTGGCAGGGGGGATGTCGCGTTGCACAAAGAGCAGAAGAATGTGGGGCAGCGCGACAGCGATGACACATGCAATTTTACCCAGGTTCGGGCCACCGTGAGGCGTAAAACCCTACTCCTGCTTTGTTGGATTGATGGTGGAAGAATGGTGGCGGAGCGTAGTACAGTTGCCCGGCAGGGCGGTAGTGGCTACGCGCGTATGGGTGTGTGTGTTGTTCAACTTTCCATCCCTTTATACGATTGCCATGGGCCTCCTTTTATAGATTAAGGGGTTACCACAATGGCAAAGTAGTCATTATGCACTGATAAGAGAGCAAACAGTGCTATCATACCTAAATCTGCAGGCTGACAGGGGGCATTAAATGCACCGCTTAACGTCACGTCATTGGTTGCCCGGCAAGCTATGCTGGGCCGTCTCGCCAGCTCCACCTCTGCTCGCTTGACACGTCGCCAGACAGGTGTCATCAGTAGGCATTTCCTGTAGAAAGAGGCTGCCATGTGGCGATTGGCTGCCACTTAATCACCTTGCGGCTTGACACCGCACTGATTGGCAACATGGGTCATGGCGGAGTGGTTGGGTGAGGTGGTTTTGCCTTCGTAAGTCCCGGCAGGCCCTGCCGGGACGCCTTGGACATCCTCTTCTGGGGGCGACCTCGTCCTCGTCGAGCTCGTCCGCCCGGCAAGGGAGGCTCTTCTCCTGGTGGTAGCTTGTTTCTCTAGCATGATCTAGGTCCTCTTGATCTGCATGTTGGTCCTTCGAAGCTCTTGGTTCCTTGCACTCTGATTTGGGTTGGTGCATCAATCCTGCTCCCGTGCCTGTGCATAGTCTGGGAAACAGACCCAGGGTTTGTTGCACCGACACCATACGAAGCTCATGGAGCAAAGCTTCATACTCAGCTGCATTTTTAGTACAAGGAAACATTACCCTTAGAACATTACAGAATTTATTACCTCGTGGGACTCCAGCCCCCGAGCCTTCCATTTTCCTGGACCCATCAAAGTGGATTGTCCAATATGTCTTGTCAGGCTTCTCCTCAGGTGTTTGCAACTCCATGCAGTCATTTATAAAATCCACTAAGGCTTGAGACTCGATAGCTGTTCTAGGCACATATTTGAGATGATGTGCCCCAAGCACAATTGCCCACTTAGCAACCCGGCCAGTGGCCTCTCTGTTTTGAATGATATCTCCTAAGGGAGCCGAACTGACCACTGTAATATGATGCCCAAGGAAATAATGTTCTAACTTGCGACTCGCCATGAATACTCCAAACACCAGCTGCGGCCAAAATGTGGGTATCTTTGCTTGGACTCCGTAAGGACTTCACTGACATAATAAGCCGGCCGATGGACTGGATACTCTTTACCTGCATCCTTGCGCTCCACGACAACTACTACACTGATTGCCTTTTTATTAGCCGCCACGTATAGGGGCAAAGGCTCTTTGTCTATAGGAGCAGCCAAGATGGGCGGCTTAGCCAACTGCTTCTTGAGTGCTTCAAAAGCTTCATTAGCAGCATCGCTCCACACGAAGTGATCCATCTTCTTCATCATCTGATAAAGGGGAATCGCCTTCTCTCTGAGGCGACTTATAAATCGGCTCAGAGCTGCAATACAACATGCCAAACGTTGAACATCATTAATGCTTGCCGGCTTAGAGAGACAAGTAATTGCCTCAATCTTCTTCGGGTTAGCCTCAACGCCCCGCTCTGAGACCAGAAAACCTAACAACTTGCCTGCTGGCACTCCAACAACACACTTGACCGGGTTAAGCATCATCTTGTACACCCTGAGAGTATCCTCCTTAAGGTCATCAAGTAAGGTTTCCTTTTTCCTTGACTTAACCACAATATCATCCACATAAGCATGAATGTTTTGACCAATCTGCTTGTGAAAACAATTCTGAACACAACGCAGGTAAGTCGCCTGGGCACTCTAGAGCCCAAAAGGCATAGATACATAACAGAAAGCTCCAAAGGGGGTGATAAAAGCTGTATTTTCCTGATCTTCCACTGCCATGTTGATCTGATGATAACCGGAATAAGCATCCAGGAAGCATAAACTCTCACAACCCACCGTGGCATCAATGATTTGGTCAATGCGAGGGATAGCAAATGGATCGGCTGGACATGCCTGGTTAAGATCTATGTAATCAACACGCATACGCCAAGTGTCGTTTTTTTAAGCACAAGCACCGGGTTAGCCACCCACTGAGGATGGAACACCTCAACTATAAACCCGGCAGCTAGGAGCTAGGACAGTAAAACATCAAAGGAATTGGCGAACATGTTTCATCTTAGGATCAATATTAAGTCGGTGCTCAGCGAATTCTCTCGGTACACCTGGCATGTCAAAAGGCTTCTATGCAAAATGTGTCGCGGATGAACTCGATGAGCGCGCTTTCCTATTTAGGATCCATTCCTGTCCCAATGGTGAACTGCTGAGAAGAGTCGCCGGGGATAAAATCAACTTGTTGTGTATCCTTCGCCGACTTAAACTTGAGGGCGGGTCAGACTCTATGGTGGGCTTCTTCAGAGGGGTCATATCAGTCGGGTCAACATTGTCCTTATAAAATTTTAGCTCCTCACTATAGCACAAGCCGACTTTGCATTGGTTGCATCCCCTTCCTCGCACTCCAGGGCGAGTTTGCGATTCCCATGGATGGTGATCGTCCCCTTTTGTCCTGGCATCTTGAGTTGTAAGTATACATAGCAAGGGCGAGCCATGAACTTAGCATAAGTCGGCCGTCCAAATAAAGCATGATAAGGACTCTTGATTTTGACCACCTCAAACCATAGTGTCTCAGCCTTGTAATTATACTCATCACCAAAGGCTGCTTCCAAGGCAATTTTGCCCACAGGATATGCCGACTTGCTAGGCACCACTCCATGGAAGACTGTGGATGATGGATTGAGATTTTGTCTGTCAGATTCATCCGTCGAAAGGTATCATAGTATAATATGTTGATGCTGCTACCACCATCCATAAGCACTTTGTGAACTTATAAACGCCTATACCTGAGGGGCTCCCACCAACGACATATGACCCGAATCATCAACCTGGGGTGGGTGATCCCCCCGACTCCATGTGATTGTATACTCTGACCATCGTAAGTATTGGGGTACTGCCGGCTCAATAGCGTTGACCGCTCGCTTATGAACCTTCTGGTCATGTTTGCATGTGTTCGTAGTGAAGACATGATATTGGCCCCCATTGAGCTGCTTTGGATTACTCTGATATTCCGACTGGTTATTTTGCTGCTGGTTACCCACCAGACTGCTTATTATGACCACCATGGTTACCCTGACCCTAATAACCAGAATTTGAGCCGCCACCATCGAAGCCGGACCCCTGAGAGCTAGATCCTGACCCGCCAGGCGGCCCATTATTATTACCATGATGCTAGCTAAGGCTTTGATTCCTGAACTCATGCATAACGTAACAATCCTTCCAGGCAAGTAGCTGGCTTGTTAGGAAGACTATGCTTTGGGCAGGGGTCATTAAGCATTGCCTCAAGGTTGAAAGGCTTTCTTCCACTAAATGGCAGCTTTCCATTACCGTTGCGGCGCTGGTTTATATACCTAGTGTTTGTGTTAGCTACTAAAACTGACCCGCCATCGGGGTGTCTCCGCTTACCACCATTACCCTGGTTATTAACATTGTTCCCTGCTATATTCTGTTGCTGACCCTTATTGCTGCTGTTCTTCCTGCCCTTATTGGATTTATCATCACCAGACCCATGGTCCTTTGTGTTATCAGAGTCTGCATATTTAGTGAGAGCAGCCATGAGGTCACCCATGTCCTGACAAGTGCGCTTGAGCCGCCCGAGCTTCTGCTTGAGGGGTACGAAGTGACAGTTCTTCTCTAGAATCAGAACCGCCCGAGCCACCGTAATATTGTCAGACGAGTGAATGATAGTGGAGACCCGCGGAACCCAATGGTGGGCCGACTCATCCTCATGCTGTACACAGTGATCCAAATCAACAATCGCCAGGGGTTGCTTGCATGTCCCTTGAAAATTCTTGATGAAACACGCCTTCAACTCCACCCATGAATTGATAGAGTTAGGAGGTAGGCCTTTTAACCATGCACGAGCCGACCCTTCCAACATCATTGTAAAATATTTGGCACAGACAGCATCATTGACATCCAACATCTCCATGGCTAACTCATAACTCTCAATCCAAGCCTCTGGAAGGAGATCTGTCGTGTAATTGGGCACCTTGCGAGGACCCTTAAAATCCTTGGGCACACGCTTGTTACGCAAAGCCGTTACCAAACACGGCACTCCAATGGTCCTGGAATATGATCCGGCTCCCACTGAGGCTGAAGGGGTCACCGGAGGCTACTGATAAGCCCACTGGTGAGCTGCCACCACTGCCTCACGACGGGTCGTAGCCTCATCTACAATCGCCTGACCATCCGCCCTTGGGTTAAGGGGTGGGTTATTATCACGGGGTGGGTTACGTCGTTGCTCACTGCTGGAGACTGTGGGCGACTCAACATGACGACTGTAACTACGACTTGGAAGGGGAGTTGAGTGCACCCGATCATGACTGTATGAGTACTTTTCCTGCTGCGCAACAGTTGTTTGAAGAAGTTCGATGGCGTTCCGTGCTTCTAATGCAATAGGCGACTCACCAGAGATAGGGAGCGCATTGAGCCGGGTAACCATTGTTGTGATATTATCCACCAGGTTCGAAAAATGACCTGGTGGTGTTGCAAAAGGGTCTGGCCCCTATGGGGTGGGTCTGACTATCGAGGCTGAGCCGCCGCCCTATTCCCGGGTGCCTCTGCAGCCAGGGGTATAACAGATAACTGGGCTCGTAACTCAAGGGTAGGCAGGTCTGGTGCCCCCTCTGAAGGACTGCATTGGAAGCGTTCTGATCCATACTTAAACGCCAAGCTTCTGCTTTCACACGCTCCGACTGAGCCTCAATCTGAGCACGTACCATTGCCATCCTGACACTCTCCACGTTGATATCCTCCCGGTCCTTGGTCATCTGCTCCTTTAGCTTCGCGATCTCTGCATTCCACTCTGCTTGATTTTCTTCTGTGACCTCGGTCCCCATTAAAGTTGTTAACTCATTCATCAACTCCAACAAGACCTGAGCCAGCGTCCTAGCTGAGCCGGATCCTGAAGGGTCAGGAGCTGCTGCTGCTCCAGCCCCTCTGCAACTCTTCCCTTCTAGTCATGGTGAGAGGGCGAGGGCGCGGCGGTGTCCCAGCAGCGGTGACGAGAGTTTCTACTCGACAGCGCATCCGTCCCCCCTCCAGATCCTTTGGTGGCGGAGCCCGCTGTCGGTGTCAAAACCGGCAGATCTAGGGTAGGGGGTCCCAAGCTGTGTGTCATGGATCGATGGTAACAGGAGACAGGGGACACGATGTTTACCCAGGTTCGGGCCCTCTTAATGGAGGTAATACCCTACTTCCTGCTTGATTGATCTTGATGAATAGAGATTACAAGAGTTGATCTACCCCAAGATCATATGTTGTGGTCTAAACCCTAGGGGTATGATAATTAATGTCATAATGATCCATCGACTTGCCTGGCCTCGGCTTATATAATGCATCGGAGGCCTAGGATAACTAGAGTCCTAGTCGAAATATGTTGGTGGAGAAGAGTCCTTGTCTTGATCACCAAGTCTTGTGGAATCTTCCTTGTATGCGGCATGGGCTGTCCGAAGTGGCCCATGAGTAAACCGCCATGGGGGTCCTCGGCCCGATCCACCTAGTCGGCAGACGACATGGTGAGCACCCCCTAGTCCAGGACACCGTCAGTAGCCCCCTGAACCAGCTTTCAAGTTGGGGACGCTCCTCGACGCTTTCGAACTGTTATTCATCTTCGGGCGTCGGTCTTGAAAACTGGGTCAACAAATCTTCTCATCTTCGATCTTGAGGATCGCCGAAATTAATCCGAAGAGTTTACACGTCGCGTATCCGAGGAGCCCCTTTAAGTTATCGGCCTTTATCGATGCCTTGTTATTTTTACACCCACCTCGGGTTTGAAGTTGTTCCCGTGAAGCGGTGTCCTCTTGCATCGAGCCCCAACACCGGACTGCATTCGAGGTATCTTTTGCAGCCGAGCACCAACGTCGGACCGCTTCCGAGCTCCAACGCCGGACTATGTCGAAGCTCCAACGCCGGACTGTATCCGAGCTCCAACGCCGGACTATATCCGAGGTGTCATAGATCACCTTGGTTCAAAAAAGTTGAAGGAGTTTAGCCGAGCTAAATGCCCTCTATGGAGCCAGCCACTTGCATCCGAGCTATACCCCAAAATGCTTTCGATGTGGTTCAGCACCTCGGTCATGGGCTAGTTGTTTGCGGATTTTATTTCCGATGCGTGTAAATTTATTTGTTGTCAATATGAGTAGCCCTCAAGGTGTGTGTCGGTCTAAAACCCGAGATGCACCTGAAGGAAAACATGAAAACCGTTGATCCTAGTAGCCCCTGAGACTCAGGTCGATTCGCGAAATCGGCTTGAGGGTCAACTCCTTGCTCGTCAGCATACATAGGAATAGAAACGCGGTGTAATATATTAGAGGTAATAGTGATCGGCTGACGGGCCCCCTGAGAGAGGGTCGTGAGAAGTCGCCGTGATATATTAGATGGATGTCGGATAAGTCGCAGATGGTACTTATTGTTGTTCGAGGACGCGCTTGTCCATAGTTCGGTCAAGCCGAACACTGAGCACTTTGAATTTTCTGCATTGAATAGGCAATGAAGTAGCCACCGAGCCACTGGTCGGGTGGCAACACCAGATCAGGGGATCGATGTGCCCCTTTAATATTTATAAATAGTGAGCCCGAAGCCCAGTAGCCCCCGAACCTTAATGTGGGCACGGGTGGCCAAATTAAGGATCAATATCCGGAGTAAAAGCACAAATTATGTGTAATGATTCTATGTATCCAAGTACTCTACATCATTAATGCTCGGATCTGCATTGTACAAAACTTTGTTGACCGACCATCGGCTTCAACCTCTTCAGCCAGTTGCCGAGGAGTGTTTCCTATTTTATAAAGCCGTTATAAGGGCAAAGATTTATGGAAAACAATGCAATCCGGCCATACGGTTGTATAAATAAAGGTACGCAGAGAGATATAAAACATCTTCCAAAGAAAATAATCCCGCTATCGGTCCTTTCTTTGGGTTGTCATGCTGATCATGATCATGAAACCTCACCTCCAATCAATGTGGGAGGAAAATATTGAGGATTTAGTGCGGGGAAAGTTCCCGAACTCTATGGTATTAATGAACCTAAAATTTCACTTCCATCGTTGCCGACCAATTATATCCTTTAAGATCGCTAGCTTTTGGCTTCACCCAGTCCGAGGTACTAACTCCGATGACCCGGTAGTAACAATCACAGAGGTGCTCGCTTTACCGCCTAGCCGAACAATCGAGAACGTAGGGGTAAGCACAGGAGCCAGACAACCCAGCTTGGCCAAAATCTTAAGTCAAATTGATGCATATTTATGGCTTTATAACGATGATTGCGGAAGGCAGCCCTCGTATACTCCAATGATATGTTTATTTTGACTCCGTTGCGACCGTTTATCAGTTGAAAGTGGCCCATCGTCAGCTTCCACCCCCTTGTAGATGCTACGCATGGTGTTTTCGCAATAACAAAACAACCCTTAGCCAACATCTCAGTGCCCGAAGGCGGTTGTGTTAGCGAAAACGAGGCAATCAGATATGCGGACTTTATAACTTTCACTTAGTCATAGGAGCTTAAAGTTGGGAGGCCAGTTACTAGCCCCTGGTTGGTGTTCGGCGATAGTCGAGGTCAAGCCATAAACACTTCGGCCAGTGTTATGAACGGACCGTCATTTAACACGGGGTGGCCTCTATCAATCTTATAGTTTAATACAGTCATTGGATCGCTAACTAGTTTACGCTTATTGTGATAGTCAGTTTTCGGCTTTCTCCACTAAGGCGCTTAACCATGCTAGCTGGAAGCACAATCACAGTGCTTCTCCCTTTGCGCACCTAGCCGAACCAAGCGGAACGTAGGAGGCAAGCACAGGAGCCGGGCAACCCAACTATTGACCGAAGACACAATTCGAAACTAATGCATATAAAGCAATATCCGAGAACATTTTGCCTAGGACTCCTCGGAGTACCTTGGCTGTTGGTGGGTTCGGCTCAAGTCGCAACCCCTCGTTGATATTGTCGATGATTAAAAAGTGTTCGGCAGTGTACTGTAGGATTTATGCTCGGACCCAACACCGAGGTGCGGGTCGGCGGGAAAAATGCTGAACTATGGGTCGAAAATATTTCCCAAGCTAATTATTGTGCAGGGTACCTCGCCCAAGAGGATGTCCCGCCTCATAAAAGAAAAACACACAAACTGATCAAAAGTGCCATAAGCTTAAAAAACCAAAAAAACTTATACGGAAACTCTACGTCCGAATTAAATCATTTTTTGTTGTGCCAATCCAAAAATTGGTCTTAAAATTAGTATGTTCTTCCGTCGTGCTTTAACATGACATATCCGGTCTCAAGATGTCGAGTGAGTCAGCCTTCGGCTTCAACCTCCTATCCGAAAGGCGGAGTGCTTCTTAGGCTAGTTTAGCGAACTAAACTCGAGCGACTTTAGAGAGAAAATAGGCAATCCGGCTATTGACCATACACTCGAGTCGAAAAAGGAGTGGTAGAAAAGGACTTTGCAACGATCAACAAGAAAACACATTTACTATAAAACGGATCATATAAATTTAAGAGCCCCTAGTTAACTTGGGTAAGAGAAATGTTTTTAACAAATAACGCATGTGAGCATGGTCAAACCGATCACAAATTAAAATTTTAAAACTTTGAGCATAAAAGCGACTTAGTTGGTTAATGTGTTCGGCATTCATGATGCGGTCCGAGCTTACGACGGGATGAGGTCCCAGCCCCCAAGCCGGTCCCGAGGTGGCAGAGCGAAGAGCTCGGCGCTCCGAAGTGGCGACATAGCACGGCCGATGCAGGCCGTAGTGTGACGCCGAAGTACCCGGCGTGGGTTAATGAAGTGATGACAAAGCCCCCGGTCCAGCCGAGGTGACGTGGTATGTCGATACGCCGAAGTGACAACGCTGCCCAACCCGGATCATTTACCTGTGCACAAAAAATAGTGCCAGTCGGAGATAATACTAATAATAATAAAAATTAAAAAAAGGTTGCATGATTAATAATAAAAGAAATATGGCATGTGCGCTGAACAGCCGACGAGGTAGGACCCTCTTGATGATGCTGAAGTCCTCTAGGCAAACGAACATCTCGGTATGGCATTTCGATCAACAAGGTGATCATGCGAGCCGATTTACGCCAATTGGGACGACGACGTTGGCTTACCGAAGTGGCTGCGTGACGTAGCCGAAGTCGATCAGCTACACACATAAAATAGTGCGGTCCAAAAAGAATAATATATATATATATAATCCTTGCATAATTGCTTTTCGCAAAAATAATTTATTTAAAGAGATGTGGCATGGCGCCGAAGTCAATGTCGATGCAGGGCGTCGGCGTGACGCGGTGAAGGCATGGCAAAGCCTGAATTCATAGGCCGGCCCGAGTTCCGGATGCGGCGTTCGCCGAACTGTATACGGAAACTGACCGAACCACGACGCGCCCGTCGTTAATGCGGCCACCATTTGATAGACATGTGTACAGATGATGGAACAAACCAGAGTAATAATTCCTCGTGAAAAATAAACCCAAGCAAGAAAAAATTACTAGGATTAAAAGCACCTGGTTTATCTCTTATAGCAATATGAAGAAAGGTTACCCGCAAAATTGGGACTCGATCCGCACACCCATTGCCTGATGGGCGATGAAGCGATGACATGGCAATGCTGGCAAAGGTTGGCTCGCCGAGGCAAATCCCCCGGTCCAGCTAACATGACGAAGTTGGTCGGCTAGTGACGCCGAAGAATCTAGAGTAGGCTGATGAAGAGATGGCAAAGCCCCCGATCTAGGCCGAGGTAACGGAGTGGGTCGGTAAGGAGATGTTACAGCTGCCATGTCAACCGAGGTGTTGAAGCAGTTCGGCGTGATGGACATTGGCTTGAAGAAGCAACAGTGTGGTCATGCCGACACTGGTCATAACTTGTGACACGGTCAAAGCCGGATTGATGAAGTGACCGAACGACGATGCCGATGTGCCCGTTCCGTGTAATCCGTGGGGTGGCATTGTTGGTGATGATTTATCCTTCACGATGCCGAACTCTTTTTCGGCCCGCCGAGATGATGATCCGAAGAAGTTGAGCTCGGCTTAACAAAGCGATAACGTGTCTAGCGCAGGTCGGCAGCCGTGGAGCAATGTTACCGGACTGGTTTGACACCAACGTCATGGTGAAGAGTACCTCAAAGAAGGCTTAAAATTTTATGGGCACGTGTTAACAACAATGCACAATACACTAGAAGAAAATTCCTTTAAAAAGGTTGTCCAATATCACGTTCATAAAGAAACATGAATTCGGGTCGGATCCGTATTCACGCAGAAAACAGATCAGAAAATTGGTCCACTCGTTGGAAGGTTCCCGGAGTTTGAACCGTCGGATCGAGCTGAAATTTTGAGGGGTGGTAGATATGGAAATTCCGCAGCAGATGAACAGTTGGATCTTCCAAAGGACCTCCGAGCTTGGCTCTGGAGACCACGCCCTAAACTCGTCTAGATTCCAGTCCAGATTTGACAGGGCTCCGGTAT
This sequence comes from Aegilops tauschii subsp. strangulata, assembly GCF_002575655.3. Taxonomy (NCBI): domain Eukaryota; kingdom Viridiplantae; phylum Streptophyta; class Magnoliopsida; order Poales; family Poaceae; genus Aegilops; species Aegilops tauschii. Next base: position 540,502,147 of record NC_053041.3, read on the forward strand.
ATCATAGATTCCTGAAGATTCCTCCATCAGAACTCGACGAAATTTTGCATGGTTGTTGTAGACTTAATTCCACACAATTCCACTGAAGGAATCGTCAAAGTGATGGTCGAGGAGGTGGTGGCAGCGGATACAAGTTCGCTATCCGGAAAAACTGCACGGTCGCCCGAGGGCAATGTTAACGTTAAGCCCCCGAGCTCCAAGGATAATTCCTCCATGATCATGATAGAGGTTGGAGTTGATGTTGATGAAGGCCCTCGTCCGAACATGACAATCGGAGGCTGGGCACAGTCCTCGGTCAAGCCAAGGTGACCAGTCGAGCCGGTGACGAAGATGTCGACGTCGCAGTTAATCTGCAGACGAGCCATCGATCCTTTCCCGATCACACAACGGAAGTCTCGGTGAAAGCACCATTGTCGGTGTCAAAACCGGTAGATCTCGGGAAGGGGTCCCCAAGCTGTGTGTCTTGGACCGATGGGTAACAGGACACAGGGGACACGATGTTTACCCAGGTTTGGGCCCTCTTAATGGAGGTAATACCCTACTTCCTGCTTGATTGATCTTGATGAATATAGAGATTACAAGAGATGATATACCCCGAGATCATATGTTGTGGTCTAAACCCTAGCGGTATGATGATTAATGTCATAATGATCCATCGACTAGCCTTGCCTCGGCTTATATAATGTACCAGAGGCCTAGGATAACAAGAGTCCTAGTCGAAATACGTTGGGGGAGAGGAGTCCTTGTGTTGATCACCAAGTCTTGTGGAATCTTCCTTGTATGCGGCATGGGCTGTTCGAAGTGGCCCATGAGTAAACCGCCATGGGGGGTCCTCGGCCCGATCCACCTGGTCGGTAGACGACGCGGTGAGCACCCCCTAGTACATGACACCGTCACCCGCCGAAAGAGGAGGAGGGAGGGGCGAGGTCGAGGTCGCCGTGGCGCCCGGGGAAGAGGAGGGGGCGGGCCGGCGCCTTGGCTGCGCCCCCACCGGTGGCTCCTAACCCAATGGCATGCCATGTTGGGGACCAACCTTGAGAGTTCATCATCAGGTTGTACAAACCCCTGTGTGGTCACCTTCGCTTTCCAACTCCCTTTGCGCGGGAGATGGAGCTCAAACAGTCGCGCGCTCTGAGGGTGCACATGAGGGGCAGTGGGAATGGCGGTATGTGGGTTGATGTCGACTTCCCTACCCTCACGTGATGTACCTCTGCCGCTGTTGGAAGACTTTCGCGCGTGCCCACAGCTTTTCGGAGGAGCACGTCCTCCAATTCAAGTTGATGGAGAGTGGCCTGCTCTCCGTCAAGATCTTCGGACGCTCGGGAACTTGCTTAGGGTGTTGTGCGGAGAGCTCCACGGATGACGAAAGCTCCTCCGCAAGCGAAAGCGACTAGGAGGACAGTGACGGTGATGATGACGGCAGCGGGCGGGAGGATGACGACTCTGACTCCGGCTGAGTGCCACCCGCACCATCTTCATCAGGCGGCAGCACCATCATCTGCATCTACATTTCCTCCTCGGCAAGGTGATTTGCCGAGGAGTTGGATGCAGTGGTGGGGATGGTGCCTCCCGGCTTCCTCCAACGGCCTCCCAGCTGGACCCCGGCAGGCTTCCTCTCGGGCTGCAGCTCCGTTAGCCATGCCACGCCCTGCTGGCCTTGGTGGTGGTGGTCGCCGGGTCGCCTCCGCCATGCTCTCCATCGACGCGTTCGCCAACGTCCTCCTGTCCCCACCGGGCTACCTCTCCTGGAGCCCGATGGGGGCATGCTGGGCTTCTGCTCACGCGCTCCTTTTTCCCCCTTCGCCTTCTACCGCCATGCCTAGGAGGATAGGGACAAGAAAGGGGATCACTGGGCACTTATCTTTTTTCAATCTTAAACTTGTAGGCACTTGCCAAATTTTAATTCAAATAATGTAATCTCTCGAGCCCATGTTTGTGTTTTGTAATGCTTGCGCTTGTATTATCAGCATATTAATGAAAAGGATGAACCTTGTCGGGAACTCGTGCATGTATATGTCCATGCAGAGGTGGGATGCCTCCTTATTGTAAATAAACGAGTTTTCCCTGGCAGGCTACCCTGCCGGTACCCACTTGTTTGCCGGAGAACTGAGTCTACCGGGCAAAAATAAAGGGACCAGCTCCCCGCCAACTTCCTTTTACCAAAGGCTGCTACGACCATCCTAGCTTGAAGCAGCGTTCGAGCCAAGGAGGGGAGCACCTAAGTTTCAAAAGTGTGGCGAGCTTTTCTTATGCACAAGCCCTAGCTTACAAAACACTAATGAACAAGAGATAGAACTTATCTGTTGGGCTTGCCGGGTGTCGCAGCACTGGTTCATCTTCCCAACTCCTTGTAGAAGCCAAGTTCATGGCAGGAACCTGCAGCTTCATGCAGATGGGAATGATGCAAGATGTGATCCTATCTATATGCATATGCAAATGCTTATGCAGTGCTCTTTGAATGCCTATGCACGCATGCAACTTGGTCGGGGCCCCTCCCCAGCGCTTCATTTATTTCTCTGTTGCTCAGGGTCATCGCCTGGCTTTGTACAAGGGGTTACATGCAACTGAGGCAAGGCCTGTACAAAAGGGTGCCTGCCGGGCAGGGCCCGACTGTCACGCCTTATGGGTAGAACTTGCGGAGATGCTCAATATTACATGAGTTTTGCAATTGAATGCCATCTCCGGTCTCTAGACGGACTGTGCCAGGTCTGGTGACTCGTACTACCCGGTAAGAGCCTTCCCACTTCGGTACCCTTGGCGGACTGAACGCGCCTAAGGACAAGGCCACCTTCCTCAAAACACTGGGCATGAACCCTACGGCTATGATAGCGACGCAGGGCTTGCTGATAACGTGCAGCACGTGTAGCAGCCCGGAGAATGTTCTCCTCGAGTAGCACAGCGTCATCACGCCGGTGCTGATATTGCGCTACTTCATCGTAGGCAAGCACTCGAGGCGACCCGTAAATGAGTTCCATGGGGATAACTGCTTCTGCCCCATAGACTAGGGAGAAGGGAGTCTGCCTGGTAGCTCGATTTGGTGTCGTTCTGAGGGACGAGAGAACTACGGGCAGCTCATCCATCCACCGCGTGTCGTGCTTCTGCAACGTATCAAAGGTTCTTGTCTTGAGTCCTCGCAGCACTTCAGCGTTCGCCCTCTCAGCTTGCCCATTGCTCCTGGGATGTGCAACATAGGCAAATGAGATTTGCATCCGAGGGCATCAACATATTGCATGAAGGCGCGACTCATGAACTAGGTGCCGTTGTCGGTAATGATCCTTGTCGGGACTCCAAAACGGCACACCAATTCTTTCAAGAACTTGATAGCTGACTGAGCAGTCACTGATACGTCTCCAAGGTATCTATAATTTATGAAGTATTCATGTCATGTGTACAACAATTTTATATGGTTTTGGTATGATTTGCATGGAACTGACCCGGACTGTCGCTGTTTTCAGCAAAACTACCGTGGTGTTGTTTTTGTGTAGAAATGAAAGTTCTCCAAATGAGCTGAAACTTTTTGACGATTTTTTTGGAACAAAAGAGACCCCTGAAGCTTAATGGGAGGGCCAGAAGAGCCAGGTGGAGTGCACAACCCACCAGGGGCACGCCTAGTGGGCCTAGCTTGCCCCGGTGGGTTGTGCTCACCTCAAGGCCCATCTTAGCGTGAAACCAATGCCAAAAAATCCTATAAATAGAGAAACCATTTGAACTAAACCTAGATCATACGTTCCACCGCCGCAAGGCTATGTAGCCACCGAAAACCAATCTAGACCCTTTCCGGCACCCTGCCGGAGGGGGAATCATCATCGGTGGCCATCTTCATCATCCCGACGGCCACAGTGATGAGGAGGGAGTAGTCCACCCTCGGGGCTGAGGGTTTGTACCAGTAGCTATGTGTTTAATCTCTCTCTCTCTCTCTCTCTCTCTCTCTCTCTCGTGTTCTTGAGATGTCACGATCTTGATGTATCGCGGGCTTTGTTAATATAGTCGGATCATACGGTGTTTTCCCCTCTCTATCTTATTGTGATGAATTGAGTTTTCCCTTTGAGATTTCGTTGTTATCGGATTGAATACTTTTATGGATTTGAGAACACTTGATATATGTCTTGATATGAATACTCGTGGTGACAATGGGGTATCGTATTGATTCACTTGATATATGTTTTGGCACTCAACTCGTGGATTCCCGATGTGACATTGGGGTAATCTATGCATAGGTGTTGATGCACGTTCTTGTCTTTGTTTCTCTGGTAGAAATCTTGGGGAACTCTTTGAAGTTCTTTGTGTTGGATCGAGTATTATGAATATGAATTTGCTTTGGTGTTATTTTAGTACGGACTCTAGGATAGATCGAACGGAAAGAATAGATTTGTGTTATTTTAGTACGGACTCTTGAATAGATAGAACGGAAAGAATAACTTTGAGGTGGTTTCGTACCCTAAAAACAATTTATTCTTATGTTCTCCGCTAGATAGGAACTTTGGAGTGATTCTTCATCGCACTTTGAGGGGTGGTTATATGATCCAATTATATTTACATTGTTGAGAGATTGCACTAGCGAAAGTACTCATTTTCAAGCATTGCAATACCGTTTTTGTGCTTGTTTACTACTTGCTACCTTGCTGTTTTTATTTATTCAAATTATAAAAATATATTTATACCATCAATATTACACTTTTATCACCATCTGTTCGCCGAACTAGTGCACCTATACAATTTGCCATTGTATTGGGTGTGTTGGGGACACAAGAGATTTATTGTATTTGGTTGCAGGGTCGTTTGAGAGAGACTATCTTCATCCTACGCCTCCCATGGATTGATAAACCTTAGGTCATCCACTTGAGGGAAAATTGCTATTGTCCTACAAAACTCTGCGCTTGGAGGCCAACACGTGTCTACAAGAATAAAGTTGCATAGTAGACATCAGTCACCTTTCTCACGGCGGTCACTTCTGGCCACTTTGTAAACTTGTCGATTGCAACAAACAAGAATTCAAAGCCCATGATTGCTCGGAGGAAGGGGCCGAGGATATCTAGCCCCCAGACCGACAATGGCCATGATAAAGGGATCGTCTGAAGAGCTTGGGCAGGTAGGTGGATGTTCTTGGAACGGAACTGGCAGGCTTCACATTTGGTGACTAGCTCGACCACATCTTGGAGGTTTATGGCCCAATAGAATCCTTGTCAGAATGCTTTCCCAACTAATGCCCTTGATCCAATGTGGGAGCCGCACATGCCTTTGTGTATCTCAGCCAACAGTTCCTTTCCTTCTTCCCGGCAGATGCACTTCAATTTCACACCGTTGGCCTCCTTCTGTATAGAGTGTCATCGACAAACTGATACATACTGGCCCTATGGGCTACTCTTTTAGCTTCATCTTCGTCGCCGGGAAGCTCCCCGGTTTGGAGGAAGTGGACTATGTGCCTTGCCCAAGTTGCGGCCTGAGGCTCGGCAACGAGGGCTGGCGGCACCTCCTCTACTGCGGGGGCACATTCCTTGTTCGCGGGGACCATTGGCCCGGCTAGAGGGTGCGGTCCGGCAGGCGGCGAGGAGTTGTTTCCGGCAGGGTCTCTGCCAGGAGCGGACGGCTCTACTAGGAGAGGCTTACCGGAGTCCAACTTTCTTCGTTTCCTGGCCATTGTCGCTGGGGATACGGAGGGCTGAGTGAGATGGAGAACAAAAGTTCCTGGTTCCACAGGAAGCTTCTACGCAGCACACTTTGACAGATGATCGGCTATGATGTTTTCCGCATGGGGTATGTGCTCTGTTTGCAATCCGTCAAAGGGTTCCTCCAATCTCCTCACTTCCTCCACATATGCCTCCATCAATGGGCTTTCACTACTGCAGGATGCTGCTAACGCGACACTATGATCAGAGACCCTTTCACAAAACTGTGTGCGATGCATTAATCACAAACGAGGATGTAAGAAAACCGTCAAAAAAGGTGCAAAACGTTTGCGATGGAGGACGCATCAAACACGGTTCAGATTTTAGTTGCGTGTGCGATGTAGGGCACACAGTTAACCCGTTCAAACTATATGCGATGAGGCAGAACAACAGAAACGGGCAGCCATATCAATATGTGTGCGATATACGGCATACAGTTTGCTCCGATGAACCGTTTGCTATTAGGGAGTGCAACATAACCGGTTAGCCAGATCAAGATGTGTGTGATATAGGGCATACGGTTCACTCGGACGAACTGTTTTCGATTAGCGAACGCAACAGAAACGGTTCAACTTAAC